>NC_060270.1:74788609-75100987 GCF_021613505.1 Equus quagga
GAGAGATAACTTAGTACTTTGTAAAATAATTTTTAAAATAATCTTCACTGAGGTGTGGGTCTGCAGAGCTCCTCTTGCTGTCATACAGGACGTGGAACTCCTCATTATGGTTGTAATTTGCATCGAGTGAGCGACAGGGCTGAGCATCTATTTATGTGCTTACTAAACTTTTAATATATGAAATACTCAAGAATTTCATGTTTTTTTAATATGTGTTGTTCATAATTTTTATTGACTTGTGAAGTCTTTTTTATTTTCCCGAGTGCAAGTGTTTTGGAAATATTTGCATTGTCTTCTCATTTGTGGCTCACTTCTTCTAATAAGATCTTTCAATGAATGGAGGTTTTTAACTTTAATAAAATTCATTTAATCCTTTTTTCTTTAGGGCTATTTTTTTATGTCTTATTTAAGAAATAGTTGCCTACTTAAGGATATGAAGATATCTTCCTAATCTTTAGTGTTTTACCTTTCTTTTTTAGGTCTAATAAAGTGATTCTGCAGTATGATTCTAGCACAATTTATTTAAAAATCGTCCATTCCACCATGGAATTTCAGAGAACATTTGGTATAAATCAAGTTGCTTCATATGTGTAGATGTTCTTCTGTACTCTCATGTCTGTCCTATTAATTCATTCACCTATCCTTCCACCAACAGTCTGTTTTGTTGCTATAGTTTTATAATAAGTCCTGAAACGTAGTAGTATTATTCTTCCAAATTGTTATTCCTCTTTAAGATTATTTTGGTCATTCTATTTTCTTTGCATTTCCACATAAAATTTAGAATTCAGCTTGTCAATTTCCACCTAAAAACTGAAAAGTTTGCAGAAAATTTCCATCCTAACAATAAAGAGTCTGCCAAACCTTATATTTCCCCATTCACTTGTCTTTAATTTTCTTCAGCAACATTTTTATTAAATTTATGGATAGATATTTGATTTTTTCCTTTTATATTATTATAAATGGCATGGTTTTAAAATTTCATTTTCCAATGGTTCCTTGTGGCTTTACAGTAATATAAAATTTTTTGAGGTATTGATCGAGTATGCAACAAACTTCCAAAATTTTCTACGCTAATAATTTCTTTGTATATTATTTTGGATTTCACACTTAATCACATTATCTGTGAACAAACACATTTTTGTTTCTTTATTCCATTCTAATCTTCATTATTGCACTTACCTTTAGTAGAATGCTGAATGGAAGTAATAGAAATAAATGTCCTTATTCCTAACCTCAGAGACAAAGCATTTCATTTTTTAATTTCATATTATGTTAGCTATGCCTCTTTTTGCAACTATTCTTTATAAGAATAAGTGTATTTCCTTCTATTTCTGTTCTGTCGAGGTATTTGTCACAAGTAGATGATAAAATTGTCAAATGCTTTTCTCGTCAACTATGAGATGATCATTTGGTTTTTCTTCTCTATTGTCTTAATGTGATGATTATCTTGGTTTTTTGAATGTTAAACAACCACTTTGTTCTGCTGTATAATCTTTCTTTCAAAAATATTTCAATATATTTGATTTGATACTTTTGCTAAGGTTATTTGCATCTACATTGATGAGAGAGAATCATTTTCAGGGTTTTTTCTTGTAACAAATTTTGGTGTTGATTATGCTGGCCTCACAAAACAATTCAGGAAGTGTTACATCTTTCTCTATTCTCTGAAAATGTGGCAATCTGTATAATATGATCTATGCTCCACCTCTTTCTCTCTTTCCAAACCTTCCCCCTGGCCCTTTTGGAATACATGGTCCTACAGTAGAAAAATTCCTTATCCTTATTTTTCACACAATATAAAAATACCTTTTCTTTGAAAGTCTTCTTCCACTTCTTACCCTATCTGAAAGCTGTTTTCTACCATGAAGATACTCTTCCACTGCAATACTCTCACTTGGAGATTATTTTTATGCCCACACCCTTCATATCAATGGCGCTGAAGTAGTGTTTAATTGTTCCTTTTTTTTGATTGACTGTTTCAGAGCATTGTCCTTCCATACCTCACCTCTCTCCACCAAAAAGCAAAAATAACAATACAGCAAATGTTAAAAAGCATTGAAGCTCAGGTTTTCCTATTATAACACCTGCTGTCTCTCCTTGTTGCAATCTTCATCATATAAAGCACAAATATAACAACTCTCTATGTGTCACAACTTTGCTCATAAGACTTACATAGTTCCCAATTGCCTGCAGAACATTCTACAGAACTTTTAGTCAAACATCTAATCTTCTCCATAACTTCATCCCAGACTAACTCTATAATGTTGATCTTTCGATAATATCCCAGGAGCAAGTTTATTTTATTTCTCTAAACACATGTAATTATAATATATCCTTACTCATGCCATTTCACTGGAATATACTCTCTGTTCTGCCTATCCAGATGCTGCCCATCATTCCATACATAATTTTAATGTGATCTCTTCAGGAAGCTTTTTCAAGCATTTTAAAACAAAATATTCTAGTTATACTTTTGAACTCCTGTGGCAGTGACATCAATCAGTCATTGCTGCTTATTATTAGTTAAATTTTCTTGCATATCAAATTTTTCAACCACATTATATATTCTAGAAGAAGAAGTTCTCTCTTATTTCTCTTGCCTAAAAGAGTGCCCATGATATATTATATACACAAAAGATATTAGTTACTGAAATGAAAGTGAAAAAAGTGATTACGTTTGTTTTCAGGTTTTAAATCTTAATAAAGCTCATAGAGCATTCCAAGTATAAGAATCAGGGTTTTGGGCTTGACTGTGCCACCAACTTTCTGCATAGCATTAAATAAATATTTCCATCTATGTTCTTCCTCTGTGAAATGAAGTCGATTAGCATCCATCTCTATATACTGCATAACCTAACCAGATACATCCTTAGAAAATTTAAAAATCCAATTTAAAAGGAACAATCTCTTATGTAAAAAGAATAATTATTTAGCTTAAAATTTAACCAAGGACTAGTTGACAGGAATGTCTAAATATAAATATGACCTTTAGAAATCATAAGGAATACCAAAGTAATTATAGAAGGGAACACAGTGTATTTTATTACCAGTGTTAAAAAGAACATTTGCATTTCTTCCCAATTGTGGAGTTTCTGAGTAATTTTATTCTGTTACTATTATTTTCCCCTTTTTTAAAAGCCTTCTTTACTGGAAATCTCAGAGGTAAATAACTAAAGGAGAATTTTGGGGAAAATGTATTTTCCTATGCTCCAGTACCCAGTGTAGGAGAGGAAAAATTATTCCTTTACCCTGTAGTTTCTTCTGGCCAGTCTAAGAATTAAATTGACATAAGATGGAGTAACAGGAGAAAATCAAACACAGTTTAATAACATGTACACATAGAGGAAACTAGGAAAACTGAGTAGCTCACCAAAATGACCACAGCCATCTCCTTAAATAACATATTCAGCTGAAGACAAAGAAAGATGTTGAGAGTTCTGGTTTAGGACTTCAAAGGAGAGGCAAGTAATTCACATGGAGATGAAAAAGCAAATGTTTGGTAAACAAATGTTTCCTATACCTTACAAAAAACAATGGGACATGGGGAGGATTTTGATTATGGGAGGCCTTGCTAGGTTCCTCCCTGTCTACCACATCCAGTTTGTATCATACTCTAGCTATCTTATGGTATTAACTCCTTCCTGAGACAGGCCTTCTATCTTAAGTTCTTTTAGGCAGTTAAAGGGAAGGTCAAATTTTCTTTCTGAGTCTTTTGTTCTTAAAAATAATCATGCTAGAAAGACACATTTTGGGGTGGCAAATTCTGATCTCTCACACTAGGAGAGACAGAAAAGAGAGTAGATTTGGCATTAAATAAATAAATAAAAGTGAGATTTTCTGCAAAAGATTTCTTGATGATAATTTTGTTAAATGTTTCACTCTCAAAACAAAAAGGAACTCCAAAATACCCCAAAGAGAATTTGCTCAGTAATTATATGATATTTCTGTAGAAAACTTATTTTAATGCAAATTGTAAAAGAAAATACTTTCTAACTCTTTGTCACTTCAAAGCAAACAACCAATGACATTCAAGTTCTAGATACCGTAGAGGCCATATTGATTGTACATATGTGGGAGTCATGTGGACAGATTGGATTTGAATAGCTATGCTCACTTGGGGTCTGGGTGGGAAAGAGACCAACACAGATACTGAATATTCAGACAGTCAAGAAACCAAAGGGAAATGGAAATTTTCTTCCTATTACTTTGTTGCTGAGTGAGTGTTCCAAAGACTGAATAATAGCATAAAGTCTGCTCACATAATTGGGTAAATGAGGGCAAAGAAAGCTCAGATGCTATTTTGTATGACAAATAGAAATGGAAAGCAATAGGATATATTGGAGTATATGAGGAAGCCATTTGCTACAAACCTAATTCGGCCTGACTGTTTTTCCAAAAGGGCCTGACTGTGGCCATTGAGCATGTATTCTATATCTGCTTTAAACATTTATTATGGCAAGAACAAATGGCCTTAAGATAAAGGTGCACCTTCCCCCCACATTGGCATTTCCTTAAGGATAAGCATCTTATCTTAGGCTAGGAACTGATTGCTGTGCTAACCTTTGAGCACCCAGCTCACCTGTGACCACCCAGCTTGAGACAGCAGACCTGCCACCCTGCTGTATTCAACAAGACAGCAGACCTACTTGCTGTGTCCATCAATGTCTGTGCTGACAGAGCAGTCTCACGACTATTGTAAAAGGGGCATTTCAATCATATGTAAAACATCCTCTTTGGGGGTATATAACCACTCTGTACACTCCACTTCTTTGGTGCCCTTTCTTCCTTCAGGAAGATAGGCCCCAGGCCATGGTCCTCACAATTTAGCTCAGAATAAACTCACCCAAATTTTCATTTATAGATTGGTTATGGATTATTTTCGTCGACACCTAGAATGAATAAAAGTTATTTTGTTATATGGAAATAATTAGTGTGGAATTAGAGAAGGGAAGATAGCTAGGTGGATGTATCATTATAGAACTTGACAAAAGTTTAGGATTACATTTTTGGGGGGGAAGATTAGCTCTGAGCTAACATCTGCTGCCAATCCTCCTTCTATTTGATGAGGAAGATTGGCCCTGAGCTAACATCTGTGCCCATGTTCCTCTATTTTATATGTGGGATGCCTGCCACAGGATGGCTTGATAAGCAGTGAATAGGTCTACACCCAGGATCCAAACCTGCAAACGCTGGGCTGTCCAAGTGGAGTGCACGAACTTAACCTTTATGCCACCAGCTGGCCCCTTGGATTACTTGTTTTCACCTTCAATAAAGGAGTGAGTTGCTTAGATGCATGGACATGTGACTAATATCCAGAAGCTTTACAAGAGAAGCTTACAATTTAAATGTCAAATTGGTCAAACATATTATGTTTTTACCATCTTCCAGAAAACATGTTGGCTGCTATTGAGGGAGAATTGAGAGACAGTATAATTTTAAAAAGAATTTCAAAATTGAAAATTGTAAATACTTGGAATTGATTATGTATAGATTGATTATAATTCCTACAAAAACCCCAATAAGGTTCTTTTCTAGAAGCTGATATAAATTATTCAAAATTCCATCTGAAAAAGTAAACAGAAGCTTATAGATGAAAAAGCAGCATGGCTGAATCTTCCTGCTACATAATAAAATATATTCTAAGGCAAAAATAGTTCACAAATTTTCAGGCAGATCATTGAACTAAAACAGATTGCTGCGAAATTTACCTCATGGTAGCTCATAAAATGTCACAAATGTAAACAATTTTTATCTTTTTGGCTTTCTGCCATAAGATGACATTAGTAATCAATAATACATTGAGACTTGGAGATTTCAAATAAATGGACTAATAGCCTATTGAGACCTAATCTATTCATAGGTAGAGGCTCTCCTGCTTATACAAAGCCTTAATATATAAAAACAGACTTTTGTAACAAATAATTCAGTGAGGAAATTATAGTTTACCAAACATGAATATCGTGGGGGAATCTAAGCCAGGTTTCTTAATATATTGGATATGAAAAGACATGAAGAGAGAGATAGAGAGATGAGCAACCACAACTGAAAACTATTAATTTATGGATTAAAGGCTTGGTGATATCAGCAATTCTAATGAGAAATGAGTCACCAGAATTGGTTCCTCAATGAAGTCAGCTATGGAAAAGTCAATGTGGAAAAGGGAAGTATTTGGAAATCTTTGCTACTCAGACACTTATTAAATATTTTCTTTTGAGCACTCATGGGTTTGCATATTAAACAGAACCTGATTTGATTGTGAAAAAGATAATCCTTAAATAGAATTCAATTACTCATTCCATAGATTCCAAAGGGGCCCGAATTCTTGGGGTGTGCATTGCAACCTGTCTTTGTTCATTTATTTTGTTTTTCTAAATGAGAGTATTTGTAGATGTGCAATTCTTCAGTTCTCTTTATTGTTCTTTGATTGGGCATTTTTTTTGTTATAACTCAACAGACCCCCAAATATTTAATTCTCTCTTTATGTACTTTCCATTCATTGCTAGAATATTTTATCTTCTCAGCAGAGTTAGAAGAATCTGCCAGTGACCCATTTGTATGCCTGAAATTACAACAGTTGACTTTCAGTCCTCCGACCTCCTTCTGGTTATGTTGAATACCCGTGTGTCAAAGAGAGTTAATGACAGCAAGAGCATATAAAACAGAGCTCAGAGTAGAATGTTCTCTTTAGAAATGTTCTCTTTGGGGCCAACCTCACTATTTACAGCTCATTAGTGTTACTGACATCCTGTTCTCCAGTTTCTAGCTGCCTGGACTTCTAAAATCTGCCTACTCCTTCCTGCTCCAAGCAAACTTTTCTGAACTCAGACTTTTCCCTTTTAAACCAAGGAAAATAACAGGAAATTGATGCAATCCTCATCTCCTACTCTCAGAACCTGCCTTGTTGGTCTGGTTTCTGGATTTGTCCTGGTCTAATCTTATTCCTGGGGGGGGGGGGGGGGAATTCCTCTACTCTCTAGGTCCTTCTGGTTGATCTACAAATTAAATTGAAATGAGATAGAATAACAGGAAAACATCAAACAGAGCTTTTTAATGTGTATGGGTGGGAGAAACCAATGAAAACTGGGTAACTCATCAGAATGCCTGAGGTTTCCACCTTAAACACCATCTTCAGCTAAAGACACAGGAGGATGTTGAGAGTGGGAGACTCAATTATGGGAGATTACTAGGAAAAGCACAGTAAACAAGAGTAAACAAGGTTGCTGGAAACCCTGTAAAACAAGGTGCCAGGCCAATATTTCCAAGTAGCTTTATTTCACAAAGTCTAATCTTTGTTCCTCAAAAGATGTCTGGTCATATCTGAGTCTATGTATGTTTTTCTCAAATATGACATTCCAGTCAAAGTTTTGGTAATATAACCAATGTTTCCAATTATGTCTTATTATAAAGGTGATTAGATACTTATTGAACTTATGCAAATAACTATGTAGCCATGAAAATAACAGTATTCATTCACTAAGAGTTTTCAAATTCTGGAGGAATCAGGCAGGGAGAAAAAGATAATTCTGCAATTAATCAATTCTACATTCAAAAGTATAACTTACCAAATTGCTATGTGTCATAGTTAAGATTAAGTGAAAAATGTTTCCTTAAATCTGAAAAAATAAAACATTAAAAAAATCAGCAGTATTTTAAACAAAAAATCATAAAAATTAAAATCATCCTTATCAGTTAATTTAGCCCCATGTAATCAACTTTTGATCTTGATCTTTTGTTAGCAGTTTCATGAAGTCATCAGTTTCTCCATAGGAGTTCTGTAATTTATTTTTCTACATAGTTCAGTTTTATGATCTGAAAGTATATCAGAAACCTGTATTCTAGAACAAGTATGAGTCCTTTCCATGAATCTCTGAAGATGAGAGATATTTGCAAAAGCATGAGAGTAAAACAACTGTCTGTAAATGACAAGAGTCTTCAAAATGGCAATTGGCAAAGAAATTTGGTTATTTCTGTGACATAAAACACTCCACAGTAATAAATAGAATTATGACTCATAACTAGGACAGATAAGAATTTTAGGAATATTATATAATTTTTAAAACACTTGTATCAATACATCTACTGACATGATATCATAAGTCCCTATGAAACAATGCTTAGTTATCCATTTAAAGATCGTGACAGTTAAAGATGTTTAGGAGAATACAGAAGATTAAACAGCTATAAGAAAAACTTTAGCATCTGTGATTAAAGACTTGATAAAAACAATACAGGAAATTTATCTTGATAATACATGAAATCCCTATCCTTCTGGTAGACTACTCAAAGAAAAAACATTCTATAATTTCCTTACCAAGAGCAGACTAAAAGTTTAAGAAAATTATCCTTTTGAGAGATGGAAAAAGCCAGATCCTAATTTAGTACCAGCTTACTTTTGGTATTAAAACTTATTCACTCAATTAAATTTATTTCGATCTTAGCCAACTTGACCATGCACAACTCTTTTCTCAGGATTTCTCCTCCACAAACCTCTAAAACTTTTTTTTTTACATTCATAATTTTTCCCATGCCTTCTTTTTTCCCTTCCAGTACTTTAGGACAAATTTATTCTTTTTAACCAAACAAACAAAAATATTTTCATTCTTTATACCTTCTTTACTGAAAACATATCTTACTTTCCTTGAGTACAAACATCTTTTAAATTAATTTTTAGTAGCTTTAATCACATATATAGATTAAAATTCTTAACCCTTAGAAAGCTTAAGTTTTAGTGTAAACTAAGAATTGAGCAATTATGAACTGTCTTTTACATTAGCATTCTGTGGCTTGCAAAACTTATAAACACTTTTTGTAATTTCTAGAAACATGTTACTTTATAGTACAATCCTTTATTAAAATACTAGATATATTTACCAATAAACCCAAACATCTTTTAGTTTCTCTGTAAGAGGAAGCCAAAAGTGCATAAGGTTATATTTAATAATTAATGTCTAATATTTTATCTTATTTGGAAACGATCTACATACTGAATAAATTTTTATCATTTAAATTAACCTAGCAAAACTTCAAAGTTTCAGTTACCAAAGAGATTTTGGAAGTTATTTTAAATACACATTACTGCTAAAAGTTTATCTATAAAATCTTATATCATTTACATCTAAATCATTTGTCCTGAACAATTACGTTTATATTACCCACGAAAACTTTATGAGATGTTAGACAAAATCATCTATCGTTCTAAGACATTTTTGCTGACAAATTTGTAACAGGGATAATGGGAGTTTATTTCACTAGTAAACCCTGCCTGCATGTTTGCATCATATCCAATGCTGATAACTCTAAGAACACATCTATTTTATTTTTTTTTTGAGGAAGATTAGCCCTGAGCTAACTACTGCCAATCCTCCTCTATTTTTTGCTGAGGAAGACTGGCCCTGAGCTAACATCCATGCTCATCTTCCTCTACTTTATATATGAGACGCCTACCACAGCATGGCTTTTGCCAAGCAGTGCCATGTCTGCACCCATGATCAGAACTGGTGAACCCCAGGCTGATGAGAAGCAGAACATGCGAACTTAACCACTGTGCCACTGGGCCAGACCCCACATCTATTTTAATCAAACCAACAAACTTAAACAAGCATTCATTCACCAAAGATTATTTTTTATCACCTTAACTTGAAAGTCACATTTGGGTTAGTTACTATTATATTTAGAAATAATTTATGTAAGCACATACTTTAAGCCAATTAAACAGACCTCTTAATTTTTGACCATACTATCCAGAGGTAAAATACCACACATTTACAAAATATAGATATAGACACACATGACCACACAGGTAGACACAGACAGAGACCTTATAGCTTTTATTTAATTTCTGTTATGAATCAGGTAGAATACAAAGCTCACTAGTTTATGAGAAACATTTGCATCTCAAAGAATGGCTCTCAGATCCTAGAGAAGATGGGAGCAGAAAATTTACATCATAAAGACACAGGGAAAGCAGTCAAGTTTTCTTCAAGATGGAGTTTCTGGGGCACTTTTGCCTTATCAGTTTCTAATGTCTCAATCTTTTGTCTCAATCAATATCTAGGGGCATTTTGAGAGGAACAGGGGAGGTTTTGAGATTGGCACGTGAACTTTGAACTACTTTCCAGAGCCATACCTCCAGCCTTACAGAGATTTTTAAGACAAAGATGGTTGCTTCCAGTTCCCCAAAGAACCAGATTATAGCCTGAATGACAAAATGGAGTTGGCCCACCCTTCCAGCAACATTTTTCCAATTGCTTCTGTATATCAGGGAAATTTTTAGCTTAAGAATTGTACATTCTAAAGCTTCAGAACACTGTATAGAATCTGAAAAAGTCTGCACAAGACATTTAATACAGGTCCTTTTTCTGTTTCTAAGAGTACAATTTAACGCTAGACCAATTTACTTGGGGCAGGGAAGGGGCCCTTATTATCTTTTTATTAGCACCTAATATTAGCCTCTAGTTTTTATCTCATACGATGTGGGCTCAAACAACCTTATTGCCTTCCCTTTAGCATGTTTAGTTAACACTGGCTGAAGGGCAGATTTATGTGCTCTTGCAATCAGCATGGGAGATGTTCCCCTGTGAATCACAATGTCTATGCCTACAATACAATCTATAATACAATCAGGCAAAAAGAGATACAATCACTTCAGATAAAGCCCGTAAATATGTCAATTGTCCTACAAACATTTTTGGGGGGTGGGGGGTGGGGGTGAGGAATATTGGCCCTAAGCCAACACCTGTTGTCAATTTCCTCATTTTGCTTGAGGAAGATTGGCCCTGAGCTAACATTGTGTCAATCTTCCCTTATTTTGTATGTGGTTCACCACCACAGCATGGCTTGATGAGTGATGTAGGTCTGCACCTGGGATCCAGACTCAAAAACCCCAGGCAACTGAACCAGAGCACGCTGAACTTTATCACTATGCTACCGGGTCAGCTCCACCTTTTCCTACAAACTTTTATCTGAATTCTATCAACTCACATACCTCTAATCATAGTTTTCATCAGGATTTTATCAATAGGTCTCAGTCTTACAATTTTGGAAAGGGGAAGAATTCCCAGCCAAACATAATGTCCAATTTTAAAACACACTCAGGCAAAGTTGACATAATTTCTCTATAAAAGATCAGCTCAAACATTCAAAACTTTACAATTTTATCAAGACTTATACTTGTATATTTTCTCAATTCAATTGCAGCCCCAAGTCAGGGTCTTAAGGCTTTTATTTTATTATCTTTTTAGCTTGGCTTTTTCATAGGTACCAATAAAATGATTATGATGAGAGCTCTCAAAAAAATTTTTTTTTCCAAAGTGGAAGTTTTTCCAATTTAAATGATCCATTATCTGGTCACATTGATGAGTAGGATTGTAACAGCAACTCGTATCAATAAGCATAACCATGTATGCAAGAGGTGTCAGCAAAAGAGATCCAGAGAGTTCACTCCCAAAAATAGTCTAGGAAAGCAAAGGCCATTGTTGCAAAACAAGCAACAAAGGTTGACACAACAAAGGCCCCTTATGAAAGCAACTGGGACCCCCTTATGACAAAGTCCCCTGAGAGCTGACACAGCCAGACAAATAGTGCATCTCAGAATGCCAGTCTATTCCACTGGCTACCAGGATGCATGCCAGTATATGTATCCTCCAGATGGTGGAGACCAGAAAGGTCACAAAGCCAAGCTCTTAAGACGTAGAACAAGACAAAAGCAAAAACCTCATCTCATATGCACATTAACAGCTTTAGCTAAGCCTTAGGTGTCTTGGAGCCAAATGAATAGCTAGGAGAGAAGTGCCACAGGATTGGGGAGTGTGTGTAGTTTTACATAGCACCTCATCATTGCATGGATATTTTCCTGAAGTTGGCAAGGGATGTGTGTCATCTACCCCATTCTGTGACCCAACTTATCCTGTCATGAGAGACTTCTTGAGGTGGTGAGTGCCCTAATGGCTTTTAACTGCTTGACCCATGCCCACCAAATTTGCAGCCTTTTTGGCTTCCAAGATGCCCATAGCAGCAGTTTTCACCTCATGCACATATTCCCAGACAACAGACTTATGGAGATGTCTATGTCTTGTGACAAAGGACAAAAAAAGACAGCGACAAGGAAAAATAATAGCTATCTCTGGGAGGAAAAGGATCAATAAACCAATGAGTACTCAAACCAAATCCTACAGTTACTGAGTCCAAGAAGCTAGCTTCACCAACATTTTCTTCTGCTAATCTAAATTTAGAAAATAAAAATAACCTCACCACTCTCGCTTCCATTGGACACTGCAGGCAGAGATTTGAGAGACTGATGTGGTAAGAATTCTTATCTTCTGCTGGCTCTTGTCACTGGTTGAAGATCTCTCAGCTGTAGCAGTATTTCAGGAGACAGCAGTGTCCAGCCAGTGAAATTTTATCCCATTCTCATCACTGAACTGTAGGGGAGGGACAGAATTCCTCTATCCTCTAGGTCCTTTTGGCTGGGCTATGAATTAAACTACCATGAAACAGAATAACAGGAGAAAATCAAGCAAAGCTTTATAACATATATACATGGGAGAAAGCCAGGAAAACTGAGCAATTCACCAGAATGGCTGTCATCGCCACTTTAAATACCATCTTCAGCTAAAGACACAGGAGGATGTTGGGGGAGTCAGTTATGGGAGATTGCTAGAAAAAGCACAGTAAACAAGAGTAAGGTTATTAGGCAGATTTAGGTCTTCTTTCTAAAGACAACATCTTCCCTGTCTTCCTGGTACAGAAAGGGAGATATCTTTACAAATGGAATTTTGCTTACAAATGTAAATGTCTCTTGCAAAGAATAACTTCTACTTGATTTTCAGAGCTTTTCCAAAGTTCCCAGTTTTTTGTTTTGTTTTGTTTTGATTTTTTTAATGAGGGGCATTGGCCCTGAGCTAACATCTGTTGCCAATCTTCCTCTTTTTGCTTGAAGAATATTGTCCCTGAGCTAACATCTGTGCCCATCTTCCTCTAATTTGCATGTGGGATGTGAACACAGCATGGCTTGACAAATGGTGTGTAGGTCCACACCTAGGAGCTGAACCTGCAAACCCCGGGCTGCCAAAGCAGAGTGCAAGAACTTAACCACTATGCAATCAGGCCAACCCCCTCATATGCAGTTTATTTTTTAAAAATAGCCAGCCAAAAATAATCCTCACACCAGAGAGACACATCTTGAGGTGGCAAATTCTGATCCCCTACAGTGTCAACTATTATTTAAATCAACTACAACTACTACCTCTATTAAAATCTCACTAAAATATCATTTTGTACCAAGTGTCATGCTCTATAAACAATAGCTCATTTTGTCTACATGTTAACCCTGAAATACAGGTTTTATATCTCCACATAGAGGAGAAAACTGTCACAAAGATTAAATAACGTGCTGTAAGACATATGTAAATGATGAAACCAAGACTCCTGTCCAGGTATTCTGATTTCAATACTATTCTCAATTTACCACATTTGCAGACCAGCTCAACAGGAAACCTCATCAATAAATCCACAGGCCAAAAAAGGGATTACTCATCTCCTTACTTTGTGTGGGCCTCAAATTACCAGGTTCCAGAGAGAGCAAGTCAACAAATTAAAGGTATTAGCAAATTTGAAAGGGAAATTAAGGCTTTATGTTAAGTACCAAGGATTTTAACTATGTGAACAAAAAATTAAAAATTGAAATATATATACATGTACATATACATACTTGTGTATATATACATATAAATATATGTGTATGTGTACATATTATATATGTGTGTATAGAATTTTACAATTCAGACCAATATAGGAACACTTGCTCATTCATAGGCTTATAATTTATTGGCCTATCTCAACAGACAAGTTAAGAATAACCACACTATCTTATGAAGCAAAGCAACAAAATTAACTGATGGCAGAAAAAAAAAGCATGGAAGAAAAATTTTTACTTTTCTATTCATTCACTTACCATTAATTATTTCAATATAAAATTCACCTTCATAAAAACTTAGAATTGTGTGTATATAACTAAAGGAGATCTTTGGAAACTGTAAAGAACGTCATAAATATAAATGAAATTACTTTTACCTGATAATTTTGTCTGTACATAAATTTTTGAAAACCGTGGTATTTTTCATTCAATAAACTAAAAAGATAATATCCTCAAAAGTGCTAGTTACTGATTTTAATTAATAATGTTAGAATTTGAGCCTATTTAATGAGAAGCTTTTTATTTAACTTTGTCACCCACTAAATTTGCACATATTTTAAAGCATTAATTAACTAGCTAATTTACCAAATTAGCTAACTTTTCTTTCCTTAAAAATTTTTCATATTTTGCCTTCAAAAAAGAACTATACCTTATATTGGTACAAAATCTCAGACAGTCATTAAGTTTTTATCAAGATCTAGAAAATGTCAAGCATATATTAAGATTTACCTATGCTGGTAACATATTTTTCAAAATTTTCTGAATTATTTTGTGATGCTATTCTTTTCTCTGAAATTATTACTTCACAATTAACGTTTTGATAATAGTATTTTGTTTTAGGAGACTTGAAGTGGAGTTTAAATTTGAAATTGGCTATCACAATTATATTCACCTTAATGGCTAAATGTTTGTACCCTCTGACACTGGATACTGAATAATGGGGAAAAAATTTTCAGTTTGCTTTGAGTATTAGCTTTTCTCAAGCTGTTCAGTTTGGTGCACGGTTGTTCCCCTCACTTGGCTTCAGTCTCCGCTTCTGCAAAATGAAGATACACACAACAGACACGGCTGCTGTAAAATTACATGAGATCACATATATGCCAAATATCTGCCAAAATGTTGCTTAGCACAAAAAAGCTAAAAATAATAACTGTTATTGTCATCATTACCATAATTAATTTTTATTATTTTATTAATAGTCTGCCAGGACAATTTAATTATTCCGATTTCATTTTTACCAATTACATATTAATTTGGCTTTTTTTTGTTGCCTCAAATTCAATGTGGAATAAGGTAAGACATAAGAAATAAATTAACTGATTCAAATTTGTGACATACACTTGCAATACATTTTTTTCCTGTCACTACCATAATAATCAGCAATTTTCAAATTAAGAGCCAGTTTTTAACAGAATATCAGAATGTTTTTGGTTCATTAACTTATTCAAAAAAAGACTAATTAAACAACATTGTGTAACATTAGAAATTAATCTATTTTTCCTCTTACATACCTTCACAGTGAATTTTAGGTGGCTAAATATAAAATACATACATTCAGAGCTATTATAAAAATTTTTATTTATTTGTACCATCATTCCCTCCACTGTCATAAAATGGAAGCTGACAAAATGAAATATTTTGTGATATTTATCTAATTCTATTATCATCTAATATTTTCAAATCTGAGTATCATTTCGTTGGGAGCAGTAATATCTGATAGTGTATCCTTTTCTATCGATGTTGTGTCTCTCTTTATTTTTCATATTTTTATCTTGGCAAAGCTGAATTGTGTAATTGTTCCTGCCTTCCAATAACCTGACAATTATTATTAATGATCTTGATATTCACAATATTTTTCCCTACTACATCATAGGAGACAGAGATAGATATGTTAATATAATCATCAGTTTCTGAAGGAAGCTCCCATCTGTCTGCAGCAATTCAGGCAATATTAGAAAATATGCTGTGCTTTTTGAAATTAAATAGAATTCAAGCTCTTCCTTCCCCAATGCAAAACTACATGTATGGCATTTGAGAAGTTTCCACTTGCCGCTATATTAAAATATTTCTGGTCTCTTAGAAGAATATTTGCTTCCTAAAGAGTCCATCCTCTAGGCTAAAATGACAATTTTCATCCATGTGAATTTTCCCCTATTTCATGTTCAGCTTGATACTTTGAAACTTTGACCCCACGTATTCTTGACTGCCAAGTGATGGAGTGATCAGGAAATTTGCTCTGGAACTGTAAAATCTGGCACTACTACATATGTATTTTCTATTTCAGAATTATTTACTAATGGAGTAAAACTAGCTGGTGATTGGCTTTCCTTCACATGTTCTTTCAGTGGACTGACCAAACCCATTGCTCCCAGGCCCTGAAAACTTTCCTTAAGCTACTCTCCACCTTGCTCTTGAATATGCCTGTTAGAGCTTTGAGACAGGTCAGAACTTGTCTTTTACCTCATAGTCATATTTCCCTGGCATTTCCCTAACCCCTCACCCAAGTCTCATAGTCAGCTCTCCAATCTGATCCTCTGCCGTCTGTGTACATGTGATTTATTTATGATACAAGAAACATTTAGTAGATATTTGCTGAATGAACACATAAGCAAAAAGCTTATTTTAATATGTACCTCTCTCCTAAAATAGTTTATAAATTGTGTCAGAGAAAAAAAAAAGGAAATTCATTTTTGCATCCTGTGCACCTAATACAGTGCTTGAGACATAGCAGGGGGCTCCAAAAATGCAGATTATGAAAATGACGTAGAGTAAAGCGTTCTCTTTCCTTTCCACTCTTCAGTCTGTAACATTTAGGCGTAGGCTTTTGGGGTGATGAAAAATGAAGGCCACTTAGGGCTGGCTGAAGAGGAAAGAGAATCAAGAAGGATTTGGACTGGCCTTAAAAAGGTCGTTCAGACCATTGGTTTGTGTTATCAAAGTGAATGGCGAGGTAAAGACAACCTCATGAAAACTCTGAAATCCTGTAGATATAATCTGAACTTTCAGATCCTGAGCTTCATACACTTATTCTACACATGAATGTATACACATAATCAGTTGAAATTTTCTTTCCTTCTTTTGTTATGAAAATCACTTAGTTTTACTGTAAAAAAAATGTTGCTTATTACAGAGCATTTGTAACATAAAGGAGCAAAAAAGAAGAAATAATCATCACACCACTAACTATAAGTAGGAACTCTAGACATCATTTTTCCGTGCATATATATAGATAGAATATTAAATTAAAATTTATTTGAATCTCACCCAAGTAAAACAGAAAGGTAAAAGAAAAAGAAATTAAGTAAAATGTAGAACTATTAAATATCTTCTCATAAAAGATACTACTTCCCTAAAGTTTTCTCTAATGTGAAAATATTATGAAAAACATGAAGACTTTGGAACATTTTTTTATCAATCATTTCAATTCTCTATAGTAATTCGTGACTCTCTGCTATGAAAGGTGAGGGCATTAGTATTCAGATTCTTTTTCCACCTTCACTCCAGGAGCTGCTTCATTCTTGCTACTCTGATTGTGTTTAGTTAAATCACTGTTTTTATACTGCCAAATTTTACAACAGAAATTTTCTACTGTAAAACGGTATAATTTCAACAGTCGTAGATATTAACTGCCTATTTCCTGAGTTATTCATATTCAGAACCTATGCCTGGTCCTTATACCTGATATATATTATACTTAGGCTAGACAGAATATTTGTTCATTCAGAATTTGGCATGTATAACTTTCTAATATTACCTTCTGACGTTCAATGTTGTTCTAGAGAAGTTGGAGGCCAACTTGATTTTTTTTCTAACTGTAAGATTTATCTTTTCTACCTGACTTTATTCCTTCATTTAAAGAAAAATCATTCATTTAATTAGGCTGTGTTTTGGTGGTGATTGTACAAGTTTGCTGGAACATCTGTTCTTTTAATAAGCAGACCCTATTCTTTATTTCAGGGAAATTTTCATTCATTATATTTTTAAATATGTTTTTCTATTCCATTTGTTTATTTTTCCACATGAGCAAAAAAGCCATCTTTTTGTTTGATTAACTTTGACGTCTTTTCTGATTGTCTTTCTCACCTGTATTCACTGCAATTATTCACAGCCTTTCTCTGTGTCAGTAATTTGATTGTTCAGGCACATGAATTCTTCTAATTTACACCTTGATCTTTAATTCTGTTTGGTTCTTATTGTTCCTACTGGTGTCTCTTGGTTTGTCGCCTTATGTCTAACTTCTTTATTTTTCCTTATCTCATTTATTTTGAAATCATCTTACCCTTGTAAACTTGTAAAATTGAAATTATTAGTATGTTGTTCTGTACTTCCATAAATATGAGGAATATTTCCTTCTTTTTACCTGAGTTTTGTTTTCTTCTTGGCCAGGAAATGGTCTGTCATCATAGTTATGTGCCTAGATTCTAGAACCAGACCCAAACCCCAACATTTTCTTATTGGTAGATTTAATTAATTATCTAATTAAATTTAGATATTTAATTAAATTATCTTCTTGTTTAATTATTTGATTTAATTCAGTTGTTTAGTTAACTAAGTTATTTCATCTCTCAGTTATCTTGCTTTGTAAAATGGGGAACACCTCATAGTTTTTGTGAAGAGGAAATGGGTAGCATAGGAAGTTTATGTAAAGCAAAACAACTTTACAAGAATCTCATTTTTTTCAAGAACTATTGAAGCAGATAATGTAAATCCCGCCCCCCCCAAAAAGAACAGGTTACCACTAGAAAATAAGTGAGGAAAAATACAGAGATGAATTGCATAAATATCATAAAGCACAGAAGCCAAGATCAGAGAGCAAACTAAAAGATTCTAGAGTAGTAAATCACAATATGGCAAGATACATGCTCCTATTTCTTCCCCTCAGAAGGCAAACTGGTACCCTAAAATTCTAGATCCTGAGAACTTTCACTAATAGTCCCATGTCTTTTAAATAGAAAACTTTCATTCTTTCTGTGATGGGAGAGAAGTGAAATGGACCCAAAAGGAAAAATAGGTGAAACAGATGTGGCAGAATAAAATGCATATTTTCCTCTTCCTCCTAGTAACAGCTCTACTACATTGCCTAACATCCCTTGCCGTTAGGCGTGGCCATGTGACTAAGTTTCACCCAAAGGAACTTGAGTGGAACTGATTTGGACCACTCTAGTCCAGGTTCTTAGAAATACCCTTGTTTCTGTTTCAGGTTAGATGGAGAGGAGACCGCTCCAAGGAAGACCTAGAGAAACTACAGGTGGAAGTCAGGAGAGTCTCCGTCAGCCCAAGTTCCAGAAAGATGACACAGAGCAGGGGCCACCTCTATGAAGCCTTTATTCAGTACTGTAAAAGGAGGAAAAAGCGACTGCAACAAAAATCATTTTACTGTATTTGAGGGATTTACAGTTTTTATAATTTCCAGCCTATTTGTTATAAAAGTAAGGCTATTTAACTACAATTCATGTGAAATTTTAAAAAAATGGTGTCTCTGCCCCTCTGAAATCAATGAAGTTTCCAGAGCTACGTGCTGCTTTGGGAACTCATCTGAACCCTGGGGCTATACCCCGTGGGGCAGACTCCATCAACTCTGAGTGGCCAACCCTAACATGTGTCATCCACAGAACCTGAGGAATGAGGGATGGGCTCAGGTATCCTAAAAAAAATTGCACACCACTTAAGATGAACTTTCTCTACCCCCTGTCATTCCTTCAGATTACAGAAAAAGTAGAAGAAATAACCAGCCCGCCCAGATGAAATCTGAGAAGGAAAGGAGTCTGGGTATCTAAGGAATGGAAAGGATGTCAAGTGGGAGAGAATCATGAGTAAGAAGGAGAGGTGTGCCTGAGTCAGAAATGATATTAGAAAAACTGGAGTGTGCTGATCACATATGGTCTTGTAGATTTTATTTTTAGATATTATTATAGACTTTATTTTAGATTTTATGCAAAGAGCTGTGGGAAACACTGAAGAATTTCAAGAAGAGAGTAAGAAGACGTAATTAATATTAACAAAAACTTACATTTCAGGGGCTGTCAAACTTGTAAGTGGGAAAGTCAGTTAGGAAATCATTATATATGATAGTAAAAACATCATCTACTCTTAGAAAATGACCTTCGATTTAATAACTACAGTATCCAGAAGAGGCCAGAATCAGTTTTAAACCTGTAACCTATCAATAACAGTTCACTTCAGTGAACAGGCCTCTAAAATCCATTCAACTAGTCATGGTCACACACAGACTCACTTCAATAAACACATTTCTAAGACTGACGTCGACCTCTTGCCACGTCTGTAAACAACACAACACCATGACTGAACTCATCAATATAGTGCAGTAATTTAAAAAAAGTGTTTAAAGACACCTGCATAACCCATTAAGTAGCTAGGATCTTTCAATGGCTGATTTTTTTTACAACATTCCTATTGTTCTGTGGATTCTTTTAGATAAAAACAACAAATCTATTGTGTAAATGACAACGGATTGGAATTATTATTTTTACATTAAACAAATTTGTAATGGGGAGTATGAATCAAGTGATCTTGGAAAGTAGGTGGGAAGCAGAGGTCAACATAAGCAGGACTGGGGCCTAATCTCTTAGAAGTGGAGAAGTACCCACTACTTAGAAGTGAAGAATATTTATCATTTAGAATCTCTAAAAATAAATGGATCTAAAACAAAAAGAACAAGTTTTCATAATTAGTAAAACACATACTTAATAATAGGTAACAGAATAAGGTGTATGCTTAGGGCAATTTCCATATCTTATCTTTGCCTACAAAATAAAGGTGTTATTTGTTAGCAAGTATACAAAACTCTCCAGTTTTATTCACTGCCTCCTTGGGTCTTACCCATCTTGCAAATTCAGTTTATGGCACAGTGACTAACTACAACAGATACTAGGTATGTGTTGAATGAATAAAGAGTCGAATTTTTAAATTAATAACTTAAGCCATTCTTTGAAAACGTCAATGTTTTAAATATCATTTTCAGAGTCTCTGAATAGGAATTGCTAGGAGATGGGTGTGAGTATCTGTATTTTTACAAGTTCCCTAGATAATTCTTAAGTGCAAGTAAACACTGAACTGTAATATGTGTCCTTTGTGGATAGTGACTATATTTATCTTGTAATTATGACTTATCTTGGGGTATTTGGGACTTTTTCTGTGTCTTTGGAGTTTATATTTTGTAAACCTACAATTCTATTCCATCATATATTTGCATGACTATCTCTTCAGATCTCAGGACAAATATTTCCTCAAAACAAACACCTCTGTTACCACCCCATCAAAAGAAATGTGCCTGTGGTCAAATTTTGTTTTGTTAATATTTTATTTTAAGGCAATTATAACTGTCTGAAATATTTGTTTCAATTATGTGTTTATTTTGTTTTTCTTTTCTCCTGCTCTAATAAAATATAAGCACTATGACAGCAGAGACAATAACTCTCTTTCACTACTATATCTCTAGTCCTGGCATATAGTAACTACTTTAATGAGTTGAATAAACAAATTAGTAAATACATCTTGCATGAAGAAGATAAAAATGATTGAGTAGGGGAAAATAGCTATAACCCAACCATGATTGAGTGATTGGTCCCTGAATATGTCTGTGACTATTTAGATCAGGAGAACAGCACTGAGATTGTTTTTATAATCTTTGAAATTTAACTTCTCTAATATTGCCTAACTGGTTGCTCCTTTTAAAAAAATTATTTCCTGTTTTATTTATAGTTTGAGCATTACCTATAAGCCACCTCAAATTCTCTGTGAACTAAGGCAGGGGAAAAATAATTAAAGATATGACTGACAACCTGGAGGAAAAGGAAAAAATATAATTATCAATCAAGTGACTTTCTCATTCTTCCATCATTGTCTTTTCTGAAACATTTTTGCGATTGAAGTTAAGATGTTACTAGCTTAAAATACATTATTATAACTTTAAGATATTTCATGTAATTGTAACGGTAACC
This sequence comes from Equus quagga, assembly GCF_021613505.1. Classification (NCBI taxonomy): domain Eukaryota; kingdom Metazoa; phylum Chordata; class Mammalia; order Perissodactyla; family Equidae; genus Equus; species Equus quagga. Next base: position 74,810,264 of record NC_060270.1, read on the forward strand.
ACAAAGAAAATCTCTATTGAATATATACAAGGGGAAATGAGAAGTGAAGCAAAACATGTCACTATGAAAAGTCAATGAAATACAAAGAAAAGAAGCAAAAGAAGAAAGCAAGTATAAAAAATAAGCAAGACATACAGAAAACAATTTAAAAAATGGCTACAGTAAGTCTTTCCCTATCAGTAATTACTTTAAATGTAAATAATTAAACATGCTAATTTAAAGACATATAGAGTGGCTGAATGGATAAAAAGAAAAACAAGATGCAAGAGACTGTTTTGTCTACAAGAGACTCACCTTAGATATAAAGAAATACAGAGGTTGAAAGTGAAAGGATGGAAAAAGTTATCATACACAAATGGTAACCAAAAGAGAGAAGAGATCACCATGTTTATATGACACAAAGTAGACTTTATGAAAAAATTGTCACAGAGACAAAGAAGGGCATTATAATGATAAAAGGATCAATTCACCAGGAAGATATAACACTAGTAAATATATATGTACTTAACATAAGAACCTCCAAAATATATAAAGCAAACATTGATAAAATTGAAGGAAGAAATAAACAATAACACAAAAATAGTAAGAGACTTCACTACCCCACCATCAGTTATGGACAGAATAACCACACAGAAGATCAATAAGGAATTAGAGGACTTGAACACCATTATAGATAAATTGGACCTAACAGGCACATACAGATACTCCACTCAACAAAAGCAAAATACACATTCTTCTAAAGTGCATGTAGAAACTTCTCTAAGATAGACCATGTGTTAAGCCACAAAACAAATCTTAACAAATTCACCATTGAATCACATGAAGTTCTTCTCTGACCACAGTGGAATGAAACCAGAAATCAATAGCAGAAGGAAAATAGGAAAATCCACAAATATATGGAAATTAAACAACTCAGTCTTCAATTACCAATGAATAAAAGAGGATATTACAAGGGAATTTAGAAAATATCAGGATAAATGAAAATAAAAACACAGTATCCCAAAACTTATGGGCTGTAGAAAAAATAGTATTAAGAGGTACATTTCTAGCAGTAAATACATATATTAAAAAAAGAAGAAAGTTCTCAAATCAACAACTTAATAATATACCTCAAGTAACTAGAAAAAGAAGAACAAATCAAGCCAAAATTAACAGAGGGAAGGAAATAATAAAGATTAGAGAAGAGGTAAATGAAATAGAGAATAGAAAAATTATAGAAGGAAGAGTTGGTTTTATGAAAAGATCAACAAAAATTATAAATTCTTAGCCAAGACAACTAAAAAAAAGAAAGGAAGGCTGAAATAACTAAAATTAGAAATGAAAAAGGAGATATTGCAACTGATGCTACAGAAATGAAAAGGATTATGAGACTAGTATGACAATTATATCCCAACAAATTAGATAAATGAGAAGAAATGTATAAATCCCTAAAAACATACAACTTATCAAAGCTGAATCATAAGGAAATAAAAATAATCTGAACTCTGGACAGGTTTATAATTAGAAAGGAGATTGAAACAGTAATTAAAATCTCCCAACAAAGAAAAGTCCAACACCAGATGGTTTCACTGGAAAATCCTACTCAACATTTATAGAAGAATTAACACTAATCTACCTTTAACACATAGAAAAAAAAAAAAAAGAAAGAAGAGAAAGAAGGAAACATTTCCAAACTCATTGCGTGAGGGCAGATTACCTTGATAACAAAATCAGATAAAGATATGACAAGAAAAGAAAACTACAGACCTATATCTCTTTTGAATGTTGATGCAAAACTTCTCAAAACATTAGCAAAAGAAATTCAAAAACACGTTAATGGGACTATACACCATGATCAATGGGATTAATATCCAGAATGTAAGGGTGATTCAACACACCAAACAAATCCTTGTAATACACCACATTAACACAATGAAGGGTAAGAAACACATGATCATCTCAATTGATGCAAAAAAAAATTCAATTGAATTTAATAAAATTCAACACTTTCTCATATAAAAACACTAAACAAACTAGGAATGGAAAGAAATTACCATAGCATAATAAAATCCATATACAAAAAGCCCCCAGCTAACGTCATATTCAAGAGTGAAAGATTGAAACTTTTTCTCTAAAATCAGGAAAAAGGATACCTACTCTCACCACAACTACTCAATATAGTACTGGAAGTCTTTGCCAGAACAAATAGACAAAGAGAAAAAATAAAGGGCATCCTAGTAAGAAAGGGAGAAGTAAAATTATCTCTGTTTGTAAGAGATGTGATCTTATGTGTTGAAAAGTGTTAAAGATTCCACACACACACGCACACACAAATTGTTAAAACTAACAAAAGATTTTAGCAAAGTCACAGGATTCAAAATTAACACACAAAAATCCACTGTGTTTCTATACACTAACAGTGACTAATCCAAAAAGGACAATCCCATTTACAATGGCATCAAAAGGATAAAATACCTTGGAAAAAATTTAACCAAGGCAGTAAATGACTTGTAAACTGAAAATTACAAAATATTGCTAAAAGAAATAAAAGAAGATACAAGTAAATGGAAATACGCCATGTGTTCATGGACTGGGTGACTTAATGTTGTTAAAATGTCTGTATTATCCAACGCTATCTACAGACTCAACGCAATGCCTATCAAAATCCCAACACCATTTTCTACATAAATAGGAAAAAATCCTAAATTCATATTGAGTCTAAGGGACACTGAATGGCCAAAACAATCTTGATAAAGAACAAAATTGGAGGTCTCACACTTCCTGATTTCAAAATATACTACAAGCCACAGTACTTAAGATAGCGTGGTATCGGGATAAAGAAACATATGTGGACCAATGGACTATATTAGAGAGCTCAGAAATAAATCGTTTTGTATATGACCAACTGATCTTTGACAAGGGTATCAAGACTATACAATAAGAAAATGACAATCTTTTCTTCAACAAATGGTGCTGGGGAAACTAGATATCCACATGCAAAGAAATGAATTTGGAATATAACCTTACACCATATATAGGAATCAACTCAATATATATTAAAGACCTGAACATAAGACATCAAATTCATATAAGAAAATATAGAGAAAAAGCTTCAGACTTTGGATTTGGCAATAATTTCTTGGCTGACACCAAAAGCAAAGGCATTAAAAGCAAAATTAGACAAGTGGGACTATATCAAACTTAAAAACTCCTGTCCAGCAAAGGAAATTATCAACAGAATGAAAAGACAACCTACAGAATGGGAGAATATATTTGCAAATTTATATTTGATAAGGGACTAATATCCAGAATATATACAGAACTTCTATAACTCAATAACATAAAAACAAATAACCTGTTTAAAAAATAGATTAAAAACTCAAATAGATAATTCTTCAAAGAGGATAATACAAATGACCAAGCATATAAAAAGTGCTTGACGTTGCTATCAAGGACATGCAAATCAAAACCACAATGAGATATTACCTCACACCTGTTCGGATGGCCACTATCAAAAGAATAGAAAAGAACAAGTGTGGCAAGGATGCAGAGAAATTAGAACACTTGTGTACTGCTGGAGATAATGTAAAATGGTGCAGCCATTGTGGAAAACAGTATAGAAGTTTCTCAAAAAATTAAAAAATAGAATTACAATATAATCCAACAATTCCACTTCTTGATATTTATTCAAAAAAATTCAAAGTAGAATCTTGAAAAGATATTTGCACACTGATTGTTCACTGAAGCATTATTCAGGATAGCTGAAAGGTGTAAACAACCCAAACATTCACTAACAGATGAATGTATAAATAAACTGTAGTATATACATACAATGCAATATTTTACAGCCCTAAAAAAGAAGCAAATTCTGTCGCATAATACAACAAGGATGAACCTTGAGGACATTATGCTAAATGAAACAGGCCAGTCACAAAAGGCCAAACACTCTGTGATTCCACTCATATGAAAGATCTTAAAGTAGACAAAATCTTATGAATAGAAAGGAGAAAAGTGGTTGCCAAGGACTTGGGAGAAGGGATGAGGGAATTTGTATTTAATGGGTATAGGGTTTCAGTTTTGCAAGATGAAAAGCTATAGAGATCTACTGTGCAACAATGTGCATATGTTTAACACTACTGAGCTATACACTTAAAAGTAGTTAAGATGGCAAATTTGATCTTATGTGTTTTTCACCATAATATAAATAACTTATTTTTGATGTGAAATTCATATAACATAGAATTAACCATTTTAAAGTGCACAATTTGGTGGCATTTAGTTCATTGAAAATGTAAAACCACCATCTCTCTAGTTACAAAACATTTCCATCACCTCAAGAGAAAACTCTGCCCATTAATTAATCAATCCTCATCCCCTGGAAAACACTAGTCTGTGTTTACTCTCTATGGATTTACTTATTATGGATATTTCATATAATCTAATCATACAACATGTGACCTTTTGTGTCTGGCTTCTTTCACTTAGCATAATATTTTCTAGGTTCATTCATGTTGTAGCATGTATCAGCACTTCATTCCTTTTATCGTGACTGAATAGTATTCTATTGTATGTATATAGCACATTTTCTTTATCCATCATCTCTTCATGGACATTTAGGTTGTTTTCACCTTTCGGCTATTGTGAATAGAGTTGATATAAACATTGATGTGCAAATATCTTTTTGTGTTCCTGTTTTCACTACTTTTTGATATATACATAGGAATACAATTGCTGGGCTATATAGTAATTCTATGTTTAACTTTTCAGTTCTACCAGCAAAGAACTCCCTCAGCTTTTGTCCATTTGATAAGTACTAATTTTTTCTCTATATTTAAAGGATAGTTTTGCTGGATATTGAAATTTTGGTTTACACGCTTTTTTTTTGGCATTTTACATATGTCACCCCACTTCCTTCTGGATTCTACAGTTGCTGATTAGAAATTAGCTATTAATATTATTAAGGATTTCTTGAATGTGGCAAGTTGCTACTCTCATGTTGTTTTCAAGATTCTCTCTGTTTTTCAACGGTTTGATTATGATGTACCTGCATTTGATATTATTGCATTGATCCTGTTTGGTTTTTTGAGCTTTTTTGGATGTGTAGATTCATGTCTTCCATCAAATTGGGAGGTTTCCCATCATTAATTCTATCTTATTCTTTTAGCCCTTCTCTCTCTCTGCTCCTTCTGAAACTTCCAGGATCTTTTGGATACTGTCTGATCGGTGCCTTAGGCTCTGTTCATTTGTAGTCATTCTTTTTCCTTTCTGCTCACCAGACTTGTTAAACCCAATTGTCATCTTCAAGTTTGCTGATCCTTTCTTCTGTCTTCTGAAACCTGTTGTTAAATCATTCTAGTGAAATTTTTATTTCAATCATTAAACTTTTCAGCTCCAGAATTTCTAGATCTTTTTTGTTATTTCAATCTTGTTATTGATACATTTTTTTCATACATTGTTTTCCTGGCTCCCTTTATTTCTTTATCCATGGTTTCCTTAACCATTTGAGCATATTTAAGACAGCTGATTTAAAGTTTTTGTCTAATATATCCAATGTCTGTGCTTCCTCTGAACTAGTTTCTATCAATTTAATATGTTCATGTGAATGGACCATACTTTCCTATTTCTTTTTATACCTTGTGAATTTTTTTTTGTTAAAAATTGGGCATTTGGAACGTTTTAATGTGGTAACTTTGGAAATCAAATGCTCCAGGAAATAAAATTCTACCCCATAATTTGCTGTTGTTAATGGTTCATGGCTACAAAAATCTATTTGTTGAATTTTACAAACTATTTTTGCAAAGACTGTGTTCCTCTGCTGTGGGGTTACAGAAGTCTATGTTCCATTATCTCAGCAGTGGGCTTGACAGAAATTTCCATATACATCTGGAGTAAAAAACAAAACAAATCAAAACAAAAAAAAAAAACACCCTCCCAAATTTTTCAGATTGGCTCTGAGCTTGGGCATCTCTTCAATGTGTAGCCAGGCCACCTAGAACTTTGTCTTATCCTTTATCTCTTGCTTTTGAAGAATCCACAAATCATCAACTGTGCATGCCTAGGGTCTTCTCAGGTCTATTCTGAGCCTGCTTCAAGTCCTGGGCATTCACATTGCACTCCATCTTGCCCAGTGAACACTGTGATTCTTCTGAGCCTTTATTTCTTGAAGAAACTTCCTCCTGAGTTGCTTCTTTCCCAGGTGTTGGAATTGTCTTCTGCTTGCTCCATTTACTGGCCCTTGACCCAGGCAGGCACAGTCAGCGTACGTCTTTAAATCTTTTGACAGATGCTGTCACTGCCCATAAAGCCACTCCAGCCTGATTGGGATTGGAGGACAGAGAAATAAATGTTAGCCTCTGCACTGGTCCCTCAGAGAAGCACCTGTGCTATACACTGAATGTTTATATGCTCCCCCCAACCCCAGCCAAATTCATGTACTGAAACCTTATCCCTAATGTGATGGTATTTGGAGGTGGGGTCTCTGGGAGGTGATTAGTGAATGAAGGTGGAGCCCTCATGAATAGGATTAGTGTCCTTATAATAGAGACCCCAGAAAGCACTCTTGCCCCTTCCACCATGTGAGGATACAACAAGAAGACAGTAGTCTACAACCCAGAAGAGAGTTCTGACCAGACCCTGACCATTGGTAGCCTGATCTCAGACTTCCAGTCTCCATAACTGTGAGAGATAGATTTTTGTTGTTTGTAAGTCACCTCATCTATGGCATTCTATTATAGCAGCACAAACTGACTAAAACAACAAGACAGATCAAAACATGCAACCACAATAGTTTAAAAATAAGATCCCTTAGTACCCAGCACCAGCAAGTTGCACCAGAAATGGGGCCAACATCCCCATGGCTTCCATCCCTGGTGTGCTGGGGAGGTAGGGATGATAATTAGATGAGTAAAAATTGTTCCAACACTCACTTATCAAATTTCAGCGGTCCTTTTACTCATTAAGCACTCCCCTGGTTGTTTTAAATTTTGGGTTCGATTAGCTTCCAGAGTTCCACAGTTGATTCTGTTAGCCTTACAAGCTTATGGCTGTTTCAGTGGAGGGATCCATTATTTAAGCACCTTACTCTGCCATTTCCTGAGACATCACTCCATCTGATTATCTATTGGTCTAAGGACTGCACCTTTTTTCTCTCTCTCTGATGCACAAAGCTTAGCTTTTGGAAAAGACAGATTGTACTTGGCTTACTTCAATTCATTATCATGATTAGATAAAGCAATTTGAGATAATGGCCAATTAATAGATCAGCAGTAGCATTTCCATATGCTAAGATAAATTAAGGTATCACCTAGGGATATTATTCACATCTCTGCCCAGAGCAATTCCTTTGCATTACTGTGTTTGTCAATTGTGGAGAGGCCTGGAAAAGTGTTTTTGGTAGTTGATATAGTTATATCTTTGTCATTATGCTTTAATTTCCATTTAATATAAATCTTTGAATTCATTATGTATTGCATGGTTTTTGAGAGCCACAAAATGAATTAGAAGAAAGTTATGGTTCCAAATACAGTATTTACTAAGCTATATCATCTTTAGACTTACTTCCTCCTTCTAAAATAATTTTTCTTGTTTTATGTATTTTTTTAAATTTTTCTGTGTGGCACATTGCCTTTCAGATCAGTGTTAAAGAAACCATATTAAAACAAAAAAATTAAATTGAAAGAAGGAATACACAGAGGAGTGAAGGATCTTTTAAAAGGCAAATTAAAAACAAAATGCAAAGTCAGTTTCATCCTTTCAACTGTAGTTTTATATCTGAGTTGCTTTGAATAGACCCACATGTAATCACATATCCACTTTATCATGGGGATAGGAAAAAACAAGAAACAGTCTCCAGGAAAGGAAGCTGTTGTCTATATCCACCCTGAAAATTATGAGGCAATTTCTATTCAGAGTAGGGGAGTACTGGCAACTTTCATCTCTACATTGGAAATGTCTGACTTTTCCAAGTGTGAACTGTCAATCAATTAATGCTAAAAATAATAAAATAACCTAAAATATAATAGCTATCTTTTATTGCTAAATATGGCACGTATACAAAATAATTCATACAACATATATACAAATTTTAACAAAGAATAATAAATGCCTGTCACATAGCTTGAAAAATACAATAAAATTTATATTTTTAAAGCAATGATATTTAATGAAAAGGGTCTGTGAGTATATTTCTAAGGTCTTTAAACTTGGATAGAGGAAAAATTACATCTTTATATTTACTAAGCTGTAACCAAAATGTAGCATTTCCTTCAATTGTAAATTTAAACAAAAAGTGAAGAAAATTACTATTAGAAGTACCTAAAATTTAGTCACCAATAGAAATTGAGAATATTTTCATAGTCAATTGCACTTGTTCCAGATATCTAAAAATGTTAATTATATTCATGACTTCATCAAAAATTACACTAGTTATTAGGCCCTGTGCCAGGAGTCATGTGGTCACAGTCGTTCTGTCTTCAAATACTTCCATGATGTAACTGGCATTATGTTACACAAATTGGCATGCAGGAGCCATTTAGCCACAGTGAGATAAATTTGCATCCTCTCACATTGGTGACCCAGACATCTAAGTTTACTTCAGTGTTTCCTGTCCACAGTTGTGCAGTGATCAATAATTGGAAAGAAGTTAATTGTTTCTTTTCCTTTCTTTTAAAATTTTTGTTTGTGAATTGGGGCACTTCAAATGAGAATTTTAAATTTTCCAATGGGATACTTCCAAGATGAAGGGCCTCTACTTCTTAAAACCTTTTCTTGAAGCATCCAGTAAAATTACTTAATAGATTGCCAAAAAAAAAAAAAATCCATAGTTTTTCAGAGAATTTAATAAAGCCATGTATCCCACATAAAAATTTCACACTGATTGGTGGACTGGAAAAGAGGAAAAGGTTGGAAAGTGATTCCCTTTTTAAATGATTTTTATGTTTCAATTGGTTTACCTCCAAATATATTCCATCTATCTACCTATCTTTCTGCTAGCCTGTCTATCTATCTATCAGCTATCGTCTATCTATCCATCTATCTACTTCTATATAGGCTCCATATTTATATCAACATTGTTCTAAATACAGTTCTATATCTAGTTGATTTACCGTTTAACTTTCTGAAATTTCTCATGGAGGTATTGGCAGCCTCACTACTCCACTTCAATATGAAACTGGCTAAAGCTTTCATGGTAGCCATCTCCCTTTAAAACAAAATTATTCTTTAGGTGCATCTTGATGCCAAGAAAGAAAAATTCATTTTTTGTGTATTCATTTTGGAAAGTGCTAATGCAGAATACACTTTGAAAATTTTTTAAATAGCTAAAAAGACCTTTCTTGGGTTGTTTTTGTTTTGATTCCAGAATATAGCTTTTAATGGAAATAAAAGCTTCCTCCTCTTGCACAGAGTTCCTGAAATGTTTGTAAAAGCTTCTATTTTCTTCTACTTAGCAGAAAAGCAAGTTCCTCATACGCTTACCATGTGTTGCTTTTTACAGAACTGTGCACTGACATTAAAGATTCTTCCAACAACCCTGAAAATTTTGTCAACAACCATAAAAGTCATCAGCTTTATTATTGTAAAAACACTTTGTCAAGAAACTGGAGCAGAATACAAAAATGTTTTGCTACCACACAATTTACTGGCTTTCAAGAAGACAAGTCTTATTTGAACTAAAGTTCAAGTCCAAATCTTACTTAGACTACAGTCAAGTGCGTCTTTTTCTTTTTAAAAAAAAAAAAACGTAAGCCCACTCTTGGAACTCTTTTAAAGAAAGGATTTTATCCATAGGTTGGCATATCTGATAGATATTTTTAACAATGCAAATGAGTTATATCTTTCAATACAAGGTCGTGAAATCACTATTGTTAATGCTACTAAATACACACACACACACACACACACACACATACTTTCTTTCATAAACTGCCAATATGGAAGAAGATAGTCACTTTTGAAGTCCTTATAAACATTCAAATACTGAAGGAGGAGCTTTACCAGGATGGAGTTGAGATACAAAATTATCTGTCAACTTTGTTTTGAAGGGAGAAATCTGCAAACACTTGTATAAATTTAAGAACTCTTTCTAAAGTTATTTCTATCTTTATGACATTAAAGTTGAAGAATAAATGGCCGCTCCTCTGAGGAGAAAACAGTCGGTGGAGGGGTGCAAAAATGCGGAGCAATAAAACCTTTAACTTGGAGAAGCAGAACCATACTCCAAGGAAGCATCATCAGCATCACCACCAGCAGCCACCACCGCCACCACCAATACCTGCAAATGGTCAACAAGCCAGCAGCCAAAATGAAGGCTTGACTATTGACCTGAGGAATTTTAGGAAACCAGGAGAGATGACCTTCACCCAACGTATCCGGCTCTTTGTTGGCAATTTTCCTTCTGACATCATTGAGGAGGAAATGAGGAAACTATTTGAGAAACATGGGAAGGCAGGCGAAGTCTTCATTCATAAGGATAAGGGCTTTGCCTTATCGGCTTGGAAACACAGGAGATTGCCAAAGTGGAGCTGGACAACATGCCACTCCAGAGAAAGCAGCTCTGTGTGTGCTTTGCTTGCCATAGTGGATCCCTTACTGTCTGAAACCTTCCTCAGTATGTATCCAACGATCTGCCAGAGGAAGCCTTTTCTGTGTTCGTCCAGGTGGAGAGGGCTATAGTTGTTGTGGATGATAGAGGAAGGCCCTCAGGAAAAGGCATTGTTGAATTCTCAGGGAAGCCAGCTGCTTGGAAAGCTCTGGACAGATACAGTGAAGGCTCCTTCCTGCTAACCACATTTCCTTGGCCTGTGACTTTGGAACCCGTGGACCACTTAGATGATGAAGAGGGACTTCCAGAGATTCTGGTTATAAAGAACAATCAATTTCACAAGGAACAAAAGCAGCCACTCAGATTTGCACAGCCTGGCTCCTTTGAGTGTAAGTATGCCATGCGCTGGAAGGCACTCACTGAGGTGGAGAAGCAGCAGCAGGATCAAGTGGACCACAATATCAAGGAAGCGCATGAGAAACTGGAGATGGAGATGGAGGCTACTTGCCATGAGCACCAGGTCATGCTAATAAGGCAGGATTTGATGAGGCGTCAAGAAGAACTTCGGAGGATGGAAGAGCTGCACAACCAAGAAGTGCAAAAATGAAAGCAACTGGAGCTCAGGCAGGAGGAGGAGCGCAGGTGCCGGGAGGAAGAGATGAGGCAACAACAGGAAGAAATGATGAGGCAACAGCAGGAAGGACTCAAGGGAAGCTTGCCTGATGCAAGAGAGCAGGAGATATGACTGGGCCGGATGGCTATGGGAGGTGCTATGGGCATAAACAACAGAGGCGCCATGCCCCCTGCTCCTGTGCCTGCTGGTACTCCAGCTCCTCCAGGACCTGCCACTTTGATGCCAGATGGAACCTTGGGATTGACCCTACCAACAACTGAAGGCTTTGGCCAAGCTGCTACAATGGAAGGAATTGGGGCAATTGGTGGAACCCCTCCTGCATTCAACTGTGCAGCTCCTGGAGCTGAATTTGCTCCAAACAAACGTCACCAATATTAATAAAATTACAGTGTCTAGTTTCCCAAAACCCTTTAAGAAGGACCCTTTTTGAACTAGCCAGAATTCTACCCTGGAAAAGTGTTAGGGATTCCTCCCAATAGTAGTTTCTTCCCTGCCTGTACAACTTACTCTAGAGAGTATGCCGGAGGCAGAGAGTAAGGGAGGGGTGATATTTAACAGATCAGTTCTATGTGGTATTTCATTTAATCAATGCTGTGTGGTGCTTTCCTGAAGTCTCATGTGATTGCGGAGGACCTAGGGGGGAACCATGGCAGAGTGGATCCAGTTAGAGCTGCCATTAATCTTAATCATTCCGTTCTTTGCCCATCCTGTTCTATTTGCTTTCTCATTCTTACACCCCCTGACCGCAGAGACACTGCCACACGTACCACTAAAAACCAAACATTCCCCAGTGACCTTAGCCCCATTGTTCCGATCACTCCCAGCTGGGAATTCAGGCAAATGTCCACAGAGGTCACAGACAACATGCATACGGTTCTGTTATATCCCTTATATTAGCCCTTCATGTCCTAAGGAAGACATTTGCTCTTAGAGATTTTCATTTTAGTGTATCTTTTTAAAAACCTTGCGTTAACTTGCCTCCGTCTTTTACTTGGGTAAGGAGAATCCAGGATTGGCCCTTTTGTGTCTATGATGTTGCTGTTCCCAGCTTTTCTGGTAGGCCTAGTACAATCTTGGGAACAGGCTTGCTGTGTGCTGAAGGTCGGACAGTAACTCTTAACCTTCCCTGTCTTAGGTAGTTATGCTGTGCATTTTTAATTGGTGTATCATGTTTGATTTATCCCTGATACCTTTGGAGCTTTTCTGAGAAATGGAACGGTAACGCAGCATCAACTTATTAAAGTACATTTCAAGCCTCTTTTTAAAAAAAGTTGAAGAATAGTTCCTGAATTTTTTTTCTCATTATATAAATTATATGAAAGATATTGAGTCAGTGAAAAGACGCATGGATTTTAGGACAAAAGCTTACTATAAATTGAAGCTTAACACAAAAATTAGTACTAAAAGTGACATTTATTATTAAACTGAAAGTTTACACACAACCAGCTTGAAGAATGCGAGTGTTCCTTGATCCTTGCCTTGTAGAACACACCATGGGAGATTTAAACCCACTTGCAACAATGTATTTGTGAATGTGGGCTTTTGGTTTTATGGAGAAATCTACACATGCATTCTTCTAGAACTAGTAGAGTGTAATTTTTGTATTCACATTGATGACTCATTTGGAGATTATTCTTGTATATGGTGTGAATATAAGGGGGCTAATTATTAAATGATTTTCTCATTGCTACTGCTTGTGTGTATAAATGCATTTGATTTTTACGTCTTATGCACAGAAAATTTGACACACTGTAGTAATTCTAAAACTTTCTCTGCAGATATTTTTTTCCCATCTGTCTAGAAAGTATTTATGGAAAAATAATGTCACTCTTTCAGCCTTTCCAGTCTTTATGGCATGGTTTGTGCCTTCTAATGCAGTGTGTAGTAGTAGGTATCCTTATTTTTTATTTAAAGGAAAAGCTTCAGTATTTCAACGTTTAATTTGATATTAATTTTACACATATACCCTTTATGAAGGTAAGGGCATTTCAATTTCTATTTCTAAATAACTGTCATGAATTTTATCTTAAATCAATATAGATTTTATTACATCGTATGTCTACAGCTGCTATGATGAACATGGAGATTTCCTCTTGAACCTGGTAATATGGTTTATTAGTAGAGTTTCCTAACACTGAAATAAACCTCCATCTCTGGGATAAACTCAGCTTGTTCAAAATAGACTACTTTTCTACCCCTTGCTCAATTCTGTTTGTTAACATTTTTTCATGAATGTTTATATCTGTGCCCCTAAGGTGATTGCCCATATTTTCTCCTTCTCCTACTGAACTTGTAGGAGTTTGGAATTAATATTGTAATTGGCTGAAAAAAAATCTGATCCTTTCAAAGAATAAAATGACCAATCTTTGGTGACAGTATTCAAGAAGACAGAAAAAAGGCACAGATAGCCAGAATCAGCACATGATTACAGATGCTTCTGATAAGACAATAGTACATACAAAATTACACCAATGCATTGAAAATTTAGACAATATGGTTAATTGTTAGAAAAATAAGTCTTACAAACACATATAGGAAGAAATAGAAAATTTGAATTAATATCAGTAAAGAGAATCAGTAGACAAAAATCTTCACCAAGTAAACATAGGTGTAGATGCCTTCATCAGTGAGTTCTACTGAACATTTAAGAAAAACATAATTTCATCTAGACCTAAAGCCTTCCCAGACAGTAGGAAAAAGAAACTACTCCCCAACTCACTTTATGAGGCTCACAGAACCTCGAAGTTGAAACATGGTAAGGACAGTATGAAAAAGATTAATTACAGACTGATCTTACTCACAAACATAGATGCAAAATGTTAGCAAAAGTATTTAACACTACATGAAAAGATAATACATTATAAACAAGTTAGATTTATCCCAGGAATGTAAGCTTGTTTCAACAGTCTCAAATTAATCAATGTTATTCACCATATTAGAACATTTAAAAGGGTTATTTATATGATCATCTTATAGATGCAAAATTATCATCATGATATAAACAATTACAAGACTATGAATACAGGAATACACTCTTAACCTGATTAAATATATGGCTATGTATGTATATATATGTATACATGCATAGGCACATTTTAATCATGTATGTATGTCAGCATTTTAACCATTTACATATAATATAAAATTATAAATATAAACATATGTATGTGTGTGAATGTTTCTATAGATGTAATAAACATATATTTATATTTAGGAGCCTTTTTTTTCATTGGAAAGAAGTCTAAAATGTCCAATCTCATCATTTCTGTTAAATTTACTGGCAATGATATTTTGTAGAGTAAGGCAGAAACAAGAAAAATGTTTAAGAAATTTATAGGGAGAAACAAATCTGCCATTATATACATGGATTATATTACTTTGTATGTAATGTTCCCAAAGAAATTACAAATACATAATCAGGGTCCACCCCGTGGCAGAGTGGTTAAGTTCGCGTGCTCCACTTTAGCAGCCGAAGGTTTCGCTGATTTGGATTCTAGAGGCAGACCTAGCACCACTCATCAAGCCATGCTGAGGCAGCATCCCACATAGCAGAGCCAGAAGGACCTACAATTAGAATATAAAACTCTCCCCTTAGGTCCTCAGAAGAAAAAAAGGAAAAAAAAGAAAGATTGGCAACAGATGTTAGCTCCAGTGCCAATCTTTAAAAATACAACGACAAAAACAAATATATAATCAACATTAATACAAGGATTCAAGAGAACTGCTAGAGAAGAAACCAATAAATATAAGCATAGAGTTCTATAAGCTTAGGCAAATATATTTATCTCTTAATTTTCACCACTAAAATTTCCATTGTGCCTCTTTGAATTTCAACCCCTCCTTCATGCTCAGGCAATCATGAATCTTCTTTCTGTCAGTATAGGTTGTTTGCCTTTTCTAGAATTTCACATAAATAAAATCACACAGCACTTATTATCTTTCTTCAGGCTCCTTACGTTCAGTATTGCTGTTTCTGAGATCCATCTATGTTGTTTAATGTCATTAGTTCATTTATTTTTATTGCAGAATGTTATTCCTTCTTATGAATCTACCAAGATTTGATTATCCAGTCTCCTGTAGATACACATTTGGACTTATTCTAGTTTTCAACTATTATGAATAAATGTGCTATAAACATTCTTATACGTGTGCTTTTATTTCTCTTAGGTAAATACCTAGGAGTGAAATTGCTGGGTTTTATAATGTGTACATTTAATTTTATAAGAAACTGCTACCCAGTTTTTCAAAGTGATATATGATTTTACATTCCTATCAGCAATGTTGGATGTCCCATTTGCTCCACATATTTGCCAACCGTATTAGTGAGGGTTCTCCAGAGAAACAGGACCAATAGGATATACATAGGTGTATAAAAAGAGATTGATTATGAGGAATTGGCTCACATGATTATCGAGACTGAGAAATTCCATGATCTGTTGCCTCCAAATGGGAGGGCTGGGAAATCTGGTAGTGAAATTCCAGTCCAAACCCAAAGACCTGAACCCAGGAGAGACAAGGGTGTAAGCCCTTGTCCAAGGTCAAAGGCCTCATAACCAGAAATGCTGATGTCCAAAGACAGGAGGAGATGGATCTCCCACCTCAAGCAGAGGCAAATTCATCCTTCCTCTTCATTTTTGTTCAATATTCAGACCCTCTGTGGTTTGTATGATGTAGTCTGTATGATGATCACACCTACAATGGTGAGTGTGATGTGCTTTGCACAGTCTACTTATTCAAATGCTGATCTCTTCCAAAAATAGCCTCACAGACACACCTAGAAATAATGTTTTACCAGCTATCTGGGCATTCCTTAGCCCAGTTACGTTGACACATAAAATTAGCTGCCACATCAACACTTAGGCAAGTCAATATTTTTCATGTGATCCATTCTAATAATTTGTAGTAGTAATTCATTATGGTTTTACTCTAAGCATTGCTGTGATGACTAATGATATTTAGTATATTTTCATGTCATTGCTGCTCTTTAATATCTCTTCTGTTGTGAACTGTCTGTTCAATATTTTATCCAATTTATACTGGATTGTTTTCTTATTGTTGACTTGTCAGACCTCTTTATATATTATAAATTCAAGTCTTCTTATAGTACTATAATTGCTTATGGAGGTAGGAACATCTTGAATGCTTTTAGTGTCCTGGGCATTTTCCTTTTATATGCCTGGAAGATGTTTACATGTTTTTTTCCATTAATATCATTCTTTAAACCATACATATATTTTATGCACTCTTCTGTATATCTGTTGGATGAATTCTTACCCTGGTAAATCCAACCAGCAGAGGGAAGGGTGGTAGATGAGGCTTTTGATGCTCTCAGTAATTCAGAGACCTCAGAAATTTCCATCTTGTGCATCTGCCATAACTTTAGTCATTGAAATATTTTACTGAATCCTTAGGGTTCATTGAAGGAAGAGACGATTATCAGTTGTTCCTCATGGGCAAGCTTAGTGGTGGCACATGTCACTTCTACTCACAGGTCATTTGTCAGTCTTCTGTTATATGTTCCTCACTTAAATACCTGGAAGACTGGAAAACACAGTTTAACTGTAATCCTAGGAAAAGAAACAAGCTGCATTTTTCTGGCTTGTGTTTTTGTATTTGTGTTTTTTCTAGTCTCATTCCAGTTTCAATTTGGTCCAAAGGTGGACACATGGTCCAGGTTTGGGCTATTACCTTAACTCTTTATTGAGTTGTGAGAATACAATTGAGTTTACAATGGCAAACCCAAATTAGTCTAAGGACCCTCAAGGCCAGGGCATTTTTTTGGATGATTAGGAAAGAAATATTTTCGTTCTGTTGGAGTTGCAAAGCTGGCATTTTGTATATCTGTAGCTGCAGAAGATCACTACATGAAGAGTGAAGCAGAGAGAAAACAGAACCAAGTCACTGTATATATGAGTGTGTGGGAGTGTACGTGTGTGTGTGTGTGTGTGTGTGTGCATTTGCTGGGGGGTAGACAGGATGACAGAGATTGTAGAGATGAGGCTTGTTGACGTGATCTTCAGGGCCAGGATCCACATGCACCTGCAACCTCGAATATTCAGTTACATAAGTCAATAAGTTATATCCCTACATTTTAAAAATTTCTGCTCCAGCCAGTTTCAGTTGGATTCTTATTGCTTTCTTCCCAAAGAGTCATTACATATAATGCTATACACACACTTTTGAATTTTACTTTTTTATCTGCACTAGTAATGTTGAATATATTTTCCTATGCATTTAAAACTTTCCTTTTGGAATATATAGATCTACTTATTATTGTGAATGTCTATTCAATATTCTTGAATTGACAGACCTTGTCATCATTTCCAGGAAAGTTAAAGTTTCAGACATGAATAAAAAGATTTTCTCTCCTAACAAAAAAATAACAACTTAATACAGTTAACTTTTAAGCTATTACTAAATTTTTTGTTTTTTTTACAAATCACATTTTCTAAAAACAAATGGATAGATTGGAGTAAAACTCTAGGGAAGTGGTTCTCAAAGTAGGTTCCTCAACAAGAGCACCACTTGGCAACTTGTATGAAATAAAATTCTCTGGCCCTACCCCCAGTCTACTGACTCAGAAACTCTCTAGAGGAACCTGGCAACGTGCATCTTAATAAATCCTCCAGGTGATTCTAATGCTGCTAAAGTTTGAGAAAAACCAGAACAGGTACTATGGTGAGGGTCTCTTGCATTTTACAATTTAAGTGCCTAAGTCAACCCACCATGGTCCCAGCCCTGAGAACCACTGCTCTCCAGTGAAAGTCTGAGGCTTTCTAGAATTTATTTCTAAAATTTCCTGCTATTTTTGGTTTCTACCCAAACCACTCAAACAATAGTTGGTCCTGTTCCTACAAAACACTGGCTGGAAATAATTATTCTCAACCTCATAGAACAAGTTGTGAAGAAACATCAACTTATATTTGTAAATATTTCAGCCACTGGAAGAAAGGCAATATGTGTATATATATATATATATATATATATATATAAACATAAATATATACAAATTGTATATATATATCTCTCTAGCTGAAATCTCAAGATTCTCTAAACACACAAACAGTATAGCAATCCACATTTTAAAATAAAATAAATTAAAAATAACAACACAGGTGCTGTGTTTACAGTGCAGCACAAATGATTTAGAAATTTATGATGATTACTTTTTGTATGTATTTGATAAGGGACTTTTTGTATTTTTATTCTACTTCATTCTTATAAAGGTACTGTAATTTAAGCAATACTATCCTCATTTTCCAGATGAGGAATAGTTGCATGTAGAAGTTTTTCGTATAAGGAACTTTTGGAATAAGATTTAAATATATGTCTGTATAACTACAAATCACACACAATTTGGAAAGCATTTATTGTTAGTGGTAATCAATCAAGTGGTAAATTAGTGGAAATCTACTGAAACCCATGACGTACCCTGAACTCTTAAAGAGAAAGAAGAGAGTTACTCCTCTTATGCCCTGGAGATGCACAGATTAGAATTTGTGTAAAACATCTTATTACATGTGTAAACAATTACATAACAATACAAATGGCATTTGATAGGTTCTAAATTGCCCTGTTCCAGTAGCTGGTTGACTAAAAAGACCTTAATTTCAGTTATCATCCACTTCTCATTTAGATTTAGGCTGTTCAGAGTAAGTTCTGTAGAGGATGTGAACATGAATCATACTTTTTAAATAAGGTGGATAGTTGGTGTACAGAGATGAGAATTAAAGGTCCAGATGCCAATGCTTGCAAACAATTAGGGATATAATCAATGTCCCTCCATCGCATGGAATTCAGTGCCACTATGAAATCATAAGGACTTTGGTTTGGGGAGCACCAGTTCACAGTACCCTGCTATAAATGGTAGCACTCTCACGGTGAATACCACATGCAATGCCATGATGACTGCCCTGAAGGCAATATCTCAGGTGTGGAAGTGGTATGTGTGGCTGGTAAAACTGGTTACTAAGTGCATGTAAGGCATCCTTTGGGGACTCTTGGTAATATCAAAAGTGTTTGGGCATTGCAAATTTTCAAATGCTGGAAAAGCAACTTTGGCTTATTGCTATTAATATGATATCATGTGAACCATAGGCTGGTGGAAGAAGGCTGGGGAAACTTGGGTTTTAACTATTTAGATTAATTTATTCCAGGGGAATTGTCCTTCATTCTATTAATATTTCTTGATAAGTCTGCAAAAGCTCTGGGAGCCTGTTTTTAAGCAAAAATTCAGATCTGTGAATTGGTCTTTGATGCCCTCAGACTCTCTTTCCCATAACCTTTACCCTCTTTCAAGGTCAGTTTCAATAGCTTCTTTCTAAGTAAATTTGCAGAAATGAGAATTAATACATTATATCTGACTTTGACTAAATCTTAACTCTAATTATACAATGAGACATTTCAGTTCCTATGAAATCCAGGTATATGTCTGCCTGGCAAGTGAAAGTTGGAGAGTTTTCCTCACTTGGTGGACAGCTAATCTGCTAATCCATAGGTCTGGTCTCACACCTAGAATGTACTCATTCTTTTGTTCTTTTATTTATTGTTTCCCTTCTTGGTGTGAATCAAGACAATATTTGCCCAGAATGTCAAACAGTTCCTCATGAAGGAACTTTTACAGCTTATGCTCTGACATCTCTTTCTGTCATAGTTCCAAACCAGCCCGTCCACATCCTCCATGCGTTTCTCACACTCTGGTGCCCCTAGAAAACAGCACGATTAAAAGGAACAAACAAAGCCTTCCTCTTACATCTGTTTTATTACCAGACAAAGTATCATTTTAATCTCTCATATACCAACATCAGCTCCACTCTTTAAACTTTCTTTCTTCATGCAGCCAATATTTTAGCTCGTTATTTCTTTATTTACTTACCATATCAAAATTTACCTCATTTTCTGAAAGTGTGAGCATTGCAAATCTCACAATCTTACAGTTTATTTAATCACAGCTCATAAGAGTCCTTTCATAAAATATTCTGTGTCTCTATGTTTTCAATTCTTTACCCATGCTGATTGAAATAATTTTATGAGTTGGTCAACACATTAAACATTGATGTTCAATGGATCAAAATACAACCAGATAGTAGTAAAGTTTTATTCACATTTTTCATTGTCAACTATTTCTTGAGATATTATATTAAAATGAAATAAACTAAAATTTTTATTACTTTATTTTCTTGCACATCTATACATTTGTTCAGTTTTCCTTTTCACATTCTATATTGATATGACCGTACAGAATATGCAAACAAATAATCGGAACCAATAAGATATTGTTATAGCTGCTTAAATTAAAATGAACACAACAGCAATAACTCATTCAAAAGAAAACAGAAAAAAATTTTTCCAGTCACAGTAGCAATGAAAAATACGTTACCTAGAAAGAAACTAGATAGAGGGGCTGGCCCCATGGCCAAGCGGTTAAGTTTGCACGCTGTTCTTCGAGGTCCAGGGTTTCACCAGTTCAGATCCTGGACAGGGACCTAACACTGTTCACCAAGCCATGCTGAGGTAGTGTCCCACATAGCAGAGCCAGAAGGAACTACAACTAGAATGTACAGCTATGTACTAGGTGGGGTTTGGGAAGAAGGAAAAAAAAGAGAAGATTTGCAACAGATGTTAGCTCAGGTGCCAATCTTTAAAAAAAAAATTGCATTATTTTAAAAAAACACCTAGATGGGCTGGCCCCATGGCCGAGTGGTTAAGTTCGCGCGCTCCGCTGCAGGCGGCCCAGTGTTTCGTTGGTTCCAATCCTGGGCACGGACATGGCACTGCTCCTCAGACCACGCTGAGGCGGCGTCCCACATGCCACAACTAGAAGAACCCACAACGAAGAATACACAACTATGTACCGGGGGGCTTTGGGGAGAAAAAGGAAAAAATAAAATCTTTAAAAAAAAAAAAACACCTAGATAAATATGGTTAGCTCCTTTAAAAAGAAAGTTACAAAATACTACTGAAAGAAAAAAAATGAATAAAATACATGCCACATTCATATTGGAAGGTTCAATTTCATAAAACACCTACTTTTCCAAAATTAACTTATAAATTATACATCTAATCAATATTGCAATAAAGATTTTTGAGATCCTTGGTTAGTTGATTCTAAAATTTACAAGTAATAACTTCTGTTATGGACTTAAATGTGCACCCCCCCCCCACACACACACCCACACAATTCAGGTGCTGAAGCCCTAAACTCCAATATGACTATGTACGGAGATAGGGCATTTCAGGAGGTAATTGAAGTTCAGTACGGCCATATGGTGGGACCCTAATTCAATAGAACTTCTGTCCTTGTAAGAAGAGGAAGAGACACTAGAGGTCTCTCTCTCTCTTTCTCTCTCTCTTTTCGTGCACACAGCGGAAAGGCCATGTGAGGACACAGCAAGACAGCAGCCATCTACAAGCCACAATGAGAGGTCCCACTAGAAACCAACTCAAAATACCAGTCTGTGGTATTTTGATACGGCAGTCCCTGAGCAGACTGACACAACCCCTGAGGAAAAGCATGGTGGGGGACTCGAAGGGATACCATGGCTTCTTATATTAAAACTCGACAGTAAATGATGTTAGGATAATTCACTAGGCATGCAAAAATAGGTAGATAAATAGACACCCCTTAATACACCACACATGTAAATGAATTCCAAATTAGATTAATGACTCAAAACTGAAAAGTATAACTTGAAGTGTTTTATGTGAATATTTAGGGTAGAAAATGATTTCTTGAACAATATTCAAAAAATATAAAATACAAAATTAAATATTGAGGATATTGTGTACATTGAAATTAATATTTTTCACACAAATAAAGTAGGAAAAGAAAACAAGTACTCAAGGCTTTTTCAATATACATAACTGAGAGAGGATTAGTACTCAGGAGACCTGAAGAAAACTACAAGTCAAAAGAAAAATATGGAAACATATTAGAAAAATGAGATTAATACATGAATAGGGAATCCATGTTACTGGTTAGATGGGTCTCTCAATTTTCTTTGACCAGGGTTAGCAACAAGAGCCACTAGAAAGTCCAGCGAAGGTGTTTTTTGCTGAGGTTGAGCTTGCCCACCTGCCTTTTCCAGCATACCCGGATACTTGGTCCCACCAAAAGGTGAAGTATTCAGGGTAGTTACACCAAAATTTAAAAGCCTGTGAATACAAAATGTTGCCAAGAATGCAAACAGTAAGAATATTCACAAACTGGTGAATATCCACATAAATTCGTAAATCTAATTTGGAGAAAAATTTGGTGATGTATAAGAATATATTCCACTCTTAGGTATATTCTAAAGAGTAGCCTATGTACATAAGTACAAAATTACGGGAATGTTGATTGTTGCACAGTTCAAGAAATTGAAACAATATAAAAGACCTTCAAAATTAAAATGGACATACAATTTATGAAAAGGTTATTCAGTGATATAAGGTGTTTAAAGTTCAGGAACCAGCCTATATACATTAGCATGAATAGGTTTCAAAATAACGTAAAAAACAAATCGACAGAAAAATGCACATATTACCTCATTTATTAAGACTAAAATATTACAAAATGTGTAGGAGTATACATATGTAATGGAAAATGGAAAATAAACACGTGATATAAAACAAAAATTTCTTGTAGAGATTTCCTCTGAGGAGGAAGGGAGGAATCAAAACTATACATTTATAATCTGAAAAAGTTTATAAATGTATTTTTTGACACCCATTTTATGACGTACACCAACTGGTTGGTGGTATGTTAAAATTCATTATTTCATTATCAATTCTTGTCTCCTTTTTGAGATATTTATTTAAATAAACACATTTTAAAATAAAGGTATGAGAGGAGACGTGAATATACTATTTGGTTTATATATTAAATTTTATGAAACGAAGATATCACTTATCAAATATTGAGGTTTTCCTTTTATAGGCCACATATAAAAGCATAGTCTAACAAATATAAAAGTTAGACATATATTATATGCATGCATGTATATATAGATTACATATAATTCATTTTCATTATGTATGTGTGTATTTATATCAGTTTTTTTATTATTTGTTCTAATTTCTCTCTCATAAAGCTGTGTCCTAACAAAACTGTCTTATACCAAAAAGATAGAGTAAAAGTAAGCACCAATCATAATTCTTAAGGAAAAATTGCCTATCAGAATCTTCCAATGACTTTCAGAAAGGATTCATTTACATTCATTTAACAGTAGAAAACTGTGTAGAACAGTACTTTTGGCCTAATTAGATGTTGAGTGTGAAATTTGGATTCCCATTTCTGGCAACAAGCCATTCATTTGAATTGATTTTCAAAACCACATCCTTCTCATCACTTTCTCTTGAGCTATGTGGATTGATTCCAGTGAGTTTCCTTCCCAATCTGGAGTCTCTCTAAGCTCATCTGTCTACGGGTTTTATTTACACCAGAATGAGACAGAGTCGTGTATAGGAGATACTTGGTACAAGGTGAGGAAATAAAGACATTCATCCCGGTGGTGTCAGAAAAGTGTAAGGCAAGCCTGACTCCTATTCATAGTGGGACGCCAGCTTCAATTGTGGGGTTCCTATAATGGATACCCTCTGTTTTGTGGAAGGAAGATTGAAGTTCCTAATGTATTCCACTAGTCTCTACTGACTGGGGATGAAAATTTTAATTCGTTATTAAAAATTCAAAAGAAACATAAGTTTGCAAGAAGATCCAGAAGTTATTGAAAGAAAAATTACTATCTTTCTTGTGCAGCGTAAATGACAAGAAATGTTTTTCTGAGTGTGTGTGTATGTGTTCTGAAAATATTTCTGCATTGAGAATTTGTGCTGTTACGGATTACTCATCTTATGTTTTGCTTCTGATTTTGGTTTTCTTGGTATCACAGCTGTTTTTATCATAACAACATTTCACACCAATCACTTTAAAACTGAGTACTCTAATTCCAACTTGTCAAGGACAAAGAGATGGAATATGAGAAAACTACCTGACTAGTGGCAGATACTTGTGTATCCAGAAATGATATTCACTACTCCCATTGTCACTCAGATGTATAAAATTGTGGCCGTGTTGGCAGTGATGGGTGTTTGAGGCATTATTTTTACAAAAGTATCTCAGATAAACATCTTTAATAAAACTCATGTCTCCCTGTTGGCCTGTACCTCATTATACTGTGATTCTAGGATTCAATTTTATACAAATGCATACATATAATATCTAAATTCCAGTTTTTATAACTGCTTCCTCTTCTATTCCTGTGTACTGTAGTGCTGCTATGTATATTGCCTTGCAACTATAATTTAAATTTCAAGGCAGTATATCTACTGTAAAGACTACTTCATATAACTACCCAAAGTTGGAGACTTGAAGGGGACCCAAGAACTGTGTGCTTGACCAACTTGATTTGGTATATGCACTTTCTCACTAGGAGTTGTTTTCATTTGTGAGAGGGTATTAAAATAATGTCCTTTAAAGGCAAAATATCCCTTAAGTGAATAGCATGTAATTCTTTGATCAGTCACTTCCCATTGGTCTGTAAGATAATTAATTCTATGTGTCAAATTGACTAGGCCATGGGGTGCCCAGATACATGATCAAACATTATTCTAGTGTTTCTTTGAGCATGTTTTTGAATGAGATTAACATTTAAACCAATAGATTGAGTAAAGCAGATTGCCCTCTGTAGTTGGGATGGGCCTCATCCAATCAGCTGAAGGACTGAATAGGGTAAAAAGGCTGATCTTCCTCTGAGTAAGAGAGAATTCTTCCTGTCTGATAGTCTTCCAACTGGGACATGGGCTTTTTCCTGCCTTCAGACTCAAACTGAAACATTGGGTTGGCTTTTCCTGGGTCTCAAGTTGACTTTAAGACTGGAACTAGACCATTGGCTCTCTACTGGGCCTCCAGCTCACCCCACAGATCTTGAGACTTTCCAGCCTCTGTAGTCACATGAGCTAGGTCCTTATAAAAAGATCTGTTTTTTTCTTTATATAAACATCCAATTGGTTCTGTTTCTTTGGAGAACCCTGACTAATACAGTGTGAATGATTTTAGCAATTTAGCCTTCAGTGTTGAAAGAATCCATGATACCCTGACCATGGTCAGTTATCTAAAGCCCCCAAGATAGTAAGGCATAATATCAAAATTTTGAGTAATAAGTTGGGATTACTATATTTCTCTGTGATATCGAGACAGAGAAATTCAGAAGAAACATGGAAAACAAATCGGAGTAGACTGACATATACCAAATTCTTCCTCTTTCTTTAAACCACTGCAGGTAATTATTAGCGAGAAATTTGAGATGCAATTATTAACTATTTCATCATATTGCTCTATTTTAAATTTTTAAGCATTTGTTTACTAGTTTTCAAAAAAAAATAAATAAAGCTTAGAAAATACCCAAATCTGCCAAATTTTGGCAACATTAATCTGTCATGATTGCTCATTATAAATCATTTAAAGAATTTGTCTTATACCCTTTATTCTTATTACCCTATCACCGTGGGCTTAGACTTTCTTTCTTTTTTTTATTTTCCAAAGAAGATTAGCTCTGAGCTAATATCTGCCAATCCTCCTCTTTTTTTGCTGAGGAAGACCAGTCCTGAGCTAACACCCATGCCCATCTTCCTCTACTTTATATGTGGGACGCCTACCACAGCACGGCTTGCCACGCGGTGCCATGTCTGCAACCGGGATCTGAACCAGCAAACCCCAGGCCACCAAAGTGGAACATGCGCACTTAACTTCTGCACCACTGGGCCAGCCCCAAACTTTCTATTGATCTTTAAAGTTGATTTACAACAAAATGTGTTGCTAATATTTGAGAATTATTTCCCTCCACTCAATATTTTTTTTACACATAGTTGTACTATTCAGAGAAATCTCAATTTCAGAATAAAAGTATGACACTGCTTCTTTTTCAATAATTTTTGGCAACACATTAAACACAAAGGCAGAAGTTCAATAAGCATTTTCTTTTCTGTGAATTCTAGTTTACATGCAGATCTTAGACTTGAATATAGGCTACAGTAAAATCTCACTACGTGTGCAGAAACTGCATTTGTAAAAATCCAGAAATAAAAATAATTTAAAAATCATTAACTAAAATAAGCTAATTGATATTTATAAGACACACATTCTTCCTATAATAGCAGAAACACTCATCAAGTACTCACTGAATGTGTAATAATATATACCACATTCTGGACCATAAAAAAAATCCCAATATTTTCAATGGATTTAAATCATGCACCATGTATTATCTGCCTCCGTGAGAATCAAATTAGAAATTAATAAAAGAAAGCTATCTGAAAATCTCCTAATATGGACAAAGGAAGCAATATACAAGTCATATGTCACTTAATGATGGGCATACATTCTGAGAAGTGCATCGTTAGGTGATTTCATTCTTGTGTGAACATCAGAGAGTGTACTGAAGGGGAACAAAATTTGTCACCCCAAAATGTGTCTCTTTAACATGGGGATTACTTTAGGCTAATTATTTTCAAGAATCAAAAGATTTGGAAAGTTTTTCTTATTACCTCTCCCTTCACTGCTTAAAAGAATTCAGATTAAAAAACCCTGTCTCAGGAAGCAAGCTATCACCTTATCCTAACATGAACTAGGTGATAGACAGGCAGGAACCTAGAAAAGCCTGTGTGCTGGGCTCCGCTCTGTGTTCTTCTGTTCCCGTGTGGCCAAACACTTGTTTTCCAAACGATTGCTCCTTTTCACCTTCCTGTGAATTGCCTTCCCTTGAAGCCCTGCCTCTCCTCACCTTCAATATCTTCTTTTGTCTTTAGCTGAGGATGGTATTTAAGGTGAAGACTTTGTCATTTTAGCAAGTTACTTGGTTTTCCAGGATTTCTCCCATGCATTCATATTTTTAAACTTTCATTTGTTTTTCTCCTGTTAATCTGTTTCTTGTCAATTAAATTCTTGGACCAGTCAGAAGAGCTTAGAAGGGTAGAGGAAAGTTTCTTCCTCCTCTACAGTACTTACATGAATCTGGATGGTATATCCTACTACACACCTAGGCTATATGATGCTAATCTTATGGGACTACTGTCATACATGTGGCCCGTCGTTGATCTAAATGTCGTTATGTGGCACCTGACTACCTGTAAATGATCTATGCATCAAGGAATAAATCATGTCAACATCTGAGCCTCAGCTAAAGCAGTGCCTAGAGGAAAATGTGCAGAATTGAAAACGTTCGTTAAAAAAATAGAAAGAGCTCATATTAATGGCCTAAGTATCCATATTAAGAAACCAGAAAAAAAGAAAAGATTAAACTAAAATTAAGCAGAAGAAAATAAATAATTAATATAAAGGCAGAAAATAATGAAATAGAAAACAGAAAAATAATAGAGAACATCAATGCAACAAAAAGATTTTTCTTTGAGGAAATCAGTATAATTGCTAAACCTCCAGCCAGGCTTATCATAATATATGAGAAAAAACATAAGCTACCAATATTAGAAAAAAGGGAGGTAACACCACTTCATTCTGTATAATTCTAAACAAGTCAGTAAAGGACTGGCGTGAAAATCTATATGTCAATCAATTCAAAAGCCTAGATGAAATGAACAAATATCTTGAATGACGCAACTATCAACCTCATTCAAGAAGTAATATATTATCTAAATAGTTACATATGTATGAAAAAACTGATACTACAGATAAAACATTCAAACAAGGAAAACTCCAGTTTCAGAAGACTTCACTAGGGAATTCCAGCTAACATTTAAGGAAGAGACAATTTCAATTCTACAACTTTTTCAGAAAATAGAGAATACTTTCCAGCTCATTATTTAAGGCTGTTTCCCTGAAACACGAATGAGACAAAGACATTACAAGAAGAGAGACTACAGAGCAACCTCCCTGATGAACATAGATATAAAAATCTTTAGCAAAATTTTTGGCAAACCAAATTCAATGATATATAAAAAGACAGCACATTATGACAAAGTGGGGTTTATTTGAGGAGTGCAAGGCTTATTTAATATTAGAAAAAAAGATTATTCTACCACAATATTGACAAAGGAAAATATATATGATCATCTCAAACATTTGAAAAAGTTCAATCTCTATTCATAGTAAAAATTCTCAGCAAACTAGTAATATAAGCAAATCTTCACAACCTGATGAAAGGCATGCATGAGAAAATTACAGTGCACATCATATTTAATAATTTTTTAGGGAAAAACTGAATGTTTTTCCTGTAAGATGAGAAATGAGGAAAAGCTATCTCTTCTTATTTCTTCTATAAAACATTACATTGGAGGTTTTAGCTAGTGCAGTAAGGTAGGAAAAATAAAATCAGATGGAAAAGCAAGAATTAAATCTGTCTTTATTCAAAGATGACATGACCGTCTATGTAGAAAATTCTAAGAGTCTACAAAAATCCTATGACTAGTAATTGTATCTAGCAGGGTTGGAAGATATGAAGTCAAAATACAAATACAAATTGCATTTCTACATACTAGCAACAAATAATTGGAAATTCAAATAACATAAAAATATACAACATTAAGTAATAAATTGAGCAAAAGCTGTACATGGCCTCACAACTAATAAAATTAAATTGATAACAATCTAAATAAATGTAGATATATACCAACCTAATGCATCAAAATGTGCAACATTATTGTATTAGTCACGGTTCTCCAGAGAAACAGAACCAATAGGATATATGTAAGAGGAGACTTATTATAGGAATTGGCTCACACACTTATGGAACCTGAGAATTCCTATGATCTGCCTTCTGCAAGCTAGAGAACCAGTAAAACTAGTGGTGTAATTTAATTTGATCCTAAGGCCTGAGAACCAGGTATGCTAATGATGTAACTCTCAGTCCAAGTCTGAAGGCCCAAGAATCAGGAGCACTGATGTCCAAGGGCGAAAGAAGGTAGATGTCTCAACTCAAGCAAAAAGTGCAAATTCACCCTTCCTGGACCTTTCTTTTCTATTCAGACCCTCAGTAGATTGGATGGTGCACACATACATTGGTGAGAGCAATCTTCTTTACTCAGTGTACTGATTCAAATGCTAATTTCTTCTGGAAACAACTTCACAGACACACCCAGAAATAATGTTTTACTAGCTATCTGAGCATCCTTTGGCCTAGTTGACATATAAATTTAATAAAATTATTAAGATGCCAATTGTCCTAAACTATATATACAGATTCAATGCAATTCCAATTAAAATTGCAACAAGCTTTTGTATAAAAATTGTCAAGCTGATTTCAAAATTATTATGGGATTTCAAAAGACCTAGAAGAGAAAATTACTCTGATAAAGAAGAAATTTGGATAATTTACACTTATTTTATTTTATTGACCTATTGATATGTGCAACAACTAGGATGAATCTCAAACTAATTAAGCTATGTGAAAGAAGCCAAACCTCAAAGTATATACACTATATCTTTTATATAACATTCTAGAAAATGCAAACTAAACTGTATAAGATAAAAGAGATCAAGGGCTGCTGAAGAAGGGTAAAAAGAGGGGAATGGACTGATTAGAAAGAGGCATAAACACACTTTGAGGGATATGTCGTTTATCTTGATGGTGGAGAGGTTCTCATGAGTATAGGCAGTCCTCACTTTGCATGGTAAGGAGTTAATGGAAACTTATGCACATCAGAACTGAGTCCTTGCACTCCATGGTTCCATGGTAACTTGTGTCACAGAACTGTGCTAAGCGAGGATGCTGTTCCAATTCACCTTACTTCCATTAACACTGTATCATGCAAAGAAAGTCTGCCTGAATATATTTGTCAAAACACGTGTTGTATACATTAGATACGAAGAGTTTATTTGATTTTACTTAAATAAAACTATAAAAACTGGGTTTTATTTTTTTCTCACCACTTGACCTTTTTTTTAATGAGATGAAAAGTATCAAATTAGCTACAACTTGAAAGACAATTTTATTTCTTTCATATGAATTGACACTCTTTATGATATGCCATTTCCTGAAAAATAATGGAAGCTGCCTAAGTCTATCTCCACATATAATCCAAAAACCTTCCAGGTCAACAAAAAGAATAAAGAAAACCACCCATAACCCTTGCCCAGAATAAGTAAGAGAGAGAGAATAGTACAGCTCCAAATTATATGTGAGTGATGATATGATCATTTCAGTGCATTTCATTTCACAGCCAGCTGCATTGACATTGTAGAAGCAGGAATTGATCAAGATTTCTCAGGAAGAGGAAAGTCCTGCTCTGAAAAGGAGAAATCTTGTAGGCTGAGGCCAGTTGATCAGATCATTGGCCACAGGGAGATTGAGAAGGGGCACAACTTCTGGGAGGAGGGAAATGATTTGGAAGAGAAAGGCTTCTCTTAGAGCCGTGACAGTGAAGGGAAAGAAGGATATAAGCAGTCAAAACTAAGTTTTCTACATAAACAAACAGAAGAAGTCACAAGTCACAAAATCATCCTTTTCTACCAATAAAACACCAAAAAATTCAAGAAGCTGCATTCCAACAGAAGAGAAGCCCCTTTAATCTATAAGTCAGCCAAACCCCTCACTCCTCTCTATGTTGAAACAGCTATTAGTCTAAGAAAATATAGAACATTAAATATAAACACAGAGTGGCAGAAAATATATAAGCAAAACTACTGCAAAGAGACAACAGAAAAGAACATTTCAAATGCTAGAAATAATCACCTAAGCAACCATGGCAAGTGGAGAAAAACTGTAACATATCACACAAACATAAATTTAATATCATGAAACCAGCATTTGTAGATGTGAATCAAAATTTAAAAATTTCCTGAAAAAAACCTCAACAATGTATGAAAGAAACTTTGACTACACTGAGGGAAAAATGGAAGAGAAAGATGTACACTCTTTTCTAAATGATAGTCTCTTGCAATCTCATTTATTAGTCAAAACTCTGTAAAAATATTGATTTTTTGCTGTAGCCAATAAAAACACAACCACAATCTAGTCTCTAGGGATATGCAACATATATCACGTTTAAAAAGTTTTAGAGGAATTATAATTTGTTATATCTGTACTGGACTAATACCTGATATTTGCTTATATTCAGATTCAAGGAACAGAGATATCAGTCATTTGCATGCCACATATGCCTCTACACTAACATAGGTTATCTCATTTAATTCTCAGGAATTCTTGGTGGTGTGTGTTTTAAATTCTACTTTGTAGATTCAAAAAATGAGAAATAGTGAAGTTAGAATATAGGCCCAAGGTCTCAGAGCTAATAAATGTCAAAGCCAGATTTAAATCCACTCCTCTCTGACTCTGTTCCAGTATTCTTTTCATTTTTCACTGGAGAAACTCAAACAATCTATTATATTCTGTAAATGGTGCATTTCATTAGGTATTCATGTGTAAATAACTACTTTTAAAAAATTTAACTTTTTTATGCATTAGATGCTAGAAAAGTCATAAACATACCAAAAAAAGTTAAATAAAAAGGAGGTTACCATGACAACTCTGAAATTGAATTGTAGGCATAGTAGAGGGGATAGACATGAAAATAAAAATGGAATAGGGCTTCAGCTTCTGCTTAGAATGTAAGAAGTTGTAAAAAAAAAAACTCAATTCTCTCCTAGCAATAAGAACAGGACAGAAAACCTACAAATTATAGTCTGTTTGTTTGTTTCTTAATGTCAATCACAGAGCTGAGGTCACATACACACACAAAAGATGACGTAAAATCCGGAAAATGACAAGACTCTCCTAGGAGAGATGAGATCCATTGCTGATTTCCTCTTTAGTAGAACATTTGAAGAGGAAGAAGAGTTGAGAGTGACTTCATCTGAGCCATAGTCACAGCAAACCTGCTGAAAGTCTGAGGATGGGAAAAGAGAACTGAGAAATCAAACATCTGAGACTTACACAGAACGTGAATCTGCTGTCATCTGTGGCTGCAGGGAGTGACTGAGAAAGACCCCTTTCCATTAAGTGCTGGCCTAATGAGCCTGTTAAAGTCTGAAGGCAGAGCAAAAGAACTTGAGAAACTCTACAGGTACACTTTGGGCCCCTTCTGAATACAAGGAAGCAGCCAAAAGTGATTGGTAGAAACATGAGATGTGAAAGAAGTGCAGGTGCGTGGAGTCTGTTGAAGGCTGAGAGTAGGACAGAGAACTGAAACCAATGTTCCAGGTAATATCATTTACAATTATATACATAAACATATACATAAACAACTTAGGACTTACTGTAACAAAAGATAAATCATGTATATTGATCAGATAATCCAATGTTGCTCAGATGTCAGTGTTCCACAAATTGATCTATAATTCAGCGTTAAAACATCAAAATTCTGGCAGGTATATTTTGTAGTAATATATGGGTACAATATAAAAATACAAAATCACAAATGATATAGGATATGCAAAAGAATGTTGAAAAAAGAATAAATACAGAGGCTTATATTATCAGAATACAGTAATTAAGAGAGCATAGTATTGGCTAATAAACAGATAAATAGTTCGATTGAAAGAGAATCAGGAGTCCAGAGGTAGACCCATCCATATAGAATGAACAAAGAATGCCAATGAAATTTAGTTAGTAAAGGAAAATCATTTTAGAAATAGTGCTGGAATAACTTGCTATCTGTGAAAATTAATAAGCAGAAACCTCATTTCAAATGGAGTTGAGAGGCCAAAAGTGGAGAGCTCTCATGCTCTACAATGATGGCAAAAGGAAGAAGAAAGACCTCCTCTTCTTGTCTGGCAAGAGCTCAGCCAGTGAGACTCTCACGACTCAAACAATGAACTCTCAATTCCTCCAATGGACTCTTTGTTTACAAGAGCCTTTCTCACTTCCTCCTCCCATCTATGAAAGAGTTTCTTCTTTCCTTGTTGCTCAGAACTCACAAGTAGCTCACCACTGTTGCAGATCCCAAATTGCAAATTCTTTCTTAATTCTGAATAAAATCACTTTTGCTGGAGAAATGTTTAAGGTCAACATTTGGTGATCCCTACAGTGATCCAGAGAAGACCCTTGACAACTCTGACGCTAGTGGGAAAACTGGTGTTGGTGCCCACAGAACCCATTGATCTCACTGCTTTTCACTCCAGTTTTGGAGTTTGAGGGTAAGTCTTTCTCCTGGATCAAAGCGTCCGCTTTCTTCTGATTTTGAAATTCTTCAGGATCTATTTGAAGGGTTTGTCCTCTTCTGGTTAAGGCCTTATTTTGTCTGCAGGTACTCAGTTGGCACTTCAGACTGACTTCTGAATCAGGTTGTTCCACTGGAACTGTGTTGCTCAACCTTTGTTTCAACCCCTCTGGAATGAGACTGTTTCATTGGAACTGTGTTGTTCGGCCTTTGGCCTGATTCCTTAGGAACCAGGTTGTTCTATTGGAAGAGTACTGTTTAACTTTCAGCCTAACTCCTTCTGGATTAGGCTATTCAGTTAGAGCTGTGCTGTTTAGCCTTCAGCTTGACTCTTTCAGGATCAAGATGTTTCCTTTGAAGTGTGCTGGTAGTAAGTTGGCAAGCTGTTTGAGCTGTTCAAGCTGTTTGAGTTGCAAGCTGTTTAAACTATTTGAGCTGTTTAGGCTCTTTGAAAAATATTCTTTTACTGTGGAAAAAAACCTCTGAGAAATGGCATCCCCATTATCTAAATATTTTGAGGGCACCTTCCCCCACAAACAGGGACTATGGTCAATTTTATGTTTAAAAACTACAGTTTTTCCTCACGTGAATTTCTAACTAAGTGGACCAACTTATCCAAAGGTAATTCAGAACACTAATGGCCATTAGGGGAAAATTTTGAACTCCCTAAACTTACTTTTCCTCAAACCAAATTGGACAACCATAACTCTAAAATTTCCAAGACTGACTGGAACACCTATTAGTATTTTGAGGCTTCCAAACGTTATCAGGAGTCTAAAATTGCCTCCTTGCAAAATAAAAATTTTAAGATTTACTGAAGCAAGTAAATGATTAAATAAAAGATAAAATGCCTTCCAAAGCCTCATGTTCCCGTCATCCGCACTCCTCACGCTCACGCCCTGCCTGTGGTGCCGTCTTTCTCCATCCCTTCAATACTTCTATATTCTCAATTCCCCTATACTGTCTCACCAAACTTCCCCTTTTCCCTGAACCTCTCCCTATTCTCTCTTCCTCTGAATCTATCAGAACCAGTCCCCTTTAAAATTAAGCCTTCTGAGGATCGAAAGTCTAAACCCTAATTTCGAATATTCCCTGAACTAAAGTTGAAGTATAAGCCATAGTCAAAGATTTTCCCAAAGTAAGCAAAGATCCTCACCGATTTGCTGAGGAATTTAATGCAGTCATTCAAATTTACCAACATGGTTTCTCTGACTTATATCGGCTAGTTCATATGTTTGTCAACAAATTCCAGACTCAACTTTGGATGAAAACTGCAAATTGGGAAAATTGTGAAAGATCTCTAGAGTTATAACTAGGAATCCAACCCACTGACCTGTTATATTGTCAGGCTCAGACAATTGCTAGATGACTTCACTGGGCAACGCCTGGAGCTTTCCAAAAGCCTACTGGTTGGAACAAAATTCAGGCTTGTGCACAAAAACCTGACGAACCTATTCACGACTATTACAATCAACTGTTACAATTCAGATTGATCTAAAGAAAATTTTCCTTTTCCTTCAGAAGTTGGTTCCACTCAGGTATCTCTTTTAACTTTATGCTCATTAAGGGGCTGAACCAGGACCTCTCCCTTCTAGTAAAAAGGATCAGGATGTAATGGGAGACTAGGACCACTCCAGATTTAGTTAATCTAGCAAACCAGGTCTCTCACATCCTAGATAAGTCACCTAAAAGAAAGACCACTTGAAATTCTTAATCTTCAACTCCAGCAAATGAAGGCCCCTAAAAAACCCAAAATTCTGGGGCCGGCCTGGTGGTGCAGCGGTTAAGTGCGCGTGCTCTGCTTCTCAGCAACCCGGGGTCCACCAGTTCGGATCCTGGGCGTGGACATGGCAACGCTTGACAAGCCATGCTGTGGTAGGCGTCCCACATATAAAGTGGGGGAAGATGGGCACGGATGTTAGCTCGGGACCGGGTTTCCTCAGCAAAAAGAGGAGGATTGGCAGTAGTTAGCTCAGGGCTACTCTTCCTCAAAAAAAAAAAAAATTAAACCAAAATTTTCCTTGTTTCTGTATTATTGCAAAGAACCAAGACATTGGAAAACAAATTGCTACAAATGAATATGCTTCAGTCAACTTCAGCCTTTTAATCAGCCTTTCCAATATTCTCCAAATTCTCAATGGCAAGTCTTGGAGGAACTTCAGGGGTTCTTCCCAATCCTCCTTCTTAGCTGACTTGGAGAAACAGTTCTCCAGATTGGGAATGGATCTCTCTGTCCTACTGACACCAGAGTCACGCTCTTGGTGCTTAACACCACTACAATAAAGCAGCCCTTACTTTGGAGTACTAAAATGTTCAAATGGCAGAGATTTCTAACAAACCTCAACAGCTTCCCGTCTCCAAACCTATTCCTTTTGTTTAGGCCCCTTGGGAGACTCATATGCTTTTCTCCTTATTTCCTCCACTCCTATTTGTTTACTATGCTGAGACTTCTTGTAAAAGTATCATGCTGGAATTTCTTTTTCCCAAAAGGGGGAAATAATTCTAGAACTTGACAGTAGTCATCAAAACAGACAATCAAGTGAATTAAATGACCTTTGATGTCTTTTATTTGCTCCATCTCTGACAGTACTAGAGCTGATCATTTGTCCCTATTGAATCAGCTACTACCCTCCTTTTAAGCAAAACCTCCAACTGATATTGGTAAAATTCAGAGAGTAGTTCTCATCAAGCTTCAGATAGATCCCTCAAAAACTCTCCCCATAATTAATCAGTACTCTATAAATGAAGAAGCCTTTCAAGGTAGCTTATAACAGAAGATTATAAGACTCGAGGCCTCATTATCCCTTGTATAGTCCCAGTAATAGTCCTATTTTACCTGTGAGAAAGCCCAAGAGCCAAAGGGAGATTCGTCCAGGACCTCCTAGTGATAAACAACATTGTTATCCCGCAACACCCTTTTGTCCTACCCCTCATATGCTACTATCATCCATTCCCACTGGAGGTAAATTCTTACTGTAATTGATTTATGCAGTGCATTCTTTAGTATTCCATGTGATGAAACTAAACAATACCTTTACGCCTTCACTTGGGGAAAAAAAAACAATTCATGTAGACAGTAATGCACCAGGGTTTTACTGAGAATCGTTATTTATAACAAATTCTGAAGGCTGATCTGGATGATGTGATGTTCCCTCGGGGTTCTCCTTTCTTGCAATATGCGGATGATTTGCTTCTTTGCTCTCCCTCCCAAGCCTCCACGTAGGAAGACAGGATCCACCTGCTAAAGCTTTTAGCATTAAAAGGACATAAAGTCACCAAAGAGAAATTGCAGTCCGCCCAAACCCAATTTTTAAACTTAGGGCATCTTATATCAGAACAAGGGCTACACCTAGATACAAGTAGTCTTCATGGTGTCCTACATTTCCCAAAACCCAAAACTAAGCAACAAGCTGTATTTTCTTGGACTAGTTGGTTATTCCCAAAATTGGATTCCAAATTTCTTTCTCTTGGCCAAACCTCTGTATGTTTTACTAAAGAACAACCACCCTGATCCAGTATTATGGGAAGAACCAGACAATATAGCATTTAAAGCCTTAAAGGAGAGTATAGTGGACCCACCTATCCTTGGACATCCCAGTTATCAGATTCCCTTTTTCCCTTTTGTATATGAAAAGGAAGGGCATGCTCTTGGGATACTCACTCGAAAACATTGGAGCCACCATCATCCCATGGGGTATTATAGCCAACAACTAGACTCTGTGGCACAGAGATCCCCCTTGCCTGAAAATCATTACTTCCACTGCCCTTTTGGTTAAAACCATTGAAGAAATTGTTGAGGGATCCTCTTTAACCATATTTGTATCTCATTCAGAGAAGCCCTCCTGAATTTTCTTCACCCTCAACATATTTTAGCCAACTGCTTCATCTCCTATGAAATTCTTTTGTTGACTGCTCCTCACACAACTCTTTCATGTCTTAGTAACGTTAACCCTGCTTATGGTTTTTGGGCTCTTATCTAAAAAGGTGACAATGGCTAACATTGTGTTCAATATCCTATTGCAACTTCTATTGATATCATTGAAGCACGACCTTTACCTATGGCTACTTCAACTCAATAGGAAGAATTATAGGCTCTTACATTAGTCAAGGGCAAAACTGCCGACATTTATACTGATAGTGATACATTTTCAGAATAGCTTGTGATTTTGGAATATCATGGAAGCAATGTGATTTCCTTACTTCCAGTGAAAATAAAATCAAAATGGCCCCAATGTTTCAGGAATTATTGGATCCTCTTTCACCTGCTGCTTTAGCTATTATTAAGAACCCAGGGAATTCTAAACTTGACTCGCTGGAAGCTAAGGAAAATCACCTTGCTGACATTTCTGCAAGGAATGCCACCCTGAAAGAAACCAACAGCAGGCAAACCTTTCACATGGTCAAAAGGGATATTCCCCAAATGATAACCTAGAAAAACCAGCTAGAGAAGCTCAATATTTGGCCCCATAAAGTGAAAAACAAGAGTAGAAATTCAACAATTGTTGGTTTGATAAAAAGAAAAAGCTGTGGTATGGACTAAAGAACAACCCAGTTTTACCACAGACTCTAGAATTCTCATTACTAACCATCGTGCATACATTTAACCATTAGTCTACTGACAAAACGATAGCATTCATGAGTCAGTATTGCTGGGGAAACATTAACAAGCCCACAAAAAGTGTCTATTTCACTTGTTCCACTTGTCCAAAGTACAATTCACAGAAGCCTGTTTGTATTGCTTCCAAACATTTTAAACTGTCTAATGAACCAATCAAGGTTTGCCAAGTGGATTCCACACAGCTTCCCCATCTCATGGATATAAATCTGCTTTAGTCATGATCTGTATGTTTTCCCACTGGACTGAAGTCTTCCCTTGCAGAGAGGCTACTAATTCTTCTGTGGCTAAAGTCCTTTTGGAAAAGATTATCCATAACCTGAGAACTCCTCTTGGACTTTATAATGATTGAGAACCCATTTTACTGGTCAGGTATTTTGACAAGTCTTCACTATTTGGCTGGTTTTACAACAGTTTCACTGCACTTACCACCTTCAATCCTCTGGTTTATTCAAATGCGCTAATAACATTATTAAGACTCAAATAGAAAAACTGATAAGAGACCCTCCAAATACCTTGGCCAAAAGCATTGCTGTTGGTCCTTCTAAATCCCAAATCCACCTCTTTTAGAACTCACAAACTCTCACCTCTTGAGATAGCCATATGACACACTATGCACTTGGCTCCTGCCTCTTTTGACATACGGCTGATAAAAGGAGATATATTTCAGTGTCGTAAATGTCTAATTGATTCTGTTCAAAATTAACCATGTTCTGGTAGAGCAATCTTTTCACAGTGTGCTCCAAGGAGACCAAGATCTTAAGCATCACACTTTGCAACCTGGAGATTTTGCCTATTGGAAAATACACTTCCAGAGGGACTTTCTTCAACCTCATGGGAAAGACCCCTATCAGGTACTGCTAACTAACTCTTATGTCTTAAAACTCTAAGGAACAGACTTTTGGGTTCATATGACACACCTAGAGAAAGCACCAAACCCTGACTACAGCTGCACATCATTTGGTGACCTAAAAGTAAAGATTTCCCGGAACTGAAGCAGGCACCATCTGATGAGACAGTTTTCCCAAGAGGTTCAGAACAGACCTGTTGGAAGTTTGACTTCCAAACCTTAGACATGACATAATGTTGCAAATGATTTCTAATGCCTATTATCTTAATAACATATGGACTTTAGAAAAAAAATGCTTAAGAGTTTTTCCTCCTACCTCTCTTTATTTCTCAAATGTGACCTCAATAGGTTTCCAATCTGTGCACTTTCCCTCTGATGTGGGACATGACACCCAGGAAAGCTCCTTCCTGGCACCAAGGGGTAAAAGACCAATGAAATTAGAAAAACCTGACTCTTGATCAGTGATACTTTCAGAGAAAGGTCTCAATCAAAAGGGAG
Organism: Equus quagga; assembly: GCF_021613505.1. Classification (NCBI taxonomy): domain Eukaryota; kingdom Metazoa; phylum Chordata; class Mammalia; order Perissodactyla; family Equidae; genus Equus; species Equus quagga. The sequence continues at coordinate 74,849,466 of NC_060270.1, forward strand.
AAATGTGAAAATAAATAGAAACCTCACTTAAAATGGAGTTGGGAGGCCAGAAGGGGGAGCTCTCAGTTCTGTAACACTAGCCGAGCTCAACAGAAAGAAGAAAGACTTCCTCTTCTTGTTCAGCAAGAGCTCAGCCAATGAGAGACTGTCACAACTCAGCCAGTGGAAAGTCACTACACTTCTAACTCTCTATTTTTCCAAAGGACTCTTTGTTTACAATAGTCCTCGCAACTTCCTCTTCCTCCCTATGAAAGTTTCTCCTCCCCTTGTTGCTCAGAACTTGCACGTGGCTCACCATGGTTTCAGATTCCAAATTGCAATTCTTTGTTGATCCTGAACAAATTCATTTTTGTTGAAGAAATAACTGGTTGTCTCTTCGTTTAAGGCCAACATATCCAAATAAAAAAATAACTTCTATATCACACTAGAGACATAAATCTAACTATAAACTTCTAGAAGAAAATTGCAGAAAGGATTTGAGACTCTAGAGTCAGTAAACAGTTTTTGGGTGGTGGGGACAGAAAGCACTAAGAATAAAACAAAAAACAATAAATTGGACTTCATTGTTATTACCTTCTCTTCATGTAAAGAAATCATCTGGTAAATCAGTAGACAGGATACAGATTGGGAAAACATATGCATAAACACATATCTGGCTAAGAACTTGTAACCAGAATATATAAACAACTCCTGCAATACAATAATAAATAAACAACCAGTAGAAACAAAAATGGGCAAAAAAACTTGAATGTACACATTGTAAAAGAATATGTAGGAATAAAATACTCCACATCATTAGTCATCATGAAAATGCAAATTAAAGCCTCAATGAATGTCTTACCCACTCAGTGGAATGGTTAAAAAAGGTTGACAAACATGTTGACAATATAGAAAGAAATTGACAAGGATATGCAGCAACTGGGACCCTTATGCATTGATAGTGGGATGTAAATGGTTCAACCATTTTAGCAAAAACTTCTATCAGGGGCCAGTCCCGTGGCCAAGTAGTTAAGTTCACCCATTTTGATTTGGTGGCCTGGGGTTTCACCAGTTCAGATCCTAGGCATGGACATGGCACCACTCATCAAGCCATGCTGAGGCAGCACCCCACATAGCACAAGCAGAAGAACCTACAACTAGAATATACAACTATATACTGGGGGGCTTTGGGGAGAAGAAGAAAGAGAAAAAAAAGATTGGTGACAGATGTTAGCCCAAGGCCAATCTAAAAACACACACCTATATATAACCCAGCAATTCCACTTCTAAGTATTTGTGCAGGAGGAACAAAAACATATATCTAGGAAAGATTTGTGCAATACTAGTCATAGCAGCTTTATCATACTACTTCCAAACTGAAAGCGACTCAAATAGACATCAACAGAAGAATGAAAAAACAAACTTTGGCATATCCATACATTGGAATACTAATCATACATATATTACTGATACACATAAGAACATGGGTGAGTCTCAAAAACATTATGTTGAGTAAAAGAAGCCAGACACAAAGCAATACACTGCATGATTCCATTTACACAAAGTTTTACAAGAGGCAAAAACTAATCAATGATTAAAGAAATTTAAAGAGTGTTTATCTTTTAGTCAGTATTGAATGAAAAATGATATGGAAACTTCTGGGATGACAGAAATGCCCTATAGGGATGTGGCTCATGTGAATGTGTGCATTTTTTCAGATCTGTTTTAACTGTACAATTAAGACCTTTATATTTTGTCACATTTAAATTATACTTAGATAAATATATAAAATATGATATAGCACAAATGATAAATACATATATATGTAGAAGTAATTTGCCAACAACAAAATTGTATTTCAAAAATAATTCAAGGCTCAAAGACTTGCACAATTTTTGTCAAATTATGGAAAAATAATTGAACATTTTGCTAAATGATATTTTTTATTGCAGCAAAATGTAAATAAAACAAAATTTACTATTTTACCGCTCTTAAGTGTACAATTCAGTGGCATTAAGTACATTCACGATGTTGTGCAATCATCACCACTATTCACTTTCAGAATTTTTCATCATCCCAAATGTAAACTATGTACCCATTACATAATAACTCTTATTTCCCCTCCCCCCAGTCCCTAATAACTCCTAGTCTATTTTCTGTCTCCAAGAAATGGCATATTCAGGGTCCCTCATATAAATGCAATCATATAATATTTATCTTTGGGGTCTGGCTTATTTTATTTAGCATTTAAACCATGAAGATTCACTCTTGTGGTGGCATGCATCAAAATTTCATTCCTTTTAATGCTGAATAATATGCCATTATATGTATATACCACATTTTGTTTATTCATTTATCCCTTGAGGGATACTTGGGTTGTTTCCACTTTTCGGCTATTGTGAATAGTCCTGCTACGAATGTTGGTGTACAAGTGCTTGTTTGCATTCCTGCTCTCCACTCTTTTAGGTATATATCTAAAAATGAAGTTACTAATCATGTGATAAGTTCATGTTTAAATTTTCAAGGTGTGGCAAAACTGTTTCCCACAGCAGTTACATCATTTTACATTCCTATCAGCAAAGCAAAAAATTCCAATTTCTCCACATCCTCGCCAGTGCTTGCTGTTTTCTGGGCTTTTTTGTTTTTGACTTTGTAATAGCCATCCTAATGGACGTGTGGTAGTATCTGAATTGTGGCGTTGATTTGCATTTTCCTAATGACTAGTGAGGTTTAGCCTCTTTTCAGGTCTTAGTGGTCATCTGCATATCTTTTTTGGAGAAATGTTTATTCAAGTCCTTTGCCTATTTATGCATTTGTTTGTTTTTCTGTTTAGTTGTAGGAATCCTTTATATATACTGAATATGAATATCTTATCAGATATGTGATTTGCAAATTTTGTCTCCTATTTTGTAGGTTGTCTTTTCACTTGATAATGTCCTTTGATGAACAGAAGTTTTTAATTTGGTGAAGCCCAAATTATCTACTTTTGTTGCCTGTGCTTTACCAAATCTAATGTCATGGACTTTTCTCATGTATTTTCTTCTAAGAGTTTTGCAGATTTCGGTGTTACGTTTAGGTCTTTTACCTAATTTGAGTTATGTTTCGTATATGATGTACAGTCAACTTCATTCTTCTGCATATGGATATTCTTTTTTCTCAGCACCATTTATTAAAAAGACTGTCCTTTCCCCATTTAATGGTCTTGGAACCTTTCTTCAAAATCAATTGACCATACATACAAGGTTTACTTCCAGGCTCTCTATTCTATTCCATTGGACTTATGTCTTATGTCACTAGCACACTGTTTTGATTATTGTAGCTTTATATTAAGTTTTGAAATCAGGAAAGTGAGTCCTCCAACTTTGTTGCTTTCTTTCAAGATTGTTTTGCTTATTCAATAGTGTCCCTTGAGATTCTACATGAATTTTAGAGTGAGCTTTTCTATTTCTCAAGAAAAAAACACCATTGAGACTTTGATAGGGATTGCACTGAATCTGTAGGTTGCTTCAGGTATTATTGTCATTTGGGTTTGTTTTCTTTTTTGGTGAAGAAGATTGGCCCTAAGCGAACATCTGTTTCCAATCTTCCTCTTTTTGCTTGAGGAAGATTGTCTCTGAGGTAACTGCTGTGCCAATCTCCCTCTATTTTGTATGTGGGACACCACTACATCATAGCTTGATGAGCAGTGTGTAGGTCTGTGCCCAGGATCTGAACCTGTGAACCCCAGGCCACCAAAGCAGAGCATATGAACTTAACCACTATGCCACCAGGCTGGTCCCAGTATTTTTGTCTTCTTAATAAGTTTTCCAATCCTTGAATGGAGGCTGTATTTCCATTTATTTATGTCTTTTAAAATTTCTTTCAACAATGTTCTATAGTTTTCCATATATAAGGCTTTCATCCCCTTGGTTACATTCTTCTAAATTATTTTGTTATTTTTGATGCTATTGTAAGTGAATTTTTTTAATTTACTTTTTTGACTTTTCATTGTTAGTGTATAGAAATGCAATTGGTTTTTGCATGTTGATTTGGTATCCTGCAAGTCAGTTGAATTATTCTATTAGTTCTAACATGTTTGCGTGTGTGCGTGTGGAATCTTTAGGGTTTTCTATGTATATGATCATGCCACCAGAAGGAGAGATAGTTTTACTTCTTTTCCAGTTTGGATGCCTTTTCATTCATTTTTTTGCCTACTTGCTTTGGCTAGAACTTCCAATACTATGTGGAATACAGTGTTGAAAATGGACATCTTTGTCTTATTCCTAATGTTAGGGAAAATGCTTTCAGTCTTTCACCATTGAATATGGTAGTGTCTTTGGGATTTTCTAGCTTCATTCTTGCTTTATTCTTACTCAGAGTGAGAGGCTCGCTATCATTTTTACTTACTATCAACACTCATAATACACTTATTTTCTCTCAGTCATGGATCTGTTTGCCCTCATACTATTTATTGCTTTTCTTTCACTCTGCTTAGTTTGGGGATGTTCCAGCTTCTGAGCACATTTCCCTGGTACCTGGGTAAGCTGGCTTCCCATTGAATTCAGCCAATTGGAGACAGTGGCAAAATATTTGAGACTAAGGAAAGGGAAAAGCCAGGGACATTCTCCAACTCATCTCTGTCTCAGACTGCTGCTCTGATAATGCCATTGTTTCTTTTCTTTGTCTTTTTAGCCCAGGGGTGGGAGTCAATTTGTTCTGTTGCTGATCGCTGCGTTGTATCACCGTCCTCTGTTTGATTTTAGGCTGTGTAACCAACTGTCCTGCATCATATCTCCTCTGTTGAAAATACTTTGTGTTTTCTATTTTGGTGTTAAACCTACACTTTTAAAACCATATCCCAATAAGCTGGGTCTGCCTTTCTCAAAAAGTTGAGAACATCTAAAAGGAAGAATTAGGGGGCCAACCCAATGGTGTAGCGATTAAGTTTGTGCACCCTGCTTTGGTAGCACAGGGTTCAATGGTTTGGATCCCTGGCACAGCCCTACACACTGCTTATCAAGCCATGCTGTGGCAGTCACCCCACATAAAGTTCAGGAATATGGGCACAGCTGTCAGCTCAGGGCCAATATCTTCAGCAAAAAGAGGAGGATTGGCAGCGGATGTTAGCTCAGGGCTAATCTTCCTCACAAACACAGAAAAGAAACAATCAGACTTCCTCTTGCTCCATATTTCTATCCCAAATACTAGCATAGTAAGCCACATTATATCTTGGAAATTATTATTTGTAGTAATAATTTCATTTTTTCACTAACAACAGAGGCAAACTCATGATATTTTTTATGTATCTGGCACTATACCAAGTATATTATCTTTTATTGATTGTATGAAATAGGTACAATCCATATTTTACACTCGGAAAAAGTGAGGTGAAGAGAGGTTAAATAAACTACTCAAGGCTAAGGAGTAAGTAGATAATGAGGTAGAAATTTGAATCTGGGAAATTTAGCTCTAGATGCCTTTCTCTTAGCCATTAAGCTATACTGCTACACAGATAATTAAACATCTTAAGGGAAGGGATCATGGCATTCAGTCTCTTCTCTTCAAATGAGTGTTTAAACTAAGTTTAAAGTCTTTGTCAAGAGAAAATTATGACTCTTTATGTTGCTGTGACTTTAGTTACAAGCTCATTTTCCAACATACTAAAATAAAGTCAACTACGTTATCACCATAAGTGACAACAAAATTTCTTGGTATTTTGTAACAAATGTCAAATTGGGTGAAGTAGATTTCTCAGAGGAGTTGGCATATCAGCTAACTATCCAGCCTACAAGAAGCACCTTGGAATTCCAGGGAATTATTATATTATTTGTGGTCATGTGCCTACCTCCAGAAATAAATCCTAAAAGCTAAATAGAATGTAAAGTGCAAGTGGAAGAAAGGATCAGGGAATTCAACAACAGAGCAGTGGAATTCATCCAATCAAACGAGAAAGAAAAAGAATGAAAAAGCGTAAGATAGCTCTTGATTCTTATGGACTTATGGGATATCATCAAGTGATCAATATAGCAACATGGAGATCTTAAAAGTTGAAGAGAGAGAGCAGCAGGCAGAAAGTTTACTCAAAGAAATAACCATTGAAAACTTCCCTAACCTGGGGAAATAAAGAGACATCCAGATCTAGAGAGCACAGAGAGTTCCAAAAAAGATGAATCCAAAGAGATTCACACTGAGACATATTATAAGTAAATAAGACAAGGACAGATTCTCAAAAACCACAGGAGAAATGTATCTTGCTACATACATAGAAACTCTTGAAGATTATCCACAGATTTTCAGCAGAAACATGGCAGATTAGAAGGGAATTACATGATATATTCAAAGTGATAAAAGAAAAAAAAAATGCCTTGCCAACCAAAAATGCTCTACCTGGAAAAATTTTTCTTCAAAATTGAAGGAGAGATAGAGTTTTCTAGACAAGGAAAAGTTGAAGGAGGTCATAACCGCTGGACCAACCTTATAAGAAATGTTAAAGGGAATTCAAGCTGAAATGAAAAGATAATAATTAGTAACAGGAAAATTTTTCAAAGTATAAAACCCACTGGTAAAGGTACATATATAGTTAAAATCAGAATAGTCTAAGTTTTAATGGTGGTGGGTAATTCAGTTATAACTCTAGTCTGAAGGTTAAAATACAAAAGTATTAAAAATAATTATAACTGCAATAACTTAATGGATACACAATGTAAAAGATGTAAACTGTGACATTAAAAATATAAAATATGAGGGGGGTGTATAAATATCGACCTTTTGTAAATGTTCAATGTTGAGTTGTTATCAGCTTAAAATAGACTGCTATAAACATGTTTTATTTAAGCTCCATGGTAACCAGAAAGCAAACAACAATAGCAGATACACAAATCATAAAGAGAAAGAAATCTAGGCATAACACTACAGAAAATCATCAAATCACAAAGAAAGAGAACAAGAGACGAAGAAAGAAACAAAAGAATTAAAAATAACCAGGAAGTAACTTTAAAAGTGGCAGTAGCGATCTATGTCTATCAATAATTACTTTAAATATAGATAAATGAAATTCTCTAATCAAAAGACATAAAGTGGCTGAATGGATTAAAAAAAGACCCAACTACTCTCTTGCTGCCTACAAGAGAGTCACTTCAACTTTAAGGACACACGCAGACTAATAGTGAAGAAATGGAAAATGATATTCTATGCTGATGGAACCAAAAGAAAGCAGGATAACCATATTTATATCAGAAAAAAAGAGATTTTTAAGCTAAAGAGACAAAGAAGATCATTATATAATATAAACAGGTCAATCCAACAAGAGAATTTAACAAAGGTAAATATTCATGTTCCCAACACAGGAGCACCTAAATATATAAAGCAGATACTAACAGACCTGATGGGAGAAATGGACAGCAATACAATAATAGTAGGAGATTTCAGTACTCTACTTTCAAACATGGATTGATCATCCAGGCAGAAAATCAGGAAGGAAACATTGGACTTCAATGACATCTCAGACCATATGGACTTAACAGATATATACAGAACATCCCATCCAAGATCAGCAGAATAAACATTCTTCTCAAGTGCACATGAAACATTCTCCAGGATAGAGCAAAGTTAGGTGACATAACGATTCTTAATAAATTTAAGAAGATTGAAATCATATCAAGCGTCTTTTCTGCCCACAATGTTATAAAACTAGAAATCAATCACTAAAAGAAAGCTGGAAAATTCACAAATATGTGGAGATACAAAATGTTCTAGTTCAAGCAATGGTCAAAGAAGAAATAAAAAATATCTTGAGATGAATGAAAATAGAAAACCAACATACTAAAGCCTATGGAATGCAGCAAAAGAAATTCTAAGAAGGAAGTTCATAGTGATAAATACCTACATTAATTAAAAAAAAGAGAGATCTCATATAAACAACCCAGCTTTACACCTCAAGTAACTAGAGAAGAAGAACAAACAAAGCCCAAAGTTAGCAGAAGGAGGAAAATAATAAGGATCAGAGCAAAAGTACATGAAATAGAGACTAAAGACAATAGAAAATACTAACAAAACCTAACAGCTGTTGTCTTTTCAAGATAAACAAAATATACACACTAAGAAACTTAGCTAACTAAAAAAAAAAAGAGAAGACTCAAATTAAAAAAACATTATATATGAAAGAGAAAAGATTACAACCAACACTACACGTGCACAGAAAAACAATCAGAAGACCACTATGAATAGTTATACACTGACAGATCGGACAACTTAGAAAAAGTGAATTAATTCCCAGAAAAGTATAACCTACTGAGATGGAATTATGAAAAAAAAGGAAAATCTGAACAAATTACTAGTAAGAAGACTGAATCAGGAATCAAAAACCTCCCCAATAACAGCTGCTGAGGTTTTTTCCTTTTTTTTTTAGCACTTTAAAAATAATATTCTATTTTTTTATAGCTGTCATGATTTATAAAGAGAACCCTTTTATAATTGTTTGTCTATGTTCCCCTATACATACTATTTTTTTTCTCTTGCTGTTTTCAAAACTATTTTTTCTATTTGGTTGTTTTCTCTTATCCTGGTTGGTGTTCTCTAAGATTCTTGGAGGTGTGCTTTGGTTTCTGTTTTTAATTTTGAAAAATTCTTGGCCTTTATTCCTTAAAAAATTACTTTTTCCCATTCTCTCTCTCTCTTCCTTTTGGGATTCCAGTCATATGTATGTTAGACTGTTTGACATTGGCCTACAAAATTTTGATGCTGTTTTCTCTTTCATTTGTCTTTTATAGTCTTTTGTTTCAATTTTAGTAATTTCTATAGACCTACCTTCAAGTCCAATTATTTATTTCCTTGCTATGTCAAATTTACTGATGAGCCTGGCAAGGCATTCTTCTATGTAACTACGGCTTTTTATTCCCAGTATTTACACTTGATTCTTTCTTATTGCTTTCATTTCTAACGTGAAATTCCATCTGGTCTTAAATATTGTCCAGCTTTCCATTAGAGCATTTAACATAGGTATCATGATTATTTTAATTCTTTTTTATATAGTTCTAACCTCTATGTCACATCTAAATCTGTTTCTGATTATTGTCTCATGTTTTTCTTGCCTTGTCATGTTTCCTAATTTTTTTATTGAATGCCAGACATCTTGTGTATCAAAATTCAAATGGAGGTAAATAAGTTTTTATATTTGGAAACAAGCATATCTTTCCTTCTGTTAGGCCTTTGGTGTGGGATTTGATATAATATAAATAGGATTTGGGCTTCGTTTGAGGTTTTCCTTACTGATATGAACCAGTATCAATGAATCAGCAATTTCTATTTCCTTTCGCAATACTGTATGTTTAGGATAGGGACTACTTTGCCAAAGTATCCTTCCATGTCTATCAAACGTCAGCTTTAGGTCTTTTCACTGCATCTCAAAGAGGGTCTGGGTTTTGCAAGTTACGAGTTACTTGATGCTTAATAGTTTGAACATGGTCTGGGGAGAAGAAAAGGCAGGTATGTGACGTTCTGATTAAGCTTCAAACTTAGGCAGGCACCATGTCTGAGGGGCTCAGGGGTGTGGCCCTGTGGGTACTCCTGCCTCTCTCCTAATTATAGTTCTTCAATCAACGTGTATTCCTACTCTTCTTCATGGTGGAGAGGGGTTTCCTGTTCTTCCTGTAGCTGCAATGGATTTTCCCATTGTCCAAAGACAAGTGTGTATATTGCTGTCTTCTCACAAATCATGGCTTTTATTCTGTAAGAGAGATGGAGAGAAGAGTCCCCCTGGAGTTTCGTATCCTTCCTGCAGTGGCTGCTCTTTCTTTCCCCCACTTTTGCATGCCAAGGAAGATTTTCGCAGTTCTCTCTCAAATTTTTCTGTGAATGCCCATGGGCTTCATGGAATAAAATCTCTCAAATATATGCAGGCTCTCCTTATATTTTTGGAGAGAAGCTTCACTCTTTCTTCACCAATACACCAGTCTTACTAACGGAACTGTCTTAAATGATGTCCCGCTGGATTTTTTTTTCCCTGAGAAAACATTGCTCATGTCTGTCACTTCTCTCCCTGCTGGTTCCAGTGTATATTTAGATTTAGGGCCAGTTGTTGCCCTGTGACCTTATCGCTGAAATGGGTTCAAGGAAAATTTTGGGCTTGCTATTTGTCCAACATTTTCTTCATTGCTAGTTTAAGGACAATGTATTTCCCAGTTCTATAAATCCCTGAGCAGAATGCAGAAACCCAAAGAGGTTTTTAAACATCAAATTGGTCATCTTTTGTCCACAGAATTTGGAGGTAGTCATGGCAGGAAATGGAGCAATACTCCTCTTCCAAAACAGTGATTTGGACAGAAGAACGTAGACCAAACGTAACACTGCTGTGCTTCCAAGGGATGCTAAGCTTAAGCTTCATAAATGACCTATTTTCAATTAAGAATGATGTGTGGTTTGAGAGAGATCGTAACTCAGGATGTCTATGTGCTTATTGCCTCTGAAGGCTCCAGCAATTTTCTGTGACACAGAAAAAAAATTTGATTTTGTCGTTTGGAAGGGAGTCCCTACCCTGCTAGCTTGTTTTAAACCATTACATTCTTCATTCAGGATAATTGGGAATTTGTATTCCAAAGATGATCCATATGGGCATTTTCCTTGGTTTAACATGGGGCCAGATACCAGATATAGTAAAGAGAGGAACCTAGAAAATTAAAATCCTGGCCAGAATGAGATATGATGTATGAGAAAAGATGATGATTACAAAAAACCCACAAACTTCTTAGTTGTCATTTTCACAAATACACACAATATCTTACAAACCTTATTAAGATCCTTAACAAGACAAGACAAAGCAGGATAAAACAAACAACAAACAAACAAATTTGAGTTTGCTTATAGACTTAAACTTCATCAAGTTCTTGCTAGATAAAATCCAAAATATTGCTGAGGACGCACTCATGCTAAAAAAAATTATCGTTTAATATGGGATGCACTATTTGGGACATACAACTGATATAAAAATTTTTTATAGTTTACCTGAAATTTCAATATAATTAGGCATCCACTATTTTTATTTGCTATATTTGGAAATCTTAAGTTAGGTGATGCCTAGAAATCTTTTATCAAATTATCCCAATATAATGTTAAACGCTCAAAAATTATCAAGAGGGTTTCTGAGATCTTGAGAAGGCACGACTTAGAAATAATGGAGTAAACATTCACCCAGAGTATTTACCACAAGAAGAGCTGTACTCTAGCAGAGACTGCCCCACTAACATTACAAAAACCAAGAACTTCCCTCTCAGATGTATATTTTAATGACTATAACTACTCTAGTGATCATCTAGTTTTTGACTTCTGAGTAATAGGAAATATATAAAAACTACTCTCTCACAGTGTAACAAGATTACAAAGGACCAAGGCGGAGATAAGTTACTTGAGTTTTAGTCCTTTCTTATTTTAATAAAGAATTTAATCTAGCAGGAAATGTGAAATAGAGTCTCAAACTTAAATTTGTGTACTTATGAACATGTGAGTTGCTCAAATAAAGAACTGTCACCCCTCCACACACAAAAACACACAAAGCTAGAATTATTACAAATGTTACAAACTTGTTAAACTGAACTGAAAACAATTTTCATAGATTTTAGTTTTTTAAGAATTGTCTGTTTGGGAGGTGATGTCAGCATCACGGTTCCCTTTGTCTCTGCCCTCTACGTTACAGCCAGTAGGACATCCATAGACCACAAAGGATTCTTGGTACAGCACACCAGAATGCCTGAGAGATGCATACATCTATGCATCTGAAGGTGGGTGGACTAGACTCCTGGAGGTGGTGGAACCAGAGGAACAGTGGTGGCAGCTCCCAAAACTGGAGGCTCCAGGAACTGCAGCCATCCCTGAGACCAGAGACCCCAGGAATTGTAATAATGCCTACAAATGGAGGCTCCAGGAGCCCAGCCAGCCCACTCTCCTGGAGGCACCAGGAGCTACTGTGGTGCCTGCAACAGGATGCTCCAGGAACCAGCAACAGTAACTGCGACCCAACCCCTCAACCGGTGTTGGGGCCTTTGACTGCAGTCCTCCCAGCTGTAGAGGCTGCATCCAAGACCCCAGTAACCCCAGCAGCTGTGGCAGTGCCTGTGGCCTAAGGTTCCAGGAATCACACCAGAGGCCCCAGGAACCACAGCAGTGCCCTCTACTCAGGCCACTTCCCCTCCCCTGGTGGTAACACTTATGACACCAGCTCTTTCAGCAGCATGGGTTGTATCCAAGACCACAGGCCCCTGGCAGTGGTGGCAGTGCCCATGACCTGAGGTTCCAGGAACCATGCCATCACCCAAGACCAGAGGCTTCAGGAACCCAAGCAGTGACCAAAACACAGGTACTCCTCCCTTCATGGTAAGTGGCAGTGTTTCCCGTGACCCCAGCCCACACGACAGCGGCATGACACCCATGAACCCAGTGCCCCTGGCAGCAGTGGTGCTAGCACCCCAAAAAGCCTGGGAGTAACAGCTCAGGTAGCACTTGAGGCAGCAGTGCCCAAGGCTGTGGCAGCCCATGAAGAACTCAGGAACAGTGATGGCAGACCCCACAACCCTGGTTCCCCTCAATTGCAGTGGCACCTAAAACTTTGGCTCCGCCAGCTATACCCGAGTTCCTGCAGACCCAACAAACCCAGACAGGGTGAAGGTGCCTGGGACCCTGGCTCTCACTGCACTCTACCCTTCCATCTTCCACAGTGGGGAACCCAAGACCCAGGTGACATATGAGCAATAGAAGTACTCACCAGTCTGGTGACCCTGGGGGTGATGCCCATGACTGTAGTGGGCATGCAACCATGAGCAGCAAGGCAGCAAAAACCTTGGAGTCACAAGCAGTACAATGAGGGCACTGGCGATAACCCTGGAAGAGGCAATGGAGGATAGAAAGTGCAGGCCCTCAAATACAACCAGAACCAGCTCAGAATCAAAGTAAAGTCTTACCCAGATAAGAAAGGTGTTTGCTACCCCTAATGCACTGGCAGAAGAGCAACTCATCAAGCGCCGTGAAAAACTACTAACATAGTATCACAAAAAGGAAATGAAAATTCTCCAGAAACCAAACTTCAAATCATGAAAGACTGTGATCTGACAGAGAATTCAAAATAGGTGTCATGAAGAAACTCAACGAGCTACAAGACAGCTCAGAAAGATGGTTCAATGAGCTCACAAGTAAAATTAACGGACAGAAGGAGTACTTCACCAAAGAGACTGAAACTCTGCAAAAAACCACACAGAAATTCTGGAGCTGAAGAACTCAACAAATGAGACAAATAATAAGGTGGAAAGCATTGGGAAGAGAGCAGACTATATGGAGGAAAGAATCAATGAGCTCAAAGATAGAAATCTAGAAATTATCCAAGTGGAAGAAGAGAGAGAACTAAGATTTTTTTAAATAATGGAGAAATTCTATGAGAAATATCCAACTCAATTAGGAAAAACAACATAAGGATAATGGGTATCCCAGAAGGCAAAAAGAAGGAGAAGGGTCTAGACAACTTATTTAAAGAAATAATCGCTGGGGTAGACCCAGTGGTGTAGTGGTTAAGCTCACGCACTCCATTTCGGCAGCCCAGAGTTTGGGGGTTCAGATCCCAGGAGTGGACCTGCACACCACTTATCAAGCCATACTGTGACAGCATCCCACATACAAAATAAAGGAAGATTGGCACAGATGTTGGCTCAGTGACAATCTTCCTCAAGAAAAAAGATGAAGATCGGCAATGGGTGTTAGCTCAGGGCCAATTTTCCTCACCAAAAATAAAAAAAGAAAAGAAATAGTAGCTGAGAACTTCTCAAACATGGGAAAGGAACTAGATATACAAGTATATGAAGTTAATAGAACACCTAGTTATCTCGATGCCAAAAGATCTTCTCCAAGGCACATTGTATTAAAACTGTGGAAAGTCAATGACAAAGAAAGAACATTAAGGGTGGCCAGAGAGAAATGAAATAACTTAAAAAAGAATCCTCATTAGACTATCAGCAGATTCCTCAGCAGAAATTCTACAGGCCCCGAGAGAGTGGAATGATATATTCAAAATTTTGAAAGATAAAAAGTGTCAGCCAAGAATTGTCTATCCAGAAAAGTTATCTTTCAAATATGAAGGGAAAATAAAGGCTTTCCCAGACAAACAGAAGCTGAAGAAATTCACTGCCGCTAGAGCTACCTTATAAGAAGTCTTGAAAAGTGCTCTTCTACCTGAAACAAAAAGGCAAGGGCAGACAAAGCTTTAAGGAAGGTGATAATTAGAACCAGAAAATTGCAACTTTATATCAGAATAGGATAGTAAAAAATTAGAACATAAAAGTTAAGGGAAAAAACATTAAAAATGACTATAGCCACTTCAATTTGGTAACCAACTCACAATCCAATAAGAGACCTCAAATGGCTAAAGCAATTTTGAGAAAAAAGAACAAAGCTGGAGTTATACTTCTTGATTCCAAAATATACCACAAGCTATAGTAATCAAAGCAGCATGGTACTGGTACAAGAACAGATATACAGATCAATGGAACAGAATCGAAAGCCCAGCAACAACCCCACACTTCTATGGACACCTAATCTTCAACAAAAGAGCCAAGAACACACAATGGAGAAAGGAGAGTGTCTTCAACAAATGATGTTGAGGAAACTGGACAGCCACATGCAATTGAATGAAAATAGATCATTATCTTACCTTGTACACAACAATTAGCTCAAAATGAATTAAAGACTTGAATGTAAGACCTGAAACCATAAAACTCTTAGAAGAAAACCTAAGTAGTATGCTCTTTGACGTCTATCTTAGCAGTATCTTTTTTTAATATATTTCCTCAGGCAAGAGAAACAAAGGAAAAATTAAAGAAGTGAGACCACATCAAACTGAAAGGATTCTGCATAACTAAGCAAACCATCAAGAAAATGAAAAGACTGCCTACCAACTGAGAGAAAATATTTACAATTCCTATATCTGATAAGAGGTCAATATCCAAAATATATATAAAACACATACAACTCAACAACAACAGAAAACAACCTGATCAATAATTGAGGAGAGGATCTGAACAGATGTTTTTCCAAAGAAGATATGCAGATGGTCAATAGTCACATGAAAAGATGTTCAACATCACTAATTACTAGGGAAATTTAAATCAAAACTGCAATGAGATATCACTTCATGCTCGTCAGAGTGGTTATTATTAAAAAGATATGAATTAACAAGTGTTGGTGAGGATGCGGAGAAAAGAGAATCCTTGTACACGGCTGGTGGGGATGAAAACCAGTGCAGCCCCTATGGAAAAAAGCATAGAGATTCCTCAAAAAATTAAAAATAGAACTACCATATGATCTAGCTATTCCACTTCTGGGTATTTATCCAAAGAACATGAAAACACTAATTTGAAAAATATGTGGACCCCTGTGTTAATTGCAGCATTATTCACAATAGCCAAGACTTGGAAACAACCTAAGTGTCCATCAACAAATGAATGGATAAAGATGATGTGTGTATACACACACACACACATATCACATAATGGAGTACTCCTCAGCCATAAAGAAGATAAAATCTTGCCATTTGCAATGTGTATGGATCTTGAGGGTATTATGATAAACAAAATAAGTCAGATGGAGAAAGACAAACATTGTACACTTTCATTGATATGTGGAAGCTACACAGATAAACAAACACATAGATATGGAGAAGAGATTAATGGTTATCAGAGAAGAACACGGTATGGGGAGAGTAAAAGGAGTAAAGGGGCACATTTGTATAGTGAAGAATGGCAACTAGACTTTTGGTGGTGAACACCATGTGATCTTTACACAAGTCAAAATATGATGACGCACACCTGAAATTATATAATGCTATAAATTAGTGTTACTTCAATTTAAAAAAAAAGAAGAAATAGAGAGGATGTTCATGATAACAGAAAAACAGACAGGAAAAGTGGACTGTCAAAACAATAATCAATCCAAAATAAAGCAAGGACCAGATGGGAAAAGAAACGGGAAGAGTTAGAATAAATGAAAGGTAGAAAAATGAGACAGAAAATACATTAAAGATAAAAAATAGTTTTAAAAAAAGACAATCAGATTGGACAAGAAAAGGAAAATCAAATTACATTCTGTTCACAGGAAACACACTTTATGACATAAATACATATGAAAAGTCTTACATTAAAAGTATGTAAAACAATAGACATACCATGTTGGTTTGGCTCTGTTCATATCAAGCAAAAAGGACTTTAAGGCAAACTGCATTATTATAGAAAAAAGAGTTCAAAATGACAGAATTTACATGTGAGTTATAAAAGTAAAATTGGCATAATATGAATTAAAAAAAATTAAAAAAAGAATTGTCTGTTTGGAAGGTGAACTCCAAGCAAATAATTAATATATAAATAATCAAATGTTTACAATATGGTGAGTTTGAATTTGAAGATTTTTTATTGCGTGTGATTTGTTGATTTTCCGCCAGAAAAATAAGAATGATACTAAATTTCTGCATATGAAATTAAGTGTGTGAACTAAATAATGTTCAAAAAGGTTTTTCTAACATAGTTTTAATCTCAACTTAAAAAATGACATTTACTTGATTTGATAAGGAAAAGCCACAGGCCAAAGAATTATTAAGAGGTTTGTACCTAAATCTAGGGTCTTAGAAAAACAACGTGGCAGCCTGAAATTGTGCCCTGGAATTAAGTATCTCTGTCCTCATTGATAAAGATATGTTTTTAACCATTTTCTTCCAAAATTTTAATTCAATTTGGAGATATCTGCTTTTGGTTGTTGTTGATGAGGAATATTGACCCTGAGCTAACTCTGTTGCCAATCCTCCTCTTTTTGCTTGAGGAAGATTGTCGCTGAGCCAACATCTGTGCCAATCTTCCTCTCTTTTATGTAGGATGCTGCCACAGCGTGGCTTGATGAGCGATGTGTACGCCCATGCCTGAGATTCAAACTGCACACCCTGGGCCGCCAACATGGAGTGAACCTAATGACTATGCCACTGGGCTGGCCTCCAATTTGGAGATATATTAATAAATGTCTTTTAGATTTAAAAAGTGTTTTAAGAAATAATTGGATGATGACAAAAAAATTTATTAATTTACCTTATGCTAATTCCATGTGCTTATATGTTTACATCTAGCAATAAATTTATTTACTACAAAATATAAACATAATATAAAATTAATATTAGACTCTATACACAAATTTGATTTTCTCTAATAGAAAAATAAATATGTATATTGTTGATACTAAAATACTAAAATATGTTGTATATATTGTATATTATAAAATATATAATATATTATATATTAAATACATATATGTCATATAATATGTAAAATATATATTTTATAATATATATAAAAATATCTATAGTTGATGCTAAATTGCTAAAGCTATTTGTAAAGAGGATGTACACACAAATGTTAATTGCAAATTCTATAAAACCTGTAACAACTGTCATCATCTGGGAAATGGCTATACAGGACCAAGATAATCCAGAAATCACGTGAGTCTACAAAAGGGTTTCCACTTGTACCTTGTCTGTGTTTGGTTTAACATTTCTTAGTTACTGTATTTCAAAGTTAATTCAGCGTATTTGATATATTCTGATTGTATTTTATAACATTCTTAGTTGGCTTGAATGATTTTTAAATCCATGGATTATAAGGTAATACATGTTTATACTTAGTCAATGGCCTCTGAGAAACAGTTTTTACAACAAACTTGCTCATAATTTATATGAGAATACTGATAGCATGGATGTAAAGACTGAATTTGACCCATGTGGTAAAAAGAAGACTCAGGCAAAATTTAAAATGCTAAAATTTGTATGCTCTTTATTATCCATATAGGATTCAAAGATACTAGATATCAGCTTGATTCTCTAGAGAAAAGTAATGATTTGACTGGCACTAGGTCAAGATAATGTTAATTAGGATAACTATGTGGATTTACTTATTATAGCCTTTGTTATAACAATAGACAGCAGAATATATTAAATTGGTAAGGCAATGTTGTAAGTATAAAATGAAGAAGGATCCTTAGCCTATAAAATAGGCCAGCATACATCATAAAGCTATAAGATTAAGATAAGATTTGTTAGAGCTAAATTTAACTGATGATGAAAACCCTTGGATTTTAATATTACTGAAAATTAAGTAATAGGAAGTAGAATTGGTTAGTTCATTCAGATATCCCACATACACACACACACATCCCTCATAGAAAGAGAGAGAGATCATTGAAGATTGATCCGGAGTGGTGGGAAATGAAAGAGTTGCCTAAATCTCAAAAGGGACAGGTAGAGTAAACTTTCCCCCTTACCCAGGAGCGATCTCTACCAAGAAAAGACTAGAAACTAAGACTCTACTTTCTAAGAATAGAGAATTATCTGCAGTGGGAATGTCAATGCCCTGGAAGTTAAAGGAACCTGAATCAAGTGAACTCAGCTCTCCATCAGATAATTACCGGTCTAGAACAAAATAATTTGCATAAACCTCTAATATGCCATACAGTGTTAAAAAATGAAGAAATACATAGAAAATATTGAACTCTATTCAGTAGTCTTATTTTGGTATAAATATATTGTTTTGAAATTATTGTCTCATATTTTAGTTAAAGAAATATAATTATAATTATATACCTTATTAGCAATTAATATATTCAAAATAAAAAGGTGCAATTATATAATCAAGGATTTAAATAGAAAAAAAGTATATTACTGATACTTAATAGAAAGATTAATATAACTTTACAAGAATAAAAATAAAAACCTATTTTTTCTAGCTTTTTCCACTGAAGTGCCTCAGAAACACTGCCGTTCCACAGTGCCTCCAGTGCTCAGATTCTGATGTCTTTTTCTATATAAATTTTCCACAAAGAAAATCCAGGGTTCTTTAGAGAAATGTTCATTCTTTTCATTCCATATCTGAGGCAAGAGGACACAAAGGAGAGCCCAATAGACTTGGTTGTACTGGGAATGAAGAGAGCTTTTCAAAGACTATTCAAGTCATGACAAAAGGACACAAAAGCTGGTCCAAAGGGAATATCCACTGATCAAAGTTGCAATAATTTGAATATGAATACAGTAATGGTTACAGTTAATTAACATATACAAAATCCAAACGTCTACAAACCTATAATTATACACATATATGTTTCAAAAGCTGTATGATCTTGAGATTATAAAGTAATGACAAAAGCCATGAGGTCTAAAAGACTTTAAATTGTGTTTCTTAGGATTCATTGAATTCATCATCCTCTAGATTAGAAGGAAAACATTTATACACTTTAAGAGTCCCTCAACTCAGAGGGAGTGAGAGTTTTCTTAATGGCAAACTACAAAATCTATAAAAGGACCACAGTGTTTCTTCAGGAGAGCAAAACAGTGAAGATCTCTTTGTTAATTGAATTTTTTTTAACTTTTAGAATACATGACAGGAACAGCGTGTGTGTGTGTGTGTGTGTGTGTGTGTGTGTGTGTGTATGGATGACTGGTTTCCTCATTTTATTCTTCACTCTGTGGATGTGAAAACCTTACATGTATATTCCATGTATTCCTGACACTACAAATGTGCCTTTTCAAAGGTTTTCACTCTCATCTTCATAGACAGTTGTAGGAATTGGATTTCTTGAGAGTTGGGTAAGGGACAGTGTCTGCTAGAGAGCAGTGAGCTAGTATAAGTGAGATAAAAACTATCCTGAGTCCTGGAGTCACTGTTACCCTCATGAGTTTCCTATATGGCATTTGAACTGCACCCCGTACCTTCTGACATGGTCCTAACAATACCTCTCTGAATTATGATTTACATTATCAAGGAGCACATCTAATGTCACTCTGCTAGGTTAAAAAATTCAAACACTACAATGATTGAGTTCTGTGACACAGACATTCCAGGCTGCAAAAGTTCAGGCAAGAAGGAGAAGAGAGCTCTTTGGGGTTGCCTGATTATGAAAAATATTTTCAGGGCAGAGTTGAAACTTGAGGGAGAGCATGATGGGTGGGTAGGATTTGACTGAGCTGAAAGTACTGGAGGACACCTGAGATTGTTAAGAATAGGATAAATGAAAACTCAGCTTGTGGGGCTGGCCTGGTGGCATAGTGGTTAAGTTCACATGCTCTGCTTTAGCAGCTGGGAGTTCGCTGATTGGGATCCTGGGCACAGACCTACACACTGCTCATCAAGCCATGCTGTGGCAAGATCCCACAGAGAAGAATTAAGAAGGACTTCCAACTAGGACGTACAACTATACTGGGGCTTTGGGGAGAAAGAAAAAAAAGAGGAAGATTGGCAACAGATGTTAGCTCAGGGCCAATCTCCCTCACCAAAACAAGCATACTTTAAAAAAAAAAAAGTAGAAAGTAAAATAACTCAGGGCTGGCCTGATGGTGCAGCGGTTAAATTCGCATGTTCCACTTCAGTGCCCCAGGGTCTGCCAGTTTGGATCCTGTGTGCAGACCTATGCACCGTTTGTCAAGCCATGCTGTGGCAGGCGTCCCACATATAAAGTAGAGGGAGATGGGCATGGATGTTAGCTCAGGGCCAGTCTTCCTCAGCAAAAAGAGGAGGATTGGCGGCAGACATTAGCTCAGGGCTAATCTTCCTCAAAAAAAAAAATTCTGCTTGTGAAAATATGATAAATCTATGCAGTGGTGAAGAGGCCAACCTAGCCAAAAGAGAGAGCGTATGGTATGTGGAAATAAACAAAGACCATCTAAATAAGAACAAACAGAAAGTAATTATTCAGAGCTTGCTATAGCAAAGGAGTCAGCCTCCATCACTTATGTTTGGCAGAAATTCAAATGCTACCAGGGATGTGGGAAACTTTATAGTAAAAAATGAAGAGAGTGGGAGTTCAGCTATGTTCTGATTAGAGATTATTGACATGTGGAAGCTGGAGGTGGGCTAATGATAAGTGAGATATCTTATATGATTGATTGGGGAGCATATTTGGCTTCCTCTGATTGGTCCTGAGTTAGAAGCGGGGTAAAATAGGAAAGATGGTCCTTGATCAAGCCCTCATGATTCTGAGTGGATTGCTAAAGATGCTGTGGTTTGGCTTCCTGGGCTTTTTACGTGATTCCGAGTTCTAGGGGCATATATGGTCTGACCGGTGTCCATATGTATATTCAGTCTCTCTACCGTGAATTATTGAAATGTAAGTTTGGATAGAAATGAAAGCCCTTGAGAATCAAAAGAAGTTTACAGTAAAATTAATTTCTTACCTCTTATAGTTGAGAATTGTTAACTCTCATACTTACGTCCAGCTGGTCCCAGTGTTATGAAGTAAACAAAGGAACTTTGCTTTCTGGAATAGTAAAAGAATTGGATGACACTTTGGATTATGAAAACAGGATGAAGAAAGACTAATATAACTTTATAATTCAAATAATTCAAGCAAAATTATCTCATTACTTCTGTTTATCCTAAAGGTATAGGGGCCTTCCATTTCTCACTGTTTTAACTAAATTATCTAATATATAATTTCAAAATGATTATTTGCTATCTGTTTAAATTTCTTCACTCTATTGACCAGCAATTTTATTGTCATCTGAGCACTGCCAGCCTATCTATTCTTCCAATTCTCTCTTGTAAAAGGTTGAATCCTTACTAAATAGGGTACTGTTGATCAGAGTTACATCAGGATTTATTTTACCTTTGGATGATTCAAAGCAGTCTTCTTACTCCTTCAATTTTCCTGTAGTTGTCAGGCTTTTGAAATTTTCTATTTCTATATCTCCACGGGAGATAAAAGGAAAATCCAAAAACTTAAATGAAATGCTTGATAGGGGCTAAAATTTAAACTACTGTAGAAAATCCAATCTTAGGATTATCTGAAAATTTCACTTTTCTAAGAAAGCTATGTTCCTCACCAACACAGATAATCATTTCTTTCCTATACTCAAAAAGAATTTTTTAAAAAGGAAAACATGAGTAATACATAATGTTAACTTATATTTTTTCTGGTACATTAGAAACCGTCACGTTAAAATTAAAAAAAATTATTATCCTGCTTTGTTCCTTGAAAAATATAAAAACCTAAGAAAAAAATGCCTTTAGAGAAATCACAGGACCTAATTTCTAAATACAGATTTTACCAAGGTATTTTTCTTCATAGCTTTATGATTGGCAAAAAGAGAATACTTCTCTTTATATTTCTGTCTTAATCAGAAATAACTACATTCCAGGCAATCCTGAGGATTAGAGGTGAAGCTGGCTAGAAGCAGGGTCTGGGGGAAGTGACTCAGCTACAGAATGTCAAGGCTCAGGGCTTGTGTTTAAAAGCAAGTCACATTTAGTTGTGCTTCAGTCGAGCAGAGGCAACTGGTGGTGGGAGAGAAACTATTAATCTTGCAGACAAAACACAGCAGTTCACGATCTTCCAGAATTGAACATATTGTAAGGTAAACAGGAAAACTATCAAGGTTGTCCAGTCAAAGCAAAACACTAGCTAGTGTTGTGCATGTCAGTAAATGCAGAGGTCAAGAACAGAAAGACTGCTGTAACCCACAGGATTTGGGTTTGGGTTGGGGTTTTGTTGTTTGTTTGTTTTGTTTTAAAAAATCATTTGTTAAATACCTACTGGATATCAAATTGGAATGCAAAATAGCATGTAGTACTTAGAGTGCTCCAGCCCCAGCCCAGGAAGCTAGGGTTGGGGTGAATCAAGCATAGTGGAAAACTTGAGTACTGAACAGAAAAAGAATGGAAAAGTCTAAAACCCAGTCCTTCAAATGGAGCTTTCACTGCTAGGAATAAGAAGTATTCAGTTTAGCGGGTCTCCAGTGGCATACCAAAAGCAGATTTAGAGGGATGTTTGCTCTGAGTACAGATAATAAAAAGGTTTATTGTTTGTGGAGAATACCAAAAGAATAACAAAACTAACTAAAAGTCAGTCTGATTTTATTATCACCATGCACTGGCAATGTCAGTAATGCAATATTCCTTCTTGCTGGGGCTGACAATTCCAAGTGCCAATTCCCGACACCCACCCACTACTTTTTTATGCTCCTTGATCCATGGGTTCTTAGAATTCATCTCTTATCCACACTAAATCCTAGACCCATAGGAAGAAAGATTCTAAAACACTTTGGAATGGGACGGCTGAAGCTCCTTACATATTTCCTAATTTGTCATGCTTTGCTTTGGATATGGGGAGAATATAGCTTCCAACGTCTCAAGCCATAAGAGGTTAAAGATGGAACTATCATGACATTTTTTAAAGATTGAAGGGAAATCAGAAAACATATCTGCTTGTGAATTTTTTTTAAGTGAGCAATTAACATTTATTGTGTAAAACAGATAAGATTTGGAGATTGTTACAGCAGCTGCTAATTTCAACCTTGACTAACACATTCTTGAGTATTGCATATGGAAGTCCTCTTACCAAAAATGGATAACCATTCCCATTTATTTTGCGTGTGTGTTTGAATGTGTGAGTACTAAATGTTTGCAGTGTCCTTGTGATTTTATGAATCAAATAGAGAAAACTTGTCATGGTATCAAATTCCATCCACAATTCAAAATACACTCAGAAGTTCTTCTCCTGCTCACCTGTTTTTTGAGGGGATGGGGGAGAGATTGACTCAATTTCAAGACAACAGCACAAAATAATGGTTGAGAGTACAAATTCTGAAAACAGCCTGCCTCCAGTTGAATCCTGGCTGAGCTGGCGTGCGAGCTTAGGGTTGTCTAAATTCAAGGTCCATCCTTTTTCTACTTTGTTTCTCCTTTCAAATCTAAAATTCTAGTCAGTAGAATTGCAGGAATGCTTGAATGTAAAGTAAGCAATATTCTTTCAGCATAGGAACAATGAGATAAACCAATTATAAATAGCAATGTCTTCTGAAAGAACTAAACTTTTTATGTTGCTCAGGTTCAGTGAGTATTGCAAATGAAATCAGTTGAAATACGATGATACATAGCTGCAGGACTGCCATAAACACTTTAGGCTTCACAATTTACTGTTAAAATTTATCTAATTTTCATCTCAAATCTGCTGCAAATGCGTGTCTGAATGAATCAGTCACTTGCTCATTCTCACTGTAGAATTCAATAGTACATTTGCAATTATGTCAATGCAAATTTCCTGAAAAATAATTTTTTTCTTAAAGCACAAACTATTCTCGTGAGTTCTTACTATTATTATAAACATGTGCATATGTATATATGCCTTGATATCTCCATTGAAAATTTCAATCAAACTCTACTTTACATTTCAAAAAATTTTCATTTTATATTAATGAAAACATGAATGGACAATCATTTTACTGTGCAGTTGTAAATTATCTGACAGGAAGCATCTGAAGTAGAGAAAGATCAATATATTTTATATTTTTCTAATGTATTTGATATTTTTCTGAGTTATCCAAAGATTTCCAGTGTCAGCAAATAAATTAGGAAAGAACTAACAGTTCTTTAAGTTTCATATTTTGTGCCAAACAGTCTAATAGTGTAACTTCTTTAATTCCTTTCCCTCAGAATTTCAATAAGACATTGTGATTGTTCTTAGCATTATCATAATACCAAATCAATAAATATTTTTATTACAGCCTTTGATTATAGAGAATAGATAAGAATATTTTGAGTAAGATGTAACTCCTTCGCCCCTTTACAAAGGACGTTTCTGTTAGTTTTCAACCAAAATGTTAATTGAGAGGTGTGTTTGCTGTACTCTTTGCCTATTACTTTACTTTCAAACATAGAATTAGTGTTAATTTCTCTCTGCCTTCAGTGAGTTAATGACCTCAAAATCTCTATAAGGTTATCACTTCAAAAGAATAAGTAACGAATAAACCAGAATAAATTGTTCTTTCTTGTTATTCAAAATTCAATGCTCCACCAACCCTCTAACCAGGTGAGTAAAGAGCGGAAACAACAAAATTCAAAATAAAAGGTTGTTAATTTTGACCTACTGGCTTATCCATTGGGATCTGTAGGCAAAGTGCTGGGGCGATCAATGTTGGCCACTCCAAAATCTGTGTCTTTGGCTTGATTATTTCGAAGGACAAAAGGCTCTGAAGAAACTTTGATCTTCCTCCTAACTGCCTAAAAGAATTTAAGATAGAAGCACTGTGCCCCAGACAGGCCATCACTGTATATAACTCTGGGTAGGATAGACTGGGAGGATCCTTGCTAAGGCCTTGCTAATTTTTATCAAAGTTCTGCCTCTCAGGTCACGTTGTCTATAGATGGCCCAGCAAATGTTTATTTACCAAACATTTGTTTTTCCATTTCATATAAATTGCCTTCCTCCTATCTGAGGTCCCAAACCACTACCTCCAACATCTTCCTTTGTCTGTAGCTGAAGATGTCATTTAAAGTGCTGGCTTTGGCCATTTTTGTGAGTTACTCAGTTTTCCTGAGTTTCTCCCATGTATAATACATGCTATTAAAGTTTGTTTGATTTCCTCCCATTATTCTGTATCATGTCAATGTTATTCTTAGACTAGCCAGAATGACCTAGAAGGTAGATGAATAGTTTTTCTTCCCCTACGGTTTCCATGGTTACCTTAAGGACCCAAAGAAATGACTTTATTTTATTTTTTTAAATCAGAAGAAAAATGAGAACCAGCCCCATGGTGAAGTGGTTAAGTTCCTGTGCTCCCCTTTGGCCACTCACGGTTTCGCCAGTTTGGATCCTGGTGTGGACCTAGCACTGCCCATCAGACCGTCCTGAGCAGCATCCCACATAGCACAACTAGAAAGACCTGCAACTAAAATATACAGCTATGTACTGAGGGGCTTTGGGGAGAAGAAGAAGAAGAAGAAGAAAAGATTGGCAACAGACATTTACTTTACCTTTCCACATCATAACCTCATTATTAATTTTACTACCTAAAGTATAACATTTGGTCTACTAGTACAAGGATCTGATACTTGTTTAATAAATGGGATGATTTAGTGTTAGCTTTCAAGAATACACACCATTGTAAGTCCATTCAAGTTAAAAAATGCTATAATTTTGATGAGTGATGGTGATTTTCTGACAATTCAATTGCTTTATATATTTGGCCCTTTCGTATTCATCAACAAATTTGGAACTTAAAAGGAAAGTAGGAATAGGAGTTAGTATAATTAAATGCAATTCAAATGTCCTAGTGCCTCAAGTGGAGTATTGCCATGACTGTACTTCAAAACAATTATTGTGGAGTATGTGTACAGAATGGTTTGGATCACATAAAGACTAGAGTCTTGGAGAGTCTATCGGTAATAATAATGAAGAATAAAATGAACTTGATATAGATTTTGGAAGTATAATTTTAAAAATCATTGAATAGATTGATTAGTTTTGGGGACAAGGATAAAAAAGAAAGCCAACATGGACTAGCAAATTTTGACTAAATTAAGAGTCAATTGTGCTACTAACGAGTAGAGTGATTACAAGAAGTAGATCCTTTTTAGGTGGGAGGGTAAGTGATGAATTCTGGGTTCATATTTTGAGTTTGCTACAAATGCAGTAAGTAGTTGGCTATACCAGTCTAGAACTAATTTCAGGGAAAAAAATATTGATTAAAAAAATACACAGACAGTTCTTGCCACCAAGGATGTGAATGAAATGACTCAGATGGAGATGAGAATCAGGGGAACACCAACAGCTTGGATAAAGGAATAAGAACTGATGAGATTATAAATGTGTTACTGGGGAGTTGGATTCAGTAACAGGTGCCCCGAAAAAGGAGTTTCTAGAAGGATGAAATTGTCAAAAATTATAAAAATGAAAGGTATCCATAGGATTTTGTAAGAAACTGAGCCTGGATGACCTTTGCCACAGCACTTTTGTGAAGTGTTAGAGAAGCTACATTTCAGTGAGTTGAGAAAGCTGTGGGAAAAGAGAAAGCAGAAGCACCAAATGTCAAAGAGGTTTTAATGAAGCTCATCACCTATGATTTCTTTTCTTCCCTTTATAGCCCTTTAAAGGAAAGAAAATATATCATCAGATCAAAGGCTCATGGTTGGAGAGAGGAATAGGAGAGATCAAAATATGTTTAAATGCTGATGAGCAAGACACATTAGAGGAAACAAGTTGAAAATAGAGTGAAACATTGATCAACTAGTTTCCTTGAGATAGATGTGGGTCCATCATACAAGAAGAGATATCACCTTAGACTGGAGCTTGCTCTATTTTGCCTTGTGACAGTGGGGAAAGACAAGGAGGATTGCGTAGATGGAGGGAGAGGGATAAAATATTGAGGGACTTTCATCTGCTGATGAGTACAATGATAAGAAAAATGTTGAACATTTATATGGCACTTATTGTGTACCCACAGTATCCACAGTTCTGAGTAATTTAAATATGTATATGTATGTGTACATATATACTGACACATATAAATATATATATTTGGTAACGAATCTACAATTTTTGAGTTCAGGAAAATAAAAAAATTTGTTTCACATAGAGAAAAATTGTTCATTTATTATATCATTTCACCTTTCATTTTCCAAGTTATTAAATGAAAACTTTTTGCCTTGCCATTTTCTCCTGCTCCTAGTAAGAGTCAGCTCCACATGGAACAATAGCATAATGATAATAGCAAATACAAAGGATTTACTATTTTTCAGGCATCATTCTAAGGGTTTTATATATATTAACACAACTTACACAATCACCTTATGAAGTAGATATTATTATTATTTTCAATTTGCAGATTAAAAAAATAGAGGCTCAGAGAAGTTAACTTGTCCACAATTATACAATTAAAAGTAGTAGATGTCTCATTTGAATAAGCATATAAACTTCACCTAAGACCATCGGTGGATCCTAATTAGGTGAGCTTAATAAGAGGAGAGTGTTTCCCAGACCTCTGCTTCACTAATCAGTAGATTTAGTCTCGCTATCTGAGGTAATCTTCAAATACTACCCCTTTCCCCACCATGGGATTCTAGTCACTAAGATTTGGCCTCAGTTTCCCAGTACATCACTTCTACTATTTGGCAAGATGAATTTATGTCCGAAATAGTAGTGGATTTTGTCTCCCTAGTTCATGGCAATTTTCTATCCCCAGAGTTTGTTTATTATTTAAAACCTAGCCGAAATTCTCAGTGTGGTTGTGCCTTGGGCAGGTTAGTTTCTAGGAACCAGGACAATTTCCATTGCCTAATGTCGCTACTGCCTTGATCTGAACAAAGGATTGGAAAGCCTTGATAATAAGACATGCTACATAACAAGCTGCTTGTCATATCCTTGATAGTGTATAGGGCATTGTAGACAAAGAAAAATTCTCAAATAAAATCATATTACTTTCAAATACACTAGTTAAACAGCACATTTTGAGCAAGTATTCCCTTTTCACTGGTTTTGTCAGGATTCATTTTTTTTTTAACTTTCTCATCGTTACACTGAAGTCACAATTCAAACTAATTAAATACTTCAATATCACCCCATTTGTCCACCACAAATTGCAAAGCAAACAAGAAGGCAAGTTGCGTTAAGACTGACAGTTTTGTTATTTAGATAAGTAGTAGGATATATTTTACATAAGAAAGAACCAATATCAAAGGGAGCAGTAAATCACAGATTTCAGAATGGAATTAAAGATATAATAGAATAATAACAGAATAGCTGTCTGTTCTCTCCCTTCTCTGAGGTACCAGCTTTCTCATATTAAATGTTAAAAGTTAAGTAAACAATGAAATGGAAAGCAAAAGAAAGATAGCATCAATAGGTGCTTCTCAAAAGACATCAGTGAACTGGGTTATTTTAACATTAAAATATTTTTCAATAAAAACACATCTCACCCATGAGAAATTAGAGATGTCGTCATAGAGTTTTTTGTTTTGTGTTATTTTCAGTGATAAAAAAGGAAAGTCAACACTTCAGAATGAAAAAAGATAACCTACTGTCTAGGTCATATAAGGCATCTACTTACATCTCTTTATTTGGTGATTTTCTCAAAGATAAGAAAAAAGTGTTCATCAAATTGTAATTTTTACAGGATGAGTGTATTCAGCTCTCAGCTCAACATTTTCATGAATGGACTGACTTGATATTTTTCTTGTCCCCTTATCTGCCTGAGTACATAAAGTACTATAACCCTCTCTGACACATTCAGATAATTTGCAGACAGATAAAGGACCACAAATCAGATATGGCTTACCACAGCAAGCCAACCAGGTCACGGAGGGCATCTGTCTTTTGCTGGAAAGGATTTTGCATTTTTGGACATAAATTTATACTAAAGTTTACCGCAGCAAATATTCCACGGCACACTATTATTTGGAAGGTAAGTATAAGTCTCTTTGCTATCTGTATTGAAGAAGGCCTGTGTGCTTTATAAGAGGAAATGAATGTTACCCGACCATTCCAGTAGATCACTAAAATATTTTTTTCTGTAGTGCAAAGGTTTAGGGAAAAAGCTGAGGATGATTGTCCTAAACATCAACAATAATACATTTTCCAAATATCTATAGTTATTAAAACTAAGTGAGCTTATGATTTGGCATCTTTTAATTCTAATACAAATGTAGAGACAAAATGGCAAAACATCCAATAATGACCCTTTGTACCGTGTCCAACCAACAGAGTCCAAGTGTTATTGTTCAAGAAATAGCCATTCAAATATGTGGTGTTTCTAAGGAATTAATGACAAAGAGGGAGGAGTTTATGGCCTAAGGCAGAGTGGAGGACAGTTAACTTCAGATGGTCATTAATCCCTGGGAAATGTTTTGTGTTTATGATGGTCTCTAAATATCGAAATGGAAATAATGCATAGATATGAGTTCCTTTTATTGCAAAATTGATAGTTATAACAGCAATTACCCAATTCTTGTGGAGGTTTGCCCATGTTAACTTACTTAAGCAGGTTAATTACCTAACCTTTCTTATGCTATTCATAAAATACATACAGAACATGAAAAATCAACAACCACGTAAAGTCCTGCCTGGCTGTTTATGGGATATAAATGATAATAATAGAGATAAAGCTAATACTGGGTTTACTGAAAATGTCACAAACTGTGATTATATCCAAACTGTGACAACTCTCAGTTGTGCAACCTTGGGCAAATTACTCTTTGGATTTAGTTTCCTCAACCATATAATTTACCCCATATAATGGGGTAAATACAAAGGATAATATAAGAATGTTGCCGAGATTAACTAGGTCTACATATATAAAGCCCTTAGCAAAGAACATTGCACATATTTAGGACTCGATAAAAGTTATCTCAGTCCCTTTAGTTCCTTAATCACCTGGAACTTAATTGGGTGCCTAGGTGCAGTGAGTGCAACAATAGCAAATGTGCTCACTGTCCTTAAGGAGTGCTCAACATATGTCAAAAGGTACTCCAAGAAAAAAAGTCTCTCCAAATGTCTGTTAAAAAAAAGGCATTTTGCAGCCAAGAAAGTTTATGAATTGGACTAGACAGATAGATAATATTCGTCTATACTTATATATGTATGTATCCTATCTCGTATATTCATAATGCACAGTAACATATTAAGCAATTTGAGAAATCCTGTAATGAAAAAAGTTTATTTAATTTTTAGTGTTGTTTTTCTTTCACCCCTATGAAACACTTATCAGCATTCTTTAAGGAAGTGTTCAAGAATTGGGCATTGAGAAGTGCAAGCGTATAATTTGCTGAAGAGTTAGTTGATTGTACATATACTACTAATAAAAAAAATCTTGAACTTTGCAAGATCTGAAACCTTGTGCACATTAAATGTGTGCATGACCACATTTAATCAAAACTAGCACATGGGATTTGGGATTGAATTGTAACAGCAACAGAAGGTCTAAACTCTATGAAGGAGAGCACACTATATTTGGGCTTTGAAGTCCACACAGGATTTGAAAAAGTTATCAAGCATCATCTCTTGAGACAATAGAAAGACCAGGGTGCAAGTCATAGTAATATGGCCAAATCTCTAAAAGAATTGTGTCAGAAGCAGAATCTTCCATACATCACTTAACTCTGGCTTCCATGGTAGAGTTGCAACTTACTCTCCATAATATCTCAGATAAACTCTGATCTCCAGTCTTGTTGGGCAAAATCAAACTTGCTTGTTTTGGCATATAGACATATACTGTGTCTTTTTCTGTCCAAACTTTATTCAGGAGAAAAGGATGATTTTTTGGGAATTTCTGTACCCTTTTGATTGAGAATACTTTTGATTATGAGAAAAAGACTGCTAATTTGGTAAAACTCTTCCTTAAAATCTCATGTTGACACTTCACAGTAAAAATTTAGGGCTTTGAACATGGAAAACTTCCACAGTAATGCTTTCCTTCTTACATTGCTCAACCCTTCATTACCCTTCTCTCCCAACATATACACATTAACTCTTGGGTGGTTTCCCTAAGTCATTGACAGTAAGTTGATAGGTTAGTTTAGGGCCCAATTTCAGATGTACTCCAAAAAAGATAGAGAAAGAAATTCATCAGTATTCACAAGTTAATACACTTTATTATGGCCTTATGAGATATACGTAACTGAGCTATGGTCTTGGCAAAGAAAAGGAGTCATTGAAAGGTCATTATGAGGATTCCCTGTAAGAATTTCTATGAGCTATTTGGAAGACTATGAAATAAGAGATGGTCAACCAACAGAGACATCTGCCTCACATGGGTTGAGATTCACTTCACAACTATGATATCACCTTTTAGCTTTGGCAGAGTATCTAGGTTCATGCAAGGCAACCCTTAGAGATACTCGCAGCAAAGAATGGATAACATAGGATTAGAAATGGGGAAGTTGCAGGTAACGCATTTCTTTTACTCAACCAGGACATTCAATGAAAAAAATGTTCTAATACTGGCCCAGTGTGGTTCTAGAACATCTTTACTCCCTTAATTACTTAAACAAATATGGTTGGATTAATTAAGCAGCTATTCATACCAGACACTGTTCTGAGTGCTAGAGATGGATTTCTTCAAGTTTCTTAGAGTTTAGACAAGGAGACAGATAAGTATATGGATAATTATAATTCAGTGGGGTAAGTGCTAAGATAGAAGAAGTCTTGAAGTGCCATGAAGCATGAACAAGAGGCACACTGAGGGAAGCATGCCTTACGGGATTGCTGAGTTTACTAGTTTTCTATCCAAGAAAGGTTCAAAACAACTGTTACCACATAAAATTGGGGTTTTCCTGCCTGATGCACATAAACAAGCTAATTAATTATGGCATCAGTCTTTGGGAAAAGAGACCAGCTTTATTCTGCAAGATTTATCTGCACGGAGACAGGGGGTTTGTGCCCTCAGATCTGTCTCCTTGATTTAAGATGTGGGGCAAAATGTAAGAGGTTAGGGACAAAAGGCTGGCATGCAGAAACACTGGTGGAACAGGTTTTGGTTGGTGGTCTTAAAGCATTTATGGTAAGGTTCTAAACATTTATGACAGGATTCTGAACATTTACGAAGAAGTAAGGAAGGAATTTTAACCCTGGATCTTCCTGAATGAGTGATCCTTCACTTCTGATAAGAGCCCAACTTTTAAATTCTGTTCATGTCCTGGTCCTTTCGTTCCATGGGGAGGAGAATCTTTGCTTCCTCAGTTATTTCAGGTCAAGATTTCTTCTTCTGTGCGTGCTCTGGCTATGCGACTTTGCAAATTTTCTGAAAGGTAGTTCTTAATCACTCTGTTGATAAGAGATGGGGTCAGTTGAACTGGTCCTGGAGACCCTATGGTTGCATAACCAGGCAGTTTCACTTTTGCTAGTAGAGGGAGTAAAATAAGTAGGACATCTATAGTTTAGACAGATTTGCCACTTTTTTAGAAACTTTCAAAGCAAACTACTAAAATCTATGACCATAAATAATAAAAGAGGAAGCAATGAGTTGGTTTTGTTTTAATGGAAATATTGAAGGTGAGTGTCTTGACCAAGATGTCCTTCTTTTTAAATTTCACAATCACTTCAAAATCAAATCTTGTGAGTGATAATTATAAAACATTTGTTTGAGCTATTTAATGAATCTTGGTATTCTGGCATCACCAGAAATTTTAAATATCATCCCTGGTCCATAGGTAAGAAGCCAATTTACTTTAATATAAGTCTATTGACTCTAGGCACAATATACAGACAGTCTTTCATAATAAATCCATCTCCTTGGCCTCCTATAATCATTATTATTATCTGTTGGGCATCCTCTGTTACACGACATATATTTCCAAGATTCCATAATCTAGTGGAAAGATCCTATAAACTAAATTTCTCTCCTTCCAAAGGTTACAATTTCATAAAACATACAGCCAGATGCGAACGGTGACTCCTACTTAGGAAAAGGACCTTAACTTTCCTCTTGGAAAAAAGTGAATTTTTTGTCTAATATCTTACCATGTGTGATCCTCTGTGCCCACACTCAGTAGAATCTTTAATTCAAATGATCCAATATATAGCCTACTTATATAAACATATTGGCGTTTAATGTCCAGTTTTGGAATGAAGTTCTAGGAGACAGATTCTAGGGCCTCTAAAAAACACTTTTCTTTGATTTGCAGGATGTAGCTGACTCTGGGATGAGAATTGCAAGAACTCTTAACACTTAACTCCATCCAAACCCTTGTACTAAGAGATTTGACCAAACTTTAACATGGTTTCTAGCAGTATAAGGCCAGGTCCCTGAGATGCCCCACCCGCCTTTTTAGTTCCTGTCTGGAAAAGCTCAGGGCTGTCAAGAGAATTATTTGTTCCAGCCAACACCTGAGGATTGCCCTCTCATCATCCTTTCTTAGTGAATTTGCTAAAAAGGTTCACAATTGTGAATCCTTCCTCTGTCCTTTTGAGATGTAAACATCATCTCCTACAACTCGAGTGTCTCCCTCCAGGACCTGGAAGCCATTCCTGTAAAATGTAATCACCAGGAAGGATAGGACTTCTGTCTGTCAGTCTCTGTGGTGATGGAGTTCTATCCTCAATAATTGCCAGCTAGCAGACCCAGCTGACCTAATCACATTTACACTAACTGTAATTTTTCACTTTCCTGACTCTACTTGAGGTCACGCTCACTGCCCTGCCTAGTCCCTTATTCGGCCTTTAAAATGACCAGTCATCTCTGTGCAAATCAGAGAGAACTGCTTTTTCCAAGACCGTCATTAGTTATTGCAAAAAACCTGTTTTCACTGCTTTGACTAATGTCCAGCTTTGTTCATCTTTGACAGGCCCACTACAGTATGGAAAAGTGCATTAACACGTATAAAGTCTACTCTTGTGCCAAGAACTGTCCATGGAAATCAGAAGGCCTACAAAGAACATTGACAACAGTGGTATTTATTCCTGAGCTTTCCTTAATTTTCAAAACTGATTTCTCTAAGCCTAAGATCATCTATTATTTTGGTGGCAGCAAAGACTATCGTCAAAGCCAGGTTTTTAATTTAACAAAAATGACCTTACCAAAGACTATTGTTGCCTGACTTGTTGGATTTACCAATATTCTCCTGTCATCTACTGGGTCTCAAAGTGACATATATTTTCTCAGCAATTCATTTTCCTTCTGGGTTCCTAAATCAATAAGAATGAATCACCAAAATTTCTAGAGCACAATGTGTGACTCAGTGGAAAAAATGGAAATACCCCTCTACCTGCCATTTAATTGAACTTAACTCCTTTTGCATATTTATCCAAAACATACCTTTTACTGTAGCTATTGCTTTTACCTCTCCATGTCAATATCAACCTTCATCCTTATAATTTGTAGCTGGCTTTCCAAATTCTACACCACCAAGCTGAATTCAGATCACTCACCAACTGGACAAGCTCAAAGGATCTCTAATTGATGATATTCCAAAGAAGTGCTTCAGGTTTCATAGGACTTTCTTTGGCTTTATCTGTTATTTTAATCAGTCACTTCTTAAGAAACCACATTGCATTCGCATTGGGTCTATTCACTATTATCTGTAAAGGTGATCTTGTTATTGGGAGGAATATTTATTTATGAAATGGACCTAGAAAAAGAAATACCGATGCCTCAGAACTCTGTACTTGATGATTTTTCATCCAGTATACAATTTGAAATTATCTCATATCATAGAAGAGTAGGAAAAAATAAGAAAATAATTAATCCAAAAGAACACTGATTCACAAACCAACTACACAGTTCATTCACCCAATGCCAAAAGGAATTAATCAAAGGAAATATTTAGTGGGTAAACTGCCACCTGCATAAATTAGATCCTAGACCCAAGCCCAGAAAATTCCTAGGATACCTTTCCATTTGACTCCTTGATTGCTACACTCATTTAACTATTTTTTCATACTTCTATTCACAGATATTGCAACCCAAGTATATTCTAATCACCAGATGTTATATTTTCCCCTACACTTGGTCTCTTCATTTTGCCTACTTTCAGCATAACACTTATAAAATTTCCATGACCTTTTCAGACTCTAGATTCTACAAAGTTTTATTTTTGTTGTTTTATTATTACTGTTTGTTGTGAAAATTTAAACTCCACTTTTGTCTGTTTTCTGACAAAAACACTTCTGGTTGGAAAGCAACATGATTTAGTTAGAAAGTCAAGGATTTTAGGGCATCAGCAACTATGAGGAAACATGACAGTCAGGTAAATTATTTGTGGTCAATTATATTCTTTAGTAGATATATATGATTGAAAAAGTTACTTCAAGATAGAAGAGTATTGGATCTATTTTAATTGGTTTAGCATATAGTAGACTTTGCCCGTAATCTGTGGAAGGGAAGAGAAAATTTCTAAAACATCCGGATAGGCCCTTTTGAACATAACTGTGCCAGTTATTAAGTTTTTGTCTCCTAGCTTCAATTCCACCATTTTATAGTCTGATTTGTGATGCTGGGCTAGCTCTGCAAATTATATTTATCTTTTGCCGTCTGATCCCTTATTAGTCTGCAAAGAGAAGGTATGAGAGGGTGACTGGAAAAGTCTTTCCCATTTTCTTCCTCTTCCTTGTTTTCGCCTTCCAATTCCTGTCAGTTGTCGCCCAAGAACCCAAGCAGTTTGATGAAGTGGCTGCAGCTGATTCCAGGAAGCAGCCTTTCCAACACTTGCAGATCCAGCATCACTGTGCCCTCTCAGACACCAACACCATCAGCTGGTGTGACTCCTCAGCATCTGGGTCCTAGCCTCATGGGGCCCCTGGGTCCTAGCCTTATGGGACCCCTCCTTCGAGCTCCACAACAGGAGCTCCAGCTGAGCAGCATGTCTTTGTTTTTGCCTTTTTACTTCCTGAATATCCAGTAAACAATTTGTTGATTAAATTCTGTCTTTTAAAGTAACTGATATGTTTTCTGTTTCCTGAGTGGACACAGACAGATACAATAATCCATAGAAAGAATTATATCTTATATTGCTATCCAGCATATGCATACACATACATGCAAACACATGCTTAAATGTTTCCTGAAACAATATTCACCCTTATTGTGTGTGATACACTCTGTTTTCTATTGTTTTTATTCTATATTCTGCTTTTTGAATATTCTAGTAGCAATTTACTAAATTGATTTTAGAACCCCCTATTAATTCTTACCCTGAAAATACTGATGTAGATGAAACACAAATGTGCAATCAAACACAAATACCTTTGCCCACATGATGGTTTAAATCAGTATTTGTTTTGCATATGTGGAATTTTCTAAATTTAAATATGTTTGAAAAATTAGGAATAAAGCTTAAGAAGTATAGATAAAAAAGATGACGAAAAGTAAAATTTCAAAATAAAACCAACAGTAAAAGCTCAAATTATGCAAAGAAATTCTATTGGGGTGATCTGGATCAGCAGTCTCAATTTTGCAATGTACATGGTAAATATAATGAGAACCAAAAGAGGATTCACACACACGTACACACACGATGATGGAAGAAGGCGGAATTTGCCTTCTCTGCTTGATCTTAGACATCTATTTTCTGCCCTCAGACATTAGCACTCTTGGGTCTCTGGCTTTCAGACTTAAAACTCGCGAACTCTCAGACCATCAGACTTGAACTGAATTATACCACCGCTTTTCCCAGTTCTGCAGCTTGCAGACAGCAGATTGTGGGATTTCTCAGCCTCCATAACTGTGTGAGCCAATTCCTATAATAAGTCTCCTCATATATATGTTTATATATCCTATTAGTTCTCTTTCTCCAAGAACTCTGACCTAACTAACCATATTTGTCCTTCATATTCAGTTCAGGTATCATCTCTTCTAGAAAACATTTTCCAAGGCTCCAGGTTGAGTGAACCCTCCACAGTACCGATGATTCTATGGGTACACATCATACGTTCCTTTGGAATTGCCTGTTGCGGTTGCCTGGTCCCCACTGTGTGTACCTCAAGGACAGAGAGTCAATCCTACTCATCTGAGTGTCACTACTCATCTGAGTGCCCATTTCCTGGCTTGTAATATGTGTTCAATATCTTTGCTGTTGAACCGAGCTCCCTGAAGACAAATAGTCATCAATTTGTCCTTGCCAATGTTGCTATTACCATTAGTTAGAAGAGAACTCAAAGAGTGAGAAAAATTTAACCTAATCTGTCTACCACTCCTAGTATATTTTCCTTTTGCTTTTTCCTAAAATATCCCTAACATTTGGCCCTCAGGAAAATTGGCTCAACACCCTAGTCCTTCTGGCCTTTGCCTTCTGGCACAGTTTTCCTGTCTCTCACACACTGTTCCCTCTCACTGCAGTGGGCTGTGACCAGTCAGTGTCATGATGACACACCATTGACTGCCTCTAACATACCTCCTGACAGCTATCTTCACAAATACAATTTAAATTGAAACTATTCCAAAAATCATCCATGACGTTAAGAAGATTTGCCAGTTCTCCTGGTGCACGTAGTAAATGGAAAGTTATTATTTTCTCCCCACACAGATTTGTCTGACAGATGGTGTTTTGTTATTTTGGGAAAGTAGTAGTCCACTGAGTCTTAGAGGGGTTGCATTAATAGTCCCATTGCACCATTTCCATAAATCTTTTGCCTCTCTCCAAGAGAACACTTACAATAAATACTTCCCTTGTATAGCTATGGAGAAACTGGCATCTCTTAGGTTATGGAGATAAGATTAAGAAAATTGAGGGGCCAGCTGGGTGGCAAAGTAATTAAGTTCCCACACTATGCTTTGGTGGTCCAGTGTTTGTGGGTTCAGATCCTGGATGCGGACTTACACTGCTCATCAAGCCATGCTGTGTCAGCATCCCACATATAAAGTAGATGAAGATTGGCACAGATGTTAGCTCAGGGCCAATTTTCCTCACCAGAAATAAAAAAAAAATTGATAGAAAGACCTCTATAAGCCATCAATACTTTATAAATATGAGTGCAAACAAGGAAACTTATGTTTTCCAAATAAGTTTCCTGAGGGATACTTCTTAATAGCATCCCTATTTCTCCATAGAACTAGCCATTTAAAAGTGTTCTTGTCATTCAAGCATCTTTGCTTTCACAATGTGACATGCTCCTCACATTATTATAAATGCTAGCTGATAAAACTGAATTTTGTAATTATCACAACCCTTAATTTCACATGAAAGCAAATTGAGATAGTCAGAGCTAAGTTCACCTAGGGAATCAAAGGTCCGTCTGAAAATTTGAACCACAGAGATGATATTGTTTTATTAATGAATCCCAGGGGAGAGCAATCATGCATCATTATTGATGCACTGGACAAGGACCAGGCTATATGATCTGAAATTAGCAATGATCACCAAGGGGGAATCTCATTTCTGGTCATTATAGAATGGTAGTGTTCAAGAGAAGGGAATGAGAGTTTTGCAAAACCAAAGAACGTGCAACAGCAGAAATTTATATTTTCAGAAAAAGGTTGAGTGTTTTTTCTTTGGTTTTTTAAATTCAAAATACCAAATTTGTCATTTTAAGTAAATTAAAAGAAAAATTACCATACTGAATAAAATATAGATTGAAATTTGTGGTTTTGCATTGAACACATGTAAGGGTGTTAAATAATAAGTAAAACAAATGTAGATAAGCTAGACTGGCTTGACATATTTTACACACAGATCTAAGTTAACATCAGTGGTCTTTTAAAACTGGGAGTATAAATTGGTGTAACACTTTTGGTGGGCAGTTTCTCAATATCTTATGCGAAGTCTTTTACAAGTGCACACTCATTGTTGATCCCACAATTCCACTGCTAAAAATTGGCTTCAACCTGGAGCTACAATGTAATACCCATAATTATTGAAGTATGGCTTTAGTATCACAAAAGTAATTCACTAAGAACAGACCAAAGACAGTGGCTGTGCATACACAATAGTGGTCAAAATGCTTAGTCACTTATGTAGCTTTTTTTTCTCGCCAAAGGGATTCCAAACAAACGGGTCTCCATGACACTTTCCACTGAACCAATTACTTACATTGCTAACCACTTGGATGCCACGTAAATGTCAATTTTCATACAGCATGTATGAAATTTCCTACAGTATATATTTCATACAGTGGGTAACTACTTTATACTTTCATAATACATTTTAAAAAATATTTTACATGATTGTCCCTTACAGCTTTGAGGACCTTTGCAAACTTCACATTTATATTCATTTATTTAGTTAGTTAGCCAGTTAGCTTGCACCATGCACTGTGATTGCATCAGGTGTAATCTGCACTTACTTTTTAAAATAAACTTTTACTTTGGAATAATTTTAGATTTACAGAACAGTTGCAAAGAAAGAACAGCAAATTTCCATATATTCCACACTGACTTTCAGTTTCTTCTAAATGACAGAACACCAGTTTCTCCAGTAATGTCCTCTTTCTCTTCCAGGGTTCAATCCAGTGAACTGCATTCCATTCAGTTGTCATTGGTCTGTGGATCCTTTAGTCTCCTCCACTATATGCCAGTTTCTCAGTGTTTCCATGGTCTCCATGAGTTTGACAGTTTTGGGGAGTACTGGTCGGTATTTTGTAGTCTGTCTCTCAGTTTGGCTTTATCTGATGCTTTTTCTCACAATCAGGCTGGGGTTATTGAGTTTGGGGTAGACCAGAGAAGATTAGTGCTCTTCTCATCACATCCGATCTTTGATCTCACTCCTCTTTCGTGACTGGAAAGAATAAGGAGAGTTCATAGGTTAAAATATTTTGTGAATTGTGGGATTCATGGGGGGTATTTTAGAAATTCATGGGACCAATTTTAATTGTCATCAAGATTGGGGTCACATATGGCATCCGATGGGCAAGTGCCAGGGAGTCTAGATAATCTGCAACGTGCAGGACTCTTCTGCATAAAGACAAAATGCTACATTCCACATGAATGTGAATGTCCCACCAGACATTACTGTAAAAGAAAACTTTGTTTATAAATATCAGAGCCTACAACCCAACTCTGCCATACAAATAAATAAAAATAATTTTCATGGATTTCATATACATTAAAATTTCCAGGTCTACAAAAGTCATAAATGTTAAGGAAAAGTTGTTCCTTATTTTTAGGAATATTATCAAAGTTCTGTTTATCAATTTGGAATATCATCTCACTGATTGCAACATCACTCAAGATGTTTGAATTGCCAAACAATAAACCTGTGATACTAGGCATTTTTCGCTATTGCATTTATGTGATTCAATGTATAGAAAAAACTTGTACTTACTTAGCCTTAACTTTAAAATGTCAGATAGAAAACTATTAATAATATTCAATTGAATAATATCTTATATTTTTAAGTCCAAACTTATTTCTTTTAAGTTGTTGCAAACATCTAGCTCCTTCACTTTACCTTGTAGTGTAGATATTCCAAACATTTTCTTATTGAATAACGTCTTATTTTATTAAGAATTCTTTTATTTTACTCTTCTTTCATAGTTCAGGAAGAGCATTCCATTGATTTTTGAAGTAATATGTATGGGTAGGTTACAGTTTTTATGAATAGCAGGATCACAAAGGAGTATTAAACTATTTATTGTAAAGGAGGTTTGAGATCTGATAAGGTTGAGAATTATGAGTTATGGTAATATGCTGTCATGCTCTGTCCAGCCCAGTTAAATTCACTAAGACTGACAAGAGAGTGGACCCCGGGCCTCAAGGGCAAGTCTCATGATCAGCCATTGCATTGATACCCATGAAAAGCAAGGTGACTCCAGAGAACTTGCCTCCGACAGTTCAGGTTTGGGAGCATTTCCCTGGGGTTGTTATTAACAGCACTCCCTTCGCTCTTGCCAAAAGTTCCCCAGGTTGGATGATGAGTTATTTGTTCTCATTAATAATTAGAAGGTGTGAGGCAACAACTCTGGCCGGCCATGAGGACAGTGGTTGAAATAGGAATCTATTCAACAGCTTGTCTTGTTGTCAAACACAAATGCCTGGACTCACAGTACACAAAACAAAAAGTGCCTTTGTTTTTTTTTTTGAGAAAAATTAGCCCTGAGCTAACATTTACTGCCAATCCTCCTCTTTTTGCTGAGGAAGACTGGCCCTGAGCTAACATCCATGCCCATCTTCCTCTACTTTATATTTGGGACACCTGCCACAGCATGGCTTGACAAGTGGTGTGTAGGTCCACGCCCAGGATCCGAACTGGCAAACCCCAAGCCGTCAAAGTGGGACATGTGAACTTAACCCCTGTGCCACCAGGCCGGCCCCCAAAAGTGCCTTTTTTCTTTTGTCATCTTTTAACACCATTCAGCTTCTCACCCAGTGCCTGCCTGGAAGCTCACGTCCCTGCCTACACCAATGTCAAATTAGGCTCATGTTGGGTTGAGTCATATGGAATTTGTAGATCAAAAAGTTGTATATCACAACTTCATATTCTTAAGCCTATATATCAACTTCTTGGTATTACTCTACCATCATCATGTGGTTTGATAGTTTTTGTGTTTTTTTCCAAAGTATATGCAAAGCACACGAGGCTGCTGAGATCTAAATTATTAAAAACAAAAACAAAAAACATACCTTTGTTAATAGACATCAATATTTTCTAAATGGGCATATGCTGCATCATACTTATACTTTTGGATTTTTAACATTTTCTTTTAAGCCATTTTTTTTTTGTAATTTTAATCTACCTTTTTATTTCCAAAAACAGTAATTGAACCTAATCATTCTACTTTATTTTGTTAATTGTATCCTTCATAATTGTATCTTGAATAGAAGGGGATAATTCACAAAGTCCTTTTTTATCCTGATAAGATATTGATTGGTAATTGAGAACTCTATATTTGCTTGAAATAAATACTTTTCCCAACTAGTTTGTCCCAAAAAGGATTCTTGCTTAAGGAACTTAGACACTAGCTCTCTTAATGGGTAGCAAATCAGATACTTACACTGTACCCATATTTTAAGGATTTTTCAATAATGTGAAGAATGTATAGTATCCGAGTGAGGCAGCTGGTAAAGGAAGGAATCTTTATCCCACCAGCAATAAAGATAAGGACTGAGGTTCTTAAAACTACACTTAGACAGGTGTACCATGACCAGCAAACTTTCTGAGGCCAAAGGAATTTCTTGGGTATTGACCAAGTAAAAGCAAAATAAAAAATCCTCCAAAGTTTTCATCTTAGACTCAGGAAGGTTTTGTGATAAATGAAGATAGCAAGTGTTGGTCTGGATTTTCAGTGCGGGGTGAGGGGGGATCAACAATGGCAATGGAAGAGAGTGCACCTTCCACAAAATGATCCTAGCAGAGAGGTGTAACGGATAATAGATGCAGCAAGAGAGTCAAGGCTATTTTATTCTTTCCACATTTATTTTATGACTATTTAAGTCGAGACATTTGAGATGTCTCTGATTATAAAGAATTTATAGTCAACGACAAAATGACAAATAGGAGTTGTCATTCATTCATTCATTCACTCATTCTCTTAAAGCTCTTCAACCAAAGAAGGACAGGAACACACAGGTAACTGAATAATGGGCAATAGTGGGGCATCTCATAAGAGGGTGTTAGAGAGAGCTTAGAACAGGGATGGGCCTTGTGTTAGGTGATTTTGAGAAGGACGCAAAGAAGCAGGGCTTGGCTCTGTACGGGATGCTGTCAGGAAATGGAATAATTCTATGTTGAGTGCCTGTAATTCTTATCTAGAAATTGAGCAGAACAAAGGCTGAAGCTGTGGTGGGAAAAGAAACATCAGTGACTCACATTAGCCGGGATAGAAGGATTTGGGGCCATTTTTGTGTTTTGGGCACTGTCACGATTTTATCTTGTTCATCAGAGTCACTGAGTGGCCTTGTCTGATGTTGGTGTTCTGTGGAATTAGAGCCAAAGAAAAATAACAAGTCCTAGCTGTTAGGGTCAGGCTGCTCCAAGCTCTCAGGAGCTACTTTTCTCTTTTTCATGTCATTTATTCAGAAAACATCTCTGAAGAATTTAATGTGAATGTGGCCCTAAAGTTATAAATATACCTTTGATAGTCTCAGTCCTCCAAAAAAAATTGAGCTTTAATGTTATAGTCTATACATTAAAATAAAAATATGTTGAGGACGTGGCCCACATGAAGCCATTTTCAAGGTGGTGGGGAGTATTCACTGACGGCTCCACAGAAGAGGTGGTATTTAACCAGGCGTTGAAAGATGCACAGCTTTTGCGAGTTTTAGATGAGGAAAAACATTGTGGCAGAAGTAGCAACTGGGGAAGTCCTAATATGTGAGAAGTACTCTGAGCACTGAGACAAGTCTGAGAAAGGACCTTGCATGTCAGGCTGATGACTTAACACCTTCTTATTTTTCTTTGACTATAAGGAACTATAGAAGTATTTCATACAAAGGAAGCTTACGACCACATTGATACTTTCCTGAGTATTTAGTTTGTAGGGTGCCATTAAAAACATATATATTAGGGAATAATTTGAGAACTAAATAAGATCATATCCAAAGAGCCTAGTACTGAACCTGGCATGTGCTTGGTGCCTGGTAGATGCTCCCGCCACATGGATTCCTTATCTGCCACCTAACAAGGTTGGCAATCCCGTGGAAGCAAAGGCCCCTAGAGGAGAGGAAACCTTGGTCATGGAAGACATACTGTTTTTAAGGAAATAGAATTGATTTAGTGTTTTTAGTTATTTCACTTGATTTTAGAGAAGGATAAAAACAAATGTGAGATCACATATCAGTGCTAAGAGTACGCTTTGGTTTTACAAAGCGGTCATTCTTTCATAATTTTTCACTAGGCCACTGTTAAATATAGAATTTAATATCTTCTGTCAGTAAAACATTATGAAGTACTAAAAAGCATGTGCAAAGGAAGACATGACAACTTCTCAAAAAGTCTAAAATAGCATAGATTCTAATCT
Source organism: Equus quagga (assembly GCF_021613505.1). NCBI lineage: Eukaryota > Metazoa > Chordata > Mammalia > Perissodactyla > Equidae > Equus > Equus quagga. The sequence continues at coordinate 74,893,569 of NC_060270.1, forward strand.
TTCTTAGGTAATTGAAGAGGCATCTTATGTGATGGTAAGGAAATGAAGTAGATGACCTCTTGCTGTCCTTTCTAGACCAGAAATTATACAATAATGTATTCTAATAAGTCCTTGTAGTTAACAAAATAGCAAAAGGCCTCTTTCTGAACTCTATGTTATTTAAGGGTTTTTTTCCATAGAATTAAGGATAGTTTGACTTTAAAGTTAAATTGGATGTGAAATTGGTTCTAAAGATATTTAAGTAGAAAGGTTATCTATGATTTTTAATTTTTTTCTGATTTCACAAGTAATACATACTTATTTTAGAAAAATTTGAAAATATAAAACTTTCCAAAGAAGAAAAGACATCGCTCCTAATTTCATAACTTAAATATGTCTTTGTTTAATAATTTGACATCTATTCATCTATCATATATAATGCATGAAATCACTGCAGGCAGCATTCAATTTATAGCCCTCCTCAGATTCAACTCAGCCTCCAAAGGCCCTACCTGAATTTCTACTCTTTTTTCTCTCTGTTCCTTCTCATTGCGTCTGTTCTCACCTGGCACCATAAATCAGAGCGTCTTTAAGTCATGCTCCAATTCTGTCCACCACATCTACAGTGAAGGAGAGTGAATAGTAGTGTTGACAAAGGACAGCTTCTACCGCTTTTTATTTGTCAAAGTACTTTCTCCTCCTCTTTCCTCCTCCCCCAGAGTTTTATGTACCATTAAATACCTCCTTTTGAAGACTACCCACAAAACTGTTGAAGGAATAAACTTGTCCAAACAACTCAGGGAAACCACTTAGTTGTCTGATATATAGTCACCAAGGGTGTAGACAACCTGCAGAGATAATGGACATCCAAGTAAAGAGGAGACATCTCCTGTATATAATTCAGTACAAAATAATGCATTCTATTGTATTACACTAGTGACAGCAAAACTTTCCCTCAAGGACTTCATTCTGAAGCAAACGGATTTAAAAATCTATATGACTTGTAATTCTTTCAGTAAAGAAATTAAAGACAGTGTTGAAAGAAGTACAGGTTTTAATTTTAGACAAGGTGGGTCCAATATGCAGCAACAATGATCAGAATAAATAAGATTTATTACTTACAAGTATTATAAAATCTTATAAAAATGTATTACTTATAAAACCTCGATTAAGATTTTATCTTTTGGTTAACAAAAAGAACTCTGTTAAAAAAGAGGCACTTTACCACAGCATCTGGACGGAACCAGATAGGATTTCAAGGAGTGGCTATTTGTTCTGGGGTGATCTTTGTTTTCTGTCAAATAACCCACTTCATTTTTTTTCCTTTTTGCATTTTCAGCATGTTTATAGGTAACCATGAAATGCCTTGCATGGTGTTCAATGCTTTCCTGGGTGGTGAGGACTTTACATGCAACGTCTCATTGAATCCTCATTATGAACTTGACGCAAGTACTATTATTATTCAGATTTTACAGTTGAGGAATCAGATTCCAGAGATTAAGTCATTTGCTTATGTCACATTTCTAAGTGAGAGTCACCAGGACGTCTGTCATCAGAGTCATCATGGCTAATGCCTGAATTGAGGGCCTAAGCTGATTCTCTTTAATAATATTTTATTATGGATATAATATCTATTAGTAGCATATTTCATATATATATTTACATATATGTCAACTTTTGGGCATGATGGATGTGTTTATTAATTATGCTGATGGTTCCACATATATGCACCAAAGCTTATCAAACTGTAAACCTTAAATATGTGTAATTTATTGTATTTCAGTAAAACATTAATCATCCTGTTAAATAAAGCATATTTTCTTACAGAAAGAGTGAGGTCCTGCATCTTGAAGGGAAAATGCAAAGAGTCTCAAGCAGATTGATACGAATATGGTAAAGGAAACCTTTTCCTGGAGACAGAAAGTGCTGATGCAGCACGTGTCAACTTTAGTAACTATCAAGATTCAGTTAACATCACGTTATGATGATGAGTATTATTAGTAGTAGTATGAGAGTGTAGAAATGAGGGGGAAAAGAGGAAGAAAAAGGCTATTTATCTTTTATTTGGTACCTGCTTATTTTGGACATTGTTTCATACTCTTGAGGAAGATGGAGGAGTTGGGAGGGTAGCTAGAAGTCTTGACTTTCATCCGCACAACAAACATATATTAATAATCCAATAATAGGACAGGCTTTGTACTAGATACTGGGGCCATGAGATGTACAGATGCAACTCATGCTCTTAGGGAGCCCTTTTATACAAGTAATTCAGTAGACTACAGAACACAAAGGAAAGATACCTGTCCAGCTAATGCTAGAGTTGAGTTGGGGGTAAGAGAAGATCCTAAAGGAAATGTCTTGTAAATTTAGTAAGGAATGGTCTGATTAAGAAGGTGAGAATGTGCATTCCTGACAGTGAGCAGTATGTACTACGGCACACATTTGAGAGCGTGGCAAGTTTGGAGAATTTCAAGCATTTCAGTGTGGCTTCAACATGGACAGGATGAGATGATCAGGGAGGAAATCAATAGGGACAAGCATGGTTGTAAAGGATCGGAAAGAATTCTATATCTAACGACAAGGCATTGGATTTTATTATAATAATAAGACAGGGCATAAAATTTAAGACTAGATTTAATTTGTGTGATCCACTTCAATGACTTCTGCATGTTTTATTCTCTATCTACATATTCTTTGAAACTTATGTAACCAAATATGCAAAGCACATCTACTTTAAAAGAGTTATAGCAGAGAAACCCTAGTGTAAAGGCAGAGGTGCTAACACTCCCCTTCTGTGAGAACTCCAGGATTTTGTTTCAACATTTAAAATCAGTTGAAAATGTGAATCATTCTCGGTGTCCATTGTATTGGAATCTCTTTTCCAATGGGAACAACACTGACTAAAATTTATTAGTATCTTAGAACCATGAAACCATAAAACATCAGATTTTTTTTTAAAAGTCTGAAATCATCTAGTCCAATTCATTTATCAATGAGAAACCTTAGGATCGGAGAGAAGTGAATTCCCCAATGTCACATAGTCCGTAATTGAGAGAACAAGTATTACAACACACAGCTGCTGCTTCTCAGTCCTGAGCTCCTTAATGTTCATAGGCCACCTAGTCTTTTACATTCAACACTCATTACTGTTAGTTAATGGAAAATGTTATCGATGGTCATTTGAAAATTACCCACCTACAATTTTCAGCATATAAAAATCATATGAAGCTGTTTTAAAACCTTACAGCAGGACTATTTGACAAGAATATACGGTAGCTTTATGGTTCCTTGTCACATGATTGCAGCAAAACTTACACTTGAATATTTTTCTAATTGGTGACAAGTTGAGGCATTTATAAAATACACACAGGCTTCTGGTTCAAGATAGCAGAATCACCTTATTTTCCTCCTAAAAGTCTATTAAAGTGTCAGTGAAGAAATAAAATAATGATAGTGCTTAGAAAAGGAATTTTTAGGACATCAGGGGCAGCAGCTTACTAATAATATTGACAAAATTCTGAAATTATAAATCATATGGGATCTTATTGATGACAACCCAGAGGAGAGAAAACTACAGCTAAAAACATACGTTGAAAATACTGAGGATTCAGTGGAACAGGTCCACCCTTCCTACCCAACAGAGCCTCAGAGTTTCTGAGTTCAAAGATGGCAGCAAACATGAGCTGTCTGTCAGATGGTTATGAGAGTAACATGTTATTTAGAGAAACCTGTGACAGCTAATCCCTTCAAACTTCTCACATCCCATCATACTCTAAGAATATAGAGTGACATGAAATAATAGTATTCAGCTATAGAATAATTCTGGAAAACTACTATCTACACACTTGTCTTATTTGCTGAGAGATACCAGAAGCCATAAATGGATTTGGGAAACTCAGAGTATGGCATTCTTTAAGTTTTGAGAGGTTAGACTTTCAAGCCTAATTGCTTATCAAATAAGAATAAATTTTGCTAGTTATATATCCTACCCATTTACATAGAGTTCACAATTCATTCTCTAATTCCAGGAAAAGAGGAATGCTGTGAAAAGAGGCTTACATAACAAGAAGATAAACTCATATCGGCTCTACTAACTACCAAATTAGCCCACCATTTAAAAGAGATAAGAATGAAAATCAACTGCACAAAAAGAGAAGGACTAAGATTAACAAATAAATGGTTAGCAGTATCAGTCAGGATAGGGAAAGATATGCTGCAACAACAAATGATTCTAAAATCTCAAATGACAATAATGCCATCTTAAGCACTGCTTGTTATTGTGGCAGAGAAAAAACAATGAAATGCTTCACCAACAATGAAATGCTTGACCTAGAAGTGAGGCACATTGCTTCCACTCAGATTACACAGACTAGTACTAATTACATGGCCCCATTCATTAATAGGAGGAGAAATGCATAGAATCTCAAAGATGTTCATATAGATTTATTAAATAAATTAATTAAATGCCCAGAGGAAGAGAATTTGAATTGTTTGATGAGCAACAGTAATAACCTTGGAATAAATAAAATCTTCAGAAAACAAAAGAAATTAAAAATTTTCTAATTATACTTTTCAGTAAGATTAGTCATGATATATCCATGAAACAATCCAGGTGCTGTGAAAAATGAGCAATTAGAGAATAAAATAATTTTTAACTAAAATTTTTATTGTTAATATTCTATAGGTAAATAGATATCAAAGTCACAAGAAATGGAAGATAAGTTTGAGCAATCTTGCAAATAATAGTGTATTTGTATGTCTGTGTGTCTATTTGTGTGTGTGAGACAGAAAGAGAAAGAGAGAGAGAGAATTATTTAGGAGCAAAAAGGATCAATCCACATGTTCCAACATCCATCCAATAGGAGATTCACAGAAAAGAAAAATGAGAAGAGAAAGAATGAATGAATAAACAAATGAATGAAAAAACTAATTAATTACAAATTCACTTTTTATTTAAATTTCAGAAGCTGAAGAAACCTGGAAATATTCATAATGAAAAGACTTATTAGAGACTTAGGAATATGAGTGATAGAAGATTCACATCTAGATAAATCTTTGTAGAATTTAAAAACATTAATGATAAAGAAAAGATACTTTCAGAATTTTTTTAGTTTGTTAGAGTTTTTTATGTTCCCTACTAAAAGATAAGAATTATGTCTGTATTAAGCTTGTCATGTGTACCTTGAATGTTAGAAGACAGTAGAATATCATGTTCAAAGTTTAAGGAAAAATTTTACAGAATCTATACTTCTATATCCTTAAAATGTATTAATCAAATATAATATCAAAAGTAAATTCTGTTCAATATGAATGTACACAGAATGCTGAATTAAAAAAAAAAAAATCATATTACTTGAGAAAGTATACCAGTAAAGAGAAAGGGATCTAAAATAAGAAGTCATGGGATCACATAAACAATGATAACTAAGCCATGATTTCAATGTCAAAAAATCGAAGAGCGAGAGTTGAGTTACGAGCCTAAAATGTTTGGCCCCATGAACAATTTCTCCAAGAAAGTGAGTTCTAGGACACAAATTTTATGAGTGAGAAACTAGAAGTTCTTAATGATACAATAAAGCACTTATTTTTCTTTCCACAAAGGAAACAAAAGAAAGGCAATTCATAAAGTTCAAGAAAGTTAAAAATAAAAGTTATTAGAAAACTATGCTCAGCTTTGGAAAAAAAAAAAAACCCTCAAAACCAACAACCTTAAATAAGAGGCATGTCTTAGAATTCATGGCATTTGAGGTACTCATTTCACGTTTAAATCTAAAATGTTGTCTTTCAGCAGGTACATCTTATCTAAGAAACAAAAAATATTTAAACAACCATAATTCTACAAATGCTATCCATTGGTTGCTGTTTTCTACAAACCTTTTAAAGAACCAGCCAATAAACAAACATAAAAGACAGAATTATTATACAGCAAACAAATTTCATATACCTTAACAGTGCCTATAGTATTTTTATAAATAATTTTATATTATAGGAACTCAAGAGAATTTGGCTATGATGGAAAACGAGTTTACTTTTTAAATGGTATGGTAATTTATAAAACAACAAAAGTAATTTAACTGACATGGTTGAAGAAGTGGATTGGAAGAAGAAAAATAACGAGGATATCATTATTATTATTTTAATTTCACAGGAACAATGATTATGAAAAAGAGCTTGAGATTGTCTAAGAAAGATAGCAAGTAAAAATTTCAATTATGTAGGCTTGATTTTTACCCCTCAGCCAAAAGAAAAGACTACTCTAAGAAGGGCATTTAGTATTCTGAGGCTATAACTCTTTAATTTCCTAGTTATTCGACTAAAGATAAGTGTGGCCTTAAACTAAGCACTTATATCTCTATTGTCAAATATTTTAATACAAGAAAGCTAATCACAAACTACCCATTTTCCTTTAAACAAAATAAGCGGTGACTTGGTAATGAAACCTTAGCATTTGAAGGAACTTTAAGGATTATATTTCCTGTCATTATACCTTTGGATGTGGCAGAGGAGGCACAAAGACTCAGATGAAAGACTCAGATCTAACTATTTGAACTCAGATCCCCATCTTCCATGCCAATGCCGAAGGCCTGCCTGCTTCCCGTTTTTAGAGAATAGAACCACCTGACCTATTTCCTTGAAACTCTCTTCCTGTCTCTTCATATAACATATATCAGCAACTTCTTTCAAATTTATATTTGACGTGTATCTCAAATCTGCTCACTTACTCCCATCTTAATTACAACCCCACTAGTCAGTGAGCCAACAATTATTTATCGTGTTTCTAAATGTACCGGGTATATTTCCACTTGCTGGTGTGAGAGAAAGAGTCCCTACACTCAACAAGCTACCATTATATTGGGGGTAACAAACACAAAAAAAGGACTAAATAAATCAGATAACAGTGTGGTAAGCGATATAAAAAAATAAAATCCCAGCTTAGGTAAACACCTTTTTAGTAATTCTTAAGGAGTACCTCTCTTAGGTGCTCCAAGAGTACCGTGCATCCCCTGATCACATTACCTCCTCTGCTTTGTCATTATGTTGTCTTGCTACTGCAATCACTTCCAAGTGGAATAGAGGTGAAGATATGCGAAGGCACATAAAATTATGTAGAGATTCCACTTCAGGAACGGCACCATAAGGAGCTCTGCAAACATGCTTAGCAGTGAAACAACCATGACTGGTGAATACCATAAAACAAAACAAAAAATAACCATCTCAAGTCATGAAAGATGCCCTAAGGGCATAGAGGAGATGAAGAAGCGTTTATTCAAGAAAATCTACTAAATCTCAATAAGAACTATGAATCTGTGACCTTGAGACATAACCTGCTCCCTCCTTCCTCCTCATCCCCAACTGAGCCTAACTGAAGCTCCTCTTTGGGTGGGTGTGGTCAAGAAGACTGTAATCACTCTCCTACTAGCTCCCAGTAAGGGCCTACAGTATCTCCCTAGGAAGGGACAGATTCCAGCATTTTTTACCTCCCAGCTCTGTGTTACAGAAGCTAAATTCCAGGTGAATACAGCCCAGAGGTTGGGAATCCTTTCATCAATCAGTGTCAACATGTAGGGTGAATGCTCTACCCCAGGTATGGGAGAACACTGCTGAAGAATCATACATTCCCCACAAATATCTAGGAGAAACGTATCTCTCTTTATTGACTATAATGACCATCTCTCTCTCTTTGCTCTCATACTTCATCATTATACCTGGACTGAGGGAGATGGTTAAATACTTGTTGAAAAAGAGAATTAAATAAAAATTTTCTCTTGCATTTCCAGTTACATTAATCCTATCCATGAGTATTGGGTTGAATATTTTCCCTCCAGGATTTATGTCCTTCCTAGAACCTCAGAATGTGACCTTATTTGGAAATAAGGTTGTTGCAGATGTGATTAGTTAAGATGAGGTCATACCGGAATAGGTGAGTCCCTTAATCCTATATGACTAGAATCCTTATAAGAAGAGAAGAGACCCAAAAACAAACACAGGTGAAGACAGAAATTGGAATTGCGCTGCCAAAAGCCAAGGAACGCCAAAGAATGCCAGCAATCACGAGAAGCTAGGAGAGAAGCAGGGGACAGGCTCCTGCCCTGAGCCGCCAAGAAGGAACCAACCTTGCCAACACCCTGATTTTGGACTTCTGGCCTGAACTGTGAGAGAATAAATTTCTGTTGTTTTTAGCTTCTTAGTTTGTGATACTTTGTTACAGCAGCCGCAGGAACGAAGTCATCATCTTTCTAGATTCAGCTCAAATGCTCTCTCGTACTTAAATCTCCCTTGATTCCCGCTAGACTGAGTGCTTCCAGAGGAAAAGCTGTGTCTTGGTCTCATGTGCGGCCTTAATGTCTAGAAAAGAAGCATACTGTAGGAGATTTAGTACCTGCTTTTGAAGAGATGAAGTTTCCTCCCTCTGGAAGCAGTCTTTTTCTCTTCTGAATGCTCATAGCACTTAATAAAGGAAGATGAGAGAAGTCGATTCAAGTCAGTGTCGGAACAAAATAGTGACTCCAGTGAAAAGACGTAGAACAAATATTGCAATACATAATAGATAACCCGTAACTATAGACTGAATTTGACATAAATGCCCTAAGGCCACAAATTGTTCACACAGTGTTTTTTGTGATTCCTAGGATCTATGGCAGACTCCTCAGTGTTTTTCCGAGCAAGTACTTTTGTTTTTCCCTGAACTCTTGAGACACACAGTGAAATGCAGAGGATGTCTCGCTGAGAGAAGGTCCCCATTTCCTCCCACTCAGGGATATAGGGTGCTGACAGGAAGGATGAGATTGACGTTCTTCTTGGGTTGTTTTCTCTTAGGAGAAACCCAGCTTGAGTTCCTTATGATCATTCTAGCCTCCTACATCTGGGAGTGAAAACAATAGGAGACTGGTGGTAGGGGTCCCTCCCTTCTAGAAGTGGAGAATAGCAGTGTGAAATACCAGGTGAGAGCAGAAAACTTGAGGTTTTATCTGCATTTTCAGAAAACACTCTAGAGACTAAGAAAAAAATAACCTCTCATTTTTAGTGCTCAATTTATAACAAAAAACACAATCATAGAAAAGCTTATTTCTTTCCCTGGATTTTCTGTTTCAGTTTGCAGCTCCCTGGCAAGCTTATTATGACAATATAGACCTAGAGAATGGCTGACATTCTCATGAAAAATACAAACCTTAATGATACATTTTATGGTGTATGATTTGAGACGCTCATCCTTGAGTGTGCATAATGCTCTGGATCATCATTGTTTTGGCATCAAGATATGATTGATATTAGATGTTGTACTTAGTATTTTGTCACCTCTGAGATTCAACTTCGAAAATTGGATTCTTTCGAACATTTACCAACTGCATGTTATTATCTCTAGAGGAATGAATATTTGGATAATTGGGAACTCTAAAACGTTGATGTAGGGATTTATGATTTGGATAAAATTGCCCTCTGCAACATGAGTTTTTGAGAGACTGGAAAAATTGTTACATCCCAAAAAGACTCAGAACTTATGAAGTGTATCGAGATATATCATATTTATACTGAGGCTTTATCGTGTTTTTCATTTAGCAGATTTGTGCCTCCTTTGATCTTTGATCCCAGAAGACTCAACCCAGCACACTACCATATCAAACTGAAACATGCGTATTTTCATGCTCAATGAAATGCAACTGTTAAACACTGAACAGTTTTATAAAATGTCTCGTGTGAACTTAAAAGATTTTCATACAAAAGAACTTTAAAAATCATTTCTACGTTTCAAACAACTTTATTGTTTCATATATTTTACATTGTTTACAAATCCACCATTCCTGTCTTAACCTATAATCATACCTCAGGCTATACTGCTAGAAAAATAGACGAGTTCAACTTTTAATTGTTTTAATTCATTCTTTATTACTGCACTTTTGCAATAAATGTATCCTTACAAAACTTTTGGGACTCATTCACCAGATATTTTTTCATGATCGAGATCATTTTGCTGAGCTCAAAATAGATCTAGGTATAAGCAGAAAGGTTAGAAATCTCATACGGAAGCAATTCTGTCAATCATGATACCTTTTCATCTCTTCTTCCAACAAAGATAGATATTGATTGAGCTCATTTTATGTGTGAAGCATCACTCTACATACTGTATAGAATTTAAATAAGAAAGAGGCATAGAGGCCAGCCCTGTGGCCGAGTGGTTAGGCTTGCACGCTCCGCTTCAGTAGCCCAGGGTTTTGCTGGTTGGGATCCTGGGCACGGACCTAGCACAGCTCATCAGGCCATGCTGAGGTAGCATCCCACATAGCACAAACAGAGGCACTCACAACTAGAATCTGCAACTATGGACTGGTGGGCTTTGGGGAAAAAAAGAAAAGAAGATTGGCAACAGATGTTAGTTCAGGTGCCAATCTTTAAAAAACAAACAAAAAAAGAGGCATAATACCTGACATAAAGAAGCTTAAAGAAACACATTGCCTTATAAGAAAATGTATTTTTAACTGTCACCTGAGTGACTCAATTAATAATTGCAAAAGGAAATCAGAAGCATGAAGATTTCAGTGGGCTGGAGAAGTCTACTACTAAATATATGTGGGGTTGAACTTTATCTTGTCTGTGATTTCAGAACCAAAAATATAGATTTCTTGGGGGAAAAAACACTCTGATCTTTGAGCTTCTGATCTTTGAGCTTACTTCTCCGAAATGACTTATAAGGTCTAAAAATTGTTATTCATGTCATTATGAAAAAATGCAATAAATCCTTTGGTCCTAGAAAATCTTGTACAAATGGCTACATACAGTAATAAGAAACACAGGTAGATTTAGTTACAGGAGGCTCAAAAAGAAAAATTCCTTGGAAATGAAGCATGAGTAATCACTTCTGTCGGGGAATAAAAGTTTCTCCTCTGCCCTTCTAAGCTCTTTTGGCTGGTCCAAGAATTAAATTAACATGAGACAGATTAACAGGAGAAAATGAAATTTAATTTTGTGTGTTCCATAAGAATATTAGGCCCAAAGACATTCAGGCAAATGAAGTTAATATACCTGTCCTGAGCTAAGGAGAACGGTGTAGGCATCTAGGTCTTCAAAGCGAAGGAAGACGATCACAGTAAAATGGAAAAAGCAAATGTTTGATAAACAAATGTTTGCCATGCCATGCAGAGACAGGGGGACAGAGAGAGGACTTTGATCAAACAGGCCTTGCTAAGTATCCACCAGTCAACTACACCTAGCTCATCTTTTTTGTAGATATCTCTGGTAACGGTTCTTCTTCCTGGAACAGGCCCTTCATCTAAATACTTTTAGGCAGTTAAGAGGACGATTAAAGCTCTTCCTGAGCCTTTTATTTCTTAAAAATAATTGGCCTAAAATAATCCTCACGTCAAAGAGACATATTTAGAGGTGGCAAATTCTGCTCCCCTCCATGTTCATGCTTTTCTGTTTCCATCACTGCTAAGTTTTTTCCATTCTCTCTTTTCCCAGAAGCTCATTGCTTTGTGTCACAGTGCTACAAAGCTGAAGCATACTTAGACATTATATATGTGAGTACTCTTCCCTAACACACTAAAGTTCAGGAGACGCATCCTGAAGCGGCCATTCGGAGTGAGTTAATGGTTGAGCAGCGGGGCTGCATTCTTCTCCAAGCTCCCCCTCACACAGCTTCAACCAGAGGGGCTTGGCTGTTACCTGAGTTTTTAAAAAATGTTGGATTTCTGTAAAATAGTGTTTTTAACAAACGGCTTTGAAAAAAACGTTTAACTATTGATTTATTCCAATTTTCTCATTTTAAAAATGAAAAACATGAAAATTCATAGAGTTTAGGGAGTTTCACAAGGTCAAAGCTAAAGATTTGAAAAGAAAATTAGGAAGGAATTAAATTTAATTTTTACAGTAGAAAACTCCTTTTACATAGTCCCTGTAGGCTTATCTTTTATTTTTCTTTCTCAGGAATCCAGATCATCAAAAGATGAATGGAAATTATTTTCTTGATTTACAGCTCAATACTTATAAGCACAACTACATATATGTATACAAGACTTCAAGATGGGCCAGTGTGAGAAAAGCCAACTAAAACAAGCAAATTGCTATAGTCAGCTCTTTGGACATTATATAAGCCTATGTTTTTAGGAAACAAATTTATAAAATACTTTTAAAATAAATCTTGCCAAAACACTGATTAGTGAGTGTTGTGATAAGATTTACAGCATAGGAAAAAAACCTGAAGTTCCTTTAGCACTTTGTGTCTGACACCTTACAGTGTTCTGTTTATCAGTAATTGGGAAATTCAGGTTAGTTAAATGTGGGTCCACCTTGCATTGTATATTACATTTCAGATGTGCAAGATTCGCACAGAGAATATATTTTCAGTTTGTCGGTATTTGATATAAATGTAGGTCACATAAAATATAAAAAGACAATGTCATTATATAGAAAACTATAATAAATATCAGGGGGAAAAAAACCTGCAACAAAAGATGTCCTTCACTATTTTGCAAATGATGTCATTTAGTATGCCACAAATTTACAAACAAACAAATCTACAAGCACCACCTAGTGAGAGGCACAGAGTAGCTGTAGCCTAACATGATGGAATGACTATGGCCTTTGGAGTCAGACAGACTGAACTGCAATCTTGAGCTCTGAAAGATAGCTTTCTGAACCTCCATTTCCTCATAGGTGTAATGGCGAAAGCAAGTAAAGGTGAGGTGATAATTAAATGAAATGATGAAATACACAAATCTCATAACAGGGTTCTTTCCACAAGGTACTGTAAACAAATATTAGGTCCTATTACATGCTAATAGTAGTACCAAAACTGGAATTGATAGCAGTAATGATAGTAATGGGAGAAGTTGTAAATTTCTAGAAGTAAAAGCAGGCAGGTAAAAACACCACCATACAACCTCTTCTCCCTCTCAGTATTCTGTAAAAGATAATAAAGGAATTTGTAAAATGGCATAAACCTATAGAAAAGAGAATGGGAAAGGAGTGATCCGTGGACAGGAAATTTCAACAATTATTAGAAGATGGAAAGGGCATGAAGGAATGTCAAGGGATGCAGTCTCCCCCTTGGCCATGTGTACAGGGGCTACACATGGTGTTCGCTTATTGGCATAGCTTCAGAGACACTTTACACTTAGCAGTCAGGCTATAATGTGGGCCAGAATGAGCATTCAGCCTCAGGTTACGGGTCTAATAGAACACAAGTAGGTGGGAGTAGTTCATTCCATGTGACCACACAGAATACATCCTGAAGTCTTGCAGTCTGGTATCTATGTCTAGACAAAATGTTCTTCTGCACAGACGTGTATTTGATGTCTTGGAAAGACAAGGCTCCCCCCGAGGGGAGCTCTCCTTAACCTGATGTTAACGGCTCTCCCAACACAGCAGGCAGCTTCACCCTGAACCTCCCTGTCAGCAGTCTATCTACAAAAAGTGTACTGCATGGTTTTCTATTGCTCCACACATACATATACATCCAAAATGAAGGATCCCTAGACTTTTGAAGAACTCCTACAAGATGAAAGGGACTGCCGATTCAACAGAATGAAAGAAAAAGAGTTTAGTAAAGCAGCTTCAGAAAAATGTATACATTTTAGGTATAGACAAGAATGGGATCTTATGAAACAGAAAAATCACAGAACTAGATATTAAAATTATCATCACCAAAATAAAACAAACAGTAGGTGAGATAGAAGACTAAGCTGAAGAAATATCCCAGAGGGTAAAACAAAAAGATGATACAGGGGGCTGGCCCCGTGGCCGAGTGGTTAAGTTCGCGTGCTCCGCTGTAGGTGGCCCAGTGTTTCGTTGGTTCGAATCCTGGGTGCGGACATGGCACTGCTCATCGAGCCATGCTGAGGCAGCGTCCCACATACCACAACTAGAAGAACCCCACAACGAAGAATATACAACTATGTACCGGGGGCTTTGGGGAGAAAAAGGAAAAAATAAAATCTTTAATAAAAAAAAAAAAAAAAGATGATACAGAAAATGAGAGAAGAGATAAAAAGCAAAGAGGACCAATTGAGGAACATATAGGAGTTCCAGAGAGACAGAATAGAAAAAAATGATGGAGGAGAAAATTATTAAAAGAAATGATTTAAGAAAGTTTTCCGCATCACAAAGGATACAGGAGCATTCAAATAAAAAGTATATAATAAGTGCCAAGTGATATATGAAAATAAATTTAAAAATCTAGATGTATCAATTTTAAGTTGTAGAATGCTAAAGATAACAGTGAAGACCCTAAAAGCATCAAAATGGAAAAAAAATAGGTCAGTAACAAAGATGCGAAATATAGAGTGGCCTCAGCCTTTTCTTAGCAAGAATGAGTGTAGGAAGACAATGAAACAATATCTTTAGAATTATGAGAGAAAAAGATTATCAACCTAGAATAGAATATTTTGGCAAGACACAATGAAGGGAGAAGATAGGATAAAGACATTTTCATCATAAAAAGACTCAAAGAATTACCTCCCATGTTCACTTAGGAAATTACTCGAGGATGAATTCTAGTAAGATAAGGGGTGGATCTAATTAAAAGGAAGAGAGAGACTCAAGGAGCAAGAAAAGTAAGTCCTATGATGACAGCTGTTTAGCGGGCCTGGAAAGTCGACATTGGAGCACGGGAGTTTGGGAGGGATTTCTCTTGAAGAAAAGTGAATGAATGATCTTGAATATTTTTAAGAGGAAAGAGAGGAATTTAAGTGCCTTGCCTGAAGTTGCAGACATGACCAAAATAGAACCATGAGTTAAAAACAAACAGATACACACCCAAAAAAATCCTCTTGAGATGATGTGGATGAAGGCATTGTATGGGGAGGTCACATGTAAATATGTGAGCTATTTCCTAATCTCTTTTCTAATTTTCAGGAAGCAAATGATAGCTAAATCTGATATATAAAGTAAGAGTAGTACATTATTTAGTGATATGAAAAAAACACCATAAAATTAAGTTTACAACAAAATGATAGACATTGTGTCCAGGAGGAGGGAATGAGGAAAGAGAAGTGGTCACTGTTGTTTTTCATTATAAGGCTATTCTGTTATTGTGGTCCTTATGTGAGAATTATTTTAATAAAATAATCAATAAATTTAAATGGCCATTTAATGTCTCCAAGATAGGTTTCCCTTAAGCAGACCCTGAGACACGTTTTCATGTGCAAATGCTTCATTACTGACATGTTGCTGGGAGTCATCTGAGCCAGAGAAGGAAAAGAGTCAAGTAATGCGATGATTTCAGGTGAAAGTCTTGACCTCAGGCTGATCTTCCAAGATCTTGTCCCAACTAAAGGCAAGGGAGCTGGGCTTTCCCACTCCACTCCACGTTCCAGTCTGTCTCTGCTAAAGGCTATGGTGGAGGAAGATGACAGGGACACAACCTTTGTATGTCTTTGTCTCTCTGGTACTGCAGGCAAAGAGAATGTAGTAGCCCTTGGCCAGTCATCGGAAGGGCGGCAGGTGCAGGCCCCTCTTCACATGATAACGGTAAACAGGGAGAAGCACAGAGAAATGGAAAACAGATCTGAAGAGATCTGGGTGGAATGCTGACAGTGTCCTCTACAGAATAAATTCAACATCATTGGATTTGACTGTCCAGCCAGCCAATCTGAGCCAGTCTTAGTAGTAATGAGTCATTCTCCCATCCTCCCCAAATACGTTTTAATAAGCATCTATTGAGCTCTTACCTTCGCTGTCCTCAAACAGAACAATCCATTAAATTGTCCATAATTTACTAAATGCTGTCATGAAAATATGCTGTGAGAAAGGCATCGCACGCAGCTAATGTGATTATGTGGTGGTTTGGGAAGCGGGGGTGGAGTAGTATTCCAAGGAATGTTTCTAAGAGGAGATGATACTGGTGTTGAAGTATAAATACGCTTTGTCTAAGCAAATAAATGAGAAAAGGTCTTTCCAAGGAGATGTGACAGATGTGAACCATGTGCAGAGGGGGAGATCCCGCTGAGCTTGGCACAGTCTGGGAACTGCAAGGACTTCAGTGAGGAAGTTGGCATCCATTCTTCAGCCACCTTTAACAAGCTATTGGCTAATGACAAAAAATTAAATCTGATCATAAAAGTGGACGCAGTAAGATCTCCAATGTATTAATCTTTCAAGTTATTTTGATCTTTTGAACGTATCTAAAAGTAATAATATTTTGTAAAAATCACTCAATTGATTACCTTCAAACCCACAAGAAAGTTGTCCTTTAAAAGCTCAGTCTACTTCTCAGAAAGACCACTGGGAGAACATTGGTTCACCACATACGGCAGAGTAGAGAAGAGATAAGAAAGCACACTTTGACGTTACGTTAGTATTATCATTCACTTCTGGCATTTAATTCTTATTAATGACTTTGCTGCTCATTCGATAACTTTCCCCTCCTTGCTGCTTATGAGCTCTATTATGTTGGGCTAGCTGTTTGACTTTTCAGAGACCTGTGCTTTCCTAGCTATGAAATAAGGATATGTATAGATAACTCACAAAGTTATTATGTGGATTGAAAACTTGGGATCATATACACAATACAAATAATCAAGGACATGACTCATGCTGGATGCTAAACAGATTATTTTCTTTCCTTTTCCAGATTCTGGACCCTACTCCCCTACTATAACTTCTGGAAAAGACTATTTCTTGATTGAATTCTGTGTTCCAGATCCTCTGGTTGCATTATATACATTACTCATCCTCAGAGGAAAAACTTAAGACAGGTATTATAATTATTACGTTTTACACATGAGAAAATTAAAGAACAATGAGATTAACTAACTTTCCTAACATCACATTCTGAGTAGGAGACAAACCCAGGGTTCAACCAAAAGGAATTCTGTGATTCTGACTGAAAACTTGAGTTCTTTCCACTGTGACAGAAGTTACTTTAGCATCTGAGGTAACTCCGAATCAGCCATAAGTAATGCTTGGATGTGAAAATTTATTTTAAATGTTCTCAAGTGCTTTCAAAAGATCAAAGAAAAAGGAAACGTCTGCATATATTGGGACATATGGGATGACAAATGTAATCCTTTTGCATTTTTCTTGGGTAACTAGAGTATGTAAACGCTATACATTGGACGCTTAAAATGAACATAATGCTTCTATGCTGACACAGGGCGAGTCAGTCTAAACTGTAAAACTCGTAGGGAGTATTTCACAGGAATGTTAAACTGTTTGCAGGCTCAACCAAGGCACAAGATCAGAACGTGTGGCACTCCAACAGGAACGGCAATTTTCTGGGAGTCAGGATTATCTTATTCTGACTCATACGCTGTCTAGGGGAATTTTTTTTGAAAAAAGAACAAGTAAAAAGGATTTTAAAGGCATGTCAGTTAGGTTCCACAGAAGCTGACATTGAGATGCAGTTAGAAGGGCAATACGCTTACAGGAGAGTAACATGTATGAAAGCAAAAGAGAGGAATAGGATCGGAGAGAGGGTGTCAAGAGACTGTGATGCAAATATAACAAAATCTCTTCCAGCCTGGAGGAGGGCGATGGGGGGAGTGCGGCTAGGGAGAAATATTAGAGTAATCCTGCAGTGAGCAGAAATTTCTATACCCTTGTGTCACACAGTCTTGCCCAGTCATTGGCTGAGGCCGCATCAAGGAGAACATGACCTCAACTCAAAAGCTGAGGCACACCTGAAGAAGTTAACTGCAGGAAGCTGCCAGTTAACCATGTGCAGTTAAGCAACAAGTCCTTCCTTGAAGGGTGATTTGAGAGTTGCATCTCTTTGTGTCTGCCACAATCCATTCTTTGTACCCTATGGATTCACTTCTCTGTATGCATTTGGAAAACAGCTACTCATAGGGGGAAATTTAGAAAAGGAAGGTAGTGGCTAGAATTGCATTCCCCTTCCCCACCCCATCCCAGGGCTGCAGCTGATACTCATCCATCTTGTTTCTCCTGCATCCTTTCAAATTCCTATTCCCCTCAACTATCACCTCTCTAGGTCTCTGTGGGTGGCCTACCTTATGGTAGTCCCAAACCCTCATTCTTGAGAGATTGGAGTTCCTGGCAAACATGTTCTTCTCAGGTTAATGTCCTGCACTTATTCATTCACAGTTCCAGTTGGGCAAGCGATTACCAAGAGGCACCCAACAGGATAACCCTCATTCCACCCATATCCCTTACTACCCCTGTTACACAACAGCGGCTCTGTCTTCTCCTACTGATCGGGTTCAGTGGTCTGCTAAGATGGTGACTCCTTTTCTGGTCTTCTGGTCCCTGGACACAGGAGTTCAAAAGTACCAGGTGGTAGTCATAACTTTTAGTTCAATGGGATGCTTATTGCATCTACTGGCAAGAGTGTATCCTCTTTGTGGATCAGGATCTCTAATTCTGCAGATCCAAGAGTTGAGGGAATCAGAAGCACAAAGTCTCCTAGTATGTCATTGGAATTAGGAAGAGTAGTTATTGGGGCCACTCCTGCTTCTACCCCCTGATTCTCAGACCTATGTATTCTTTCTATTGGAGACACAATACCACAGAGAGGCCTCTAATTCCTGGATGGTGATACCTCAGGCTCAGAGAGTATTGCCTCCCAGCTGGTACTTCAGTTGTGTCTTCAAAAGGCCCTTATGATATTCCATTCAGTAGCTGCTTCTGATTCATATATGTGAGACAACCAGGGGATCCTAAACTTATGGACCTACTCCTGCTCCTCCTTTGCTGTGAAGTGGTACCAATCAGAAGCAGCTACCTGATGGCAAATCATAATAATAAGTCATTTTGCACATTCAGCTGGTAGTGTCTCTCTAGCAGATGCTTTCTCCTGGGTACAAATAAGCAAAATAAAGATCTTCACATTTTGTACCTACTCCCCTAGGTCCGTCCATTTGTCTCTAACCTGGACCTTTTTGGCTCTGATCTTCTACTCTTTCTATTCTAGGTCCCTGACCAGCCAAGCAGCCCATTTACAACGTTCCATAAGTCTGTATATATTCTAACCCTGGGTCACTTCTTTCCACATAAAGCAGATAACCAGAAGTAGCACCAAAAGCTCTTCCCTTTGAAAGATTTTCCCTTGTCACTGACAGTCATGGCCACTTCTGAGTGACTACAACTCAAAAGCTGAGGCAGACCTAGAAATGATAATAGCTGGATGCTGGTTGCCAATCACACTCCCCAGAGCTGGGCAATGAGCACTTACTTGAAGGAGGAGCTGAGCTGCACGTCTTCTTGTCTGCCATAAGTAACCATTTGTTATTCTAATTTACTCGGCATATCCTCTCCATTCTTTCGGTATCAAGGTCTCCCTTCCCTTTAATGAAGAAACCTTTCAGGCAGTCCTGATAAGACTTTTAATCAAACTGGCTTGCTCCTCTGATCCTTGGCCATAGGATGTGAACATGCTATTCAAACTGGGTCAGTCATACTCTCCCCAGAGAATTTGAAGCTAGAGCTACGAAAGAAGAAGGGAAACATAAGCTCTTGGCTAATTCTGTTGCCAAATTTTTTTCCTGCTGCTGACACCGCAGTGGTTTCCTGCTACCTGTTTCTCTGAAAGTCTTAGTGTTCCATAATTCTATAAGCTACCCCAATATCTCTACAATAAATTCCTTTCTTTTCCTAAATTAACCAGAGTAAATTTCCACTGCTTGCTATCAAATCCCTAACTTATATGGGACTCTAATAAATGGTACAACTAGAACTGAAATTCCAGGAGAAGATATAGTTCTACAAACTGAACAAGGTGCTTTGTTCTGCACAGATGTAAGTCCACGGACGCACAGCTTGGTGAGCAGATGGTCCCTTTGTGCTAATGAGGAAAAGAAGCCCCTTCAAGTGGCCTTCTTTGTGGCTCCCTTGTGCAGAATTCAACCTTGAATACCTTTGTTTGAGTCAATTCTTCAGATAATTCCTATCAGATAGCAGGAACAGAAGGAAAACAACACAGGATAGAAATATTTTTGAAATGGAGAAATACAGTGCTTGTGATGGTACATATCTAAGTGAGATACAGCTAATAGTGACTTGAGATGAGAGGATGGAGTAGCAAGAATGAAGTCACTAATTTTCTTAGATATGATGGAAAAGAGATGATTTCAAAATGAGAGAGCAGAAAAAAAGCTACATATGAACAAGCTTTGCTTTTGAAAAAAGAAAAATGTATTTCATCCAGTTGACTCTAATTTAGAAGTGCAAAAGTTAACCAAAGTAATTATTCTAATTTCAATACTGAGAGAATCATTAAAAAGAAGAAAGACTCCATTTTAGAAGGACACAACTTTAGAATAAATTTTCAAAGGAGTTCATTCCTGTTTTTATTTAAAAACTTTCTTGAATGCACAACCTTATAACATTGAAAGCTTTGCACAATTCCTTAGAAGAATCTATTTGAAAGAAGACAAACAGCTTGAATTAAAATGTTAAGACTGAATATGAAAATTTGCCATGGGAAACCACAGAAGATAATTTTTTATACATTAATGAATAAAATAGATTGTAATATTCATACCCTTGAATGGACAGGAAAGACGTTAAGGTCATCCACTCAATTTCCTAGCACAAGTCTTGTCTATGCCCAGGCAGATGAAATGCTTTTATCAATAAGCACAAAGGAAAATCCCATGATCCTCTGGAAGTCACCCCAGGACAGTACCACAGTGATGATCCTCCCAAACACAGGTTGATCCTATGCAATTAAATACTGGAAACAAAGTGGGAGACTATTACTGTCCCATGCCATTTAACATGCTAATCAATTAAATGTTTAAATTCTGGAAATGTAATATCTTTTTATTAGACAATTTTGGTTTTATTGAAGATTGGCACCAGAGCTAACATCTGTTGCCAATCTTCTTTTTTTTTCTTCTTCTTCCTCTTCTCCCAAAGCCCCCCAATACATAGTTGTATATCCTAGTTGTAGGTCCTTCTGGTTGTGCTACTTGGGACACTACCTCAGCATGGCTTGATGAATTGTGCCACGTCAGAGCCCAGGATCCGAACTGGCAAAATCCTGGGCTGCTGAAGCAGAGTGCACAAACTTAACCACTCAGCCACAGGGCTGGCCTCTTTCTTTTTCTTTTTTCTTTTTTGCTAAGGAAGATTGGCCCTGAGCGAACATCTGTTGCCAATCTTCCTCTCTTTGCTTGAGGAAGATTGTCCCTGAGCTAACTTCTGTGCCCATCTTCCTTTGTTTTGTATGTGCGACCCCACACAGCATGGCTTGATGAGCAATGTGTAGGTCCATGCCTAGGATCTGAACTGGTGAACCCCCGGCCACCAAAGTGGAGCACATGAACTTAATCACTATGAAACTGGGCCAGCCCTGGACAAATATCTTTTACTGAGTACCAACTATAGTAAATACCTGTTGGTCACTTCCACAATTTCTGTTGGAGATTCATAGGGTTCCCAGGTAGCAGAATTCATCTCAGTTTCCAGAAATGGAACAGGTGACCAAGGTTAATCCCAACAATGCATCCTACCATGCTGGCCATAACTGCCAATTCAGGATGGGCATTTGACCAAAGTCATTCTAACCTAGTGAATCTGAGAATGTTTTATGGGAATATTAGGGAAAAAAATTAAATGACGCTATTTCTTGCTTTGCATCGTATAAGGCCCAGTACTTCTACAGCCTTATGTGGGCCCAGGAAAAAGCAACTCTGAGAAGATAGGAGTTAAGAAAATTGCAGAGGGCCAGCCTGGTGGCACGGCAGTTAAGTGCACATGTTCCGCTTCGGCGGCCCCGGGGTTCGCTGGTTCAGATCCCGGGTGCGGAAGTGGCACAGCTTGGCAAGCCATGCTGTGGCAGACGTCCCACATATAAAGTAGAGGAAGATGGGCATGGATGTTAGCTCAGGGCCAGTCTTCCTCAGTAAAACGAGGAGGATTGGCAGCAGTTAGCTCAGGGCTAATCTTCCTCAAAAAAAAAAAAAACAAAGAAAAGAGCAGAGAAATGGAGCTGCAGTCTGACACAGTAGAAGCATGCCCTACCTATTAATCCCTTTCCATTACTTAAGACAATCAAATTATCTTTACATTTTAATTTAATTTGAATTGGATTTTCTATACCTAAAAGCAAAAACATCCCAATTTATATGGAATTAATACTGGAAATGGAAAGTTTTTTAAGAAGTTTATCCTCAATGATCACGTAGAAGACAGGGTTATAGAATTTTCCTCTAGCCTAAGTGAGAAATTGATGATGATTGTTGTACTTACTGAAACAGTTGTTAATTTATGATCGAATGTTTGGACATGGATCTTTTGCTTAGCAAGGCTGCAGTGTTAGAGAATATGGCTCAAACGTCAGGATGCTGTCACTTGATCACTACTTCTAGTAGCTTCAGTAATTTCATTGATCACAGGGATATGCTGCTTTGAAACTGGTTTGTTTGAAAGGAGAGGAAGAGCTGCAGCTCTGCTGTCAGATGCCTTTCGTGTCCATAGACTTCAACCATGTTGAAGAGACTTCAATGTTTTTAACGGTTTCAGGATTGGGAGAGTTAGATTTGCCATCCCAAATTTTAATATTAGTTCTGGCAGAGATGGTAAAGTTAAAATCTTGGCAGGTTTTAGGACTGGGGCATGAGAAAAATCTGATCCCCAAAGTCTCCCCAAATAATCTGTAAACAGAGACCTCTCTGTTTGTCAAAAGTGACGATCACTTCAAGGTACCAAAGAGCTGGGATGCAGCCTGGGGTAGAAGGCAAATTTCCCTTTACCTTGTTTCCCAGGTCTAGTTTGCTCCGTTTACCCAAGGAGACTTTGGAATTGAGTGTGCTTGGCAATCCAGCATCCAACTATTAAGAAGAGAGAAATACTTAAGAGAGGTTAGAAAAGTTCAAGCTCATTACTAACCACAAACATTGGCTAGATAAGATTTCATGACCTCTAGCACATGAAATTATTAGAAGAAAACACAGACTCTGTAAATAAAAAGTCTAACTCCATTTTTTGATGTTTAACTGCAGATATCTTTTAAGGCTCTTATCCCTCCTTTTTCCCCTTCTCCCTCATATCCAAGCAGTCTGATAAGTCTGAGTGCTCTGTCCTTTGAGGCCACCTATGTGAACCCTCCGCATGACTACAACCCCTAACCACGATAAACACCCCAAGCCAGTACCCTTCCTTGGTCTCTCAAGCCATTTATGGATCAGCCTGGGAATTCTGCCCTGCTGTTCTCAGAAAAGCCTCATTGTATAAGTGATAAACCTTTTCATACATTCTAGGTGTCTATGTGGCATCGTCAATCTCAACATCCAGGCCAAATTTTGGGTGGGCGTCTCTCCTGACTTTGTAGGATGACCAAAACAGACCTGAGGCTTAGTGAGTATTTAAGGAAGACATATTGCTAATGAAATGACTCCCAGTGGCTTGATATTGCTCAAGCTGTGGGGCACAATGTCCTGGCCCCTGAATTCATATGACGTGGAAATGGATTGCTTTTTACTGTTTCCTACTTTGAAGGACAATATCTCCAAAGGGCAATACACATGACCATGGAGAAGAGAAAATGGTCAGGAGCCGTTTATCCTGAAGAGCAGAACCAACGTTCAGCCAGTGGACTGAAAAATTCACTTCTTCAACAAGGCAGGGAGATTTTGTGACTGTCGTCCAGAGTATATTCTACATGTTATGGAAAAGTGACCACTGTTTCTTGCTTCCAAATGTTCCATCTCCAAATGGTAATTTTATTAGAGTTTATATATTGTAGTGGATAAACTTCATTTAACCATAGGTACTGTGCCTGATGAAGAATACCGCACATCATCCAATGTGCCTAAAAATCAGAGCTAAATGGTGTAACTGGAAAAGACTGCTATTAACTCCTTTTGGAGAGAAAGTGAGTAAAGCCCAGGTTGATGAGAGCATATTGGAAAAGGCATGTGCTGAAGAGATGGCATGAATGTCGTTCAGCCAAATAGATTATTGAGAGTAGCTGTCGGTTGCCTTGCTAACATCTATTCCCCCTTCTTAGTAACTCCCAAGGATAGTGAAAATCCCTGTGGCTTTGGGCAAGCTGATTCTATCTTTAATTCCTGGAGTGACACATGTGTTCTAAAACTGTTAAGACAGTTAATCTCAGGACTCTTTTTATAGTTTTATAATAGAGATGCCCTCTTCTTGCTTCAGATGACATAGCGTGCAGAAGTTAAGTTTGAAACTGCTGCAGCCCTTTTTCTGCCATGAGGAATACCAGCCTGAGTCTAAAGGACAAGAACAAAGGAGTTAAGAAAGTGTCAGGAATATGTAGCTGGAGCACTGAGCAAATTACACTTGGAGCCTGCCCTACTTCTGAACGTTTTCTTTTACATGAACCGATAAGCCAGCAAGTTCCCTTTTTGTTTGAGTAAGAGTTGGGTTTTGGGTATTTGCAATAGTAAGAACCAGGACATTGTGAATTGAAAAAAAAAGAGTATAACACATTTTTTCTCACAAGCAGGAGTTTGCATGAC
Source organism: Equus quagga (assembly GCF_021613505.1). Lineage (NCBI taxonomy): Eukaryota > Metazoa > Chordata > Mammalia > Perissodactyla > Equidae > Equus > Equus quagga. The sequence continues at coordinate 74,917,931 of NC_060270.1, forward strand.
TCTCTCTTCCATTATATTGTAAGAAAAAATGCCATCAGATGTTAGAAAGGCCATGATTCTCATCTATTAATTCCAAGAAAATAAAAATGGGAGAAAAATAAAGCCCTGAGTTAGAGCCAAATGTCTAACTTGCAACTAGATAGCTAAAATTGGATTTTTAGAATTAATACTTGTATTCAATATAGCTCAATTAACTTTCTGATCTTCACCTGACATCTACTCCTATTCCCATGATACCAGTAAATGTCATCACCCATCTTTACTTAAGTAGACCAGAAGCTGTAGCCTCATCCTTAGTGCCTCCCATATTTCCTTCCCCATATATAGTCTATCATTTTTACTTACAGATTTTCCCCCCAGATGGCTCTCACCTCTTCCCTTCCACTAGTTCAGGCCATGATTGTCTTCCCTCTCACCTGCCTTCCAAGGTCAGCATTTTCTTCTTCTAATCTGACTTGTCCAGAAGAGGGACAGTGATCTTTCCACTACTCAAATCTGCCGTCGCTCTCTGCCTAACTCCCTCCATTCTCTTCTCTTTTCTCTACAGATAGGCAAAGCTGCTTAACGTCGGTGACCTTGACACAGCAGAAGGGCTAACAATGATGCATTCCCTGCCTCTCTTGTCATTTTGCATCATGGTCTTCTCGCACGCAGGCTGTACTCAAGCCACGCCAGCCTGTTTGTCGTCTCCAGCACTGATGTGTGGCTCCTGGGGGATCTTAGTTTCTCATGCTGTGGCCTCCGCCCAGGAGAATCCTGACCTTGCTTCCTCCCCTGGAAGAAGCCTTTCCTGACCTTTCTGACAAGGCCAAATTCTCCTAGTATTTGCTCTAAAAGTAAGATATACCTCTTCTTCTTAGCCTATATTATGTTTCATAATTATGCATTTTTTCACTTTATTATGTGATTTTTAGATTAATGTATGTCTACTCCAATAGGTTTTAAGCTTCTTGAAGACCAGATACATGTCTGCTTTTGTACAAGAGGATGCTTAATATATATTTTTTGAAAGAACAAATGAAAATATTTCAGGATTATACTTAAGATACATTTATTCTTTGCTTAATCAACAAAAATCAACCCCGTCTACCTCCCTCACAGGTTTATTATAAATCCTATTACAATCTTTGAAGAGACGTGCATAATGGATTAACTGTATGTATTTAACTTTGGCAAAGCCACAATAAAATTGACTGTAGCCTAGAAGAAGAATAAGATATGTGTGACGGAAGCAAGACTGCTAATTTAGAAGTCAGAATGACGAAGTCCTAGATGCCTTGTTGTACCACACATTAGCTTAGTAGTTTCAAAGAAAAGTCTGAGCTGGACAATGGTTACAGAGGTAAAAAACAGATTTTACTCAGAACTACTGCAATAGAGAAAAGAGACCTCAGTATAGAACTGGGCTCAATTGCAAATACGGCAAGGCTAAGTAGAGATTTATAGCCAAGGAGTGTAGCTGGGATCAGTGGATAGAAAATTACTGAGAGGAAATATCAGGGGGAAAGGCGGACTTCTGGCTAAACTGACTTGACAGGATTCTTCATGCAGGCAGGCCAGGATGATCAGACATCGCCTGGGGCATGGTGGAGGATGAGGAATTTGATCAGATATTGAGGGTAGGGGTTCTTTCTAAACTGACTTAACATGGTTCTTGCCAAAACTGGGTGATCCAGGCTGGACGGGGACAGACACTGAAGACTGAGGCTGAGCGGGCTCAGAGGAGCCTGACTGAAACTTAGTCAAGGAGACAGTCTTGTCATTTCCTTAGGAAAAAAGGTAACCTCCCAAAGCCTCAGTTTCTTCCTCTGTAAAGTGATCATAATAAACCCATCAAACTCACTTCATGGGATTATTTAGATCATATAATAAGTCATCAAAAATTTTTCAAAACAGACTTCAGATTCCTTATCTTCTTTAAGCCTTCCTGGATGCCCAAATCAGAGGTGAACAGTTTTTCTTTGGAACCGCAGGAGTATGTTCTTATCATGGCCATTATATTTTCTACATTTCTGCCTGTTCCAACCACAAGCTTTCTTCCTGGGAAACTATTGTAAACTTAATTCATCTGATACTATGGAAAGTGACTCACGTGCAAGTCAGCTACAACATTACCAGGCAGAAAATGAAGGGGCATATAATCTTTTCTATATGAACACTAAAGAATTTGAGCCATGCTAGAGAGACACATTGGTTTTGGAGAAATGCAGTTTGTCCAAATCCTGCCTCCACCGCTTAATTACCTGCGACCTTGAATAATCTTATGATTCTCAACCTGTCTTTGTGGAGATACTGTGAGAATTAGAAATAATGAGTATAGGGACCGGCCCAGAGGCACAGCAGTTAAGTTTGCATGTTCCGCTTTAGCGGCCCGGGGTTCACTGGTTTGGATCCCGGGTGCAGACGTGGCACCGCTTGGCAAGCCATGCTGTGGCAGGCGTCCCACATATAAAGTAGAGGAAGATGGGCACGAATGTTATTTCAGGACCAGTCTTCCTCAGCAAAAAGAGGAGGATTGGTAGCAGATGTTAGCTCAGGGCTAATCTTCCACAAAAAAAAAGAAAAGAAAGAATGAATATAGAACCTTGTATAGTTCCTGGCACCTACTTAATGGATAACAAGTAGTAACCACTGGTGATATTGTTGTTATTATCACTATAGTTATCATTGAATAATGTCACCTTCATGTCATTTAAGACATAGAAACAGCCAGAAACAGTAAGTCTACAATGTAACGGTGCTGCATGATTCTTCATGAATACTTACTTATATATATTATTTACTGACATTCAAAATTTAGTAAAGACTTCTGCTTTATATAGTTTCATATTCATTCATAATAATCTTCAAAGAAAGATATTTTATAATTTCTCTTTAGTAATGGCTACATATTTGTCTAATTCAATATAAAGTGTGTGATGGAACTGGGCTTCCAGAATATCTTGACAGCTATGTTTACTCTTACAACTTTTGATACTTATCATTTTACAAAACTTAGTCATGCTTTTAGCTATAGATTCATATACCACAAAGTCTTCAAAGATGAATGACATAGGTTCAGTTATATGCCATGTGCCATAGAGATGAATATGACATCGTCCTTGTTACCAACACTCTTCTAAGCAAGACATGCTATACTGTATTGCATTGCTTATTTGTATGATAATACATGTGTACACAATGTATTAGAAATACAAAGTAGAAAACCTCTATTTTTTGTCTTTCATTATTTGAGTATTTGCCACCCGTGGGTCTGAGATTGTATGTGTAAATTGCTGATCTAATAAGCTCCCTCAGTGACTTTTTTAATCAGCAGATCTCTAGGTAATAGTTTAACAAACAGTACAACCTGGCCTTGCACACATTAGGAGTTCTATGAACAATTATTGAATTTGATTTCCATTGAAATTTAATAGTGTTATATAATGGAATATATATCTATACAAACACAGAGATAGCTTAAAGCATTATGAACAAGGTTAACTTAAGGTGCAGCAGAAATAAGCTACAATAAAATTATGATCAATTTAAATTGGATATTAATAAATGCAACAACCAGAGCAGAAACTGTTTTAATGTCTTAAGGAGGTGATCTATGGGCAAAATTCAAATTATCAATGGTTGACCTATAGGAGAAGGGATAAATGAACCTTGAAAAAACTAGCCTGGTTCTACTAGGTGTCAGTAAGATTTGGCATGAATCATCACTGGCTTCAGGAAAGATATTATTTCATTATATCAAAAAGTTTTATAGCAAAAAGAGTGAGAGAAAAAGAGAATATGAGAGAGAGAAGAGAAAGGTGGGAGCGTATAGTGAATTGAATTATAGACCTCCCAGAGATATATCAACCTGGAGCCTATGAATGTGATCTTACTTGGAAAGGGTCTTTGTGGATGTAATTACATTAAGAATCTCAAAATGCGATTTTCCTGGATGTAGGGTGGGTCCTAAATACAACAACAGGTGTTCTTACAGAACTGGAGAAACAGAGAGTCATAAAGGAGAAGGCCATGTGAAGATGGAAGCAGAGATTGAAGATATGCAGCTACAAACCACCAAATTTGCAACCAGTTAAGACAGAAATGCAGGTAGCCTGGTGACCCCTCTTGCGGCTCGCATCTGAAGTAAGGACAGTCTTGTTGAGGACTTTTCCCTTTAACTTGTAAGATCTGATAGAAGCTGCATGTATTCAGTGTTAGAATTGAAGGACTTTGCCCTTAAATGATGAGGTCTACACAAATTCTGTGTAGCTGGTGTCAGAATTGAATTGAATTGTAGGATACCCAGCTGGCGTCAGAGAATTGGTGTCAGAATAAACTGAGAGATTCACTTTCCCAAAAGCATGTTCTAAAGAGATAACCAAAGGTATGAGTGGACAACCTTTTGCTAAAGAGCAATTAAGTATCTCAGCAGAAGGACTAGAGATGAGACTATTCAGGAAAGATCTGTGGAAGACTTGTCTAACGGTTTGGACCCTAAGACATACACAGGCCACCAACAAGTTTTTGAGCATATGCTATCAGTGACAAAAAGCTGTTGGACCTCTAAAATTCCACAAGCAGGGATAAAATCATAGAGCTACTTGGCGGCAAATATATATTGCCCTACAAGAAAAAGAAAGAATTATACTGAAGGCAGCACAGACACTGCCAGGGCCACCAAGAGCTCAGAGGACAAAGCTTCAAGCCACAGAAAATTATTCTTAGGCCTTAAAACCTGCAAAATTTCCCCTGATGGGTTTTGAACTTGCTTGCTTTGAATTTGCTGGGGTTTGAATGACCTGTTTTCCTTCCATTTTCTCCCTATTGGAATGGGAATACCTACTCTGTGCCTATATCAATATTGTATTTTAGAAGTCGATAAATTGTTTTCTAGTTTCACAGGTCCACAGATGGAAAATTTTGCCCAGCATGGACTGTACTCAGAATTTTATCCTTACCTAGGTTATATGATTTAGATAATAAGATTTGGGGATTTTTAACCTTATATTTAGATGAGATTTTTGACCTAGAGTTTATGTTATTATAGGTTGAGGCTCTCAAGGATATTGGAAAGAGGCGAATGTAGTTTATGTATGGATAAATAAGATATGAATTTTTGGAGACCAGAGGGCAGATCTCATTGAGTTGGATTGTGACCCCCCTCCCACCTCCCCCCGGCAAAGAATGTTTATATCTGTAAGCTGTAAATGCGACCGTATTTGGAAAAAAGGTCTTTGTAGATGTAACTAATTTAAAAATCTCAAGATGAGATCATCCTGGATTTAGGTCAGACCTTAAATCCCAAAACAGGTGTCCTTATAGCAGATATACAGAGACGCAGAGGAGAAGGCCACATGAAGATGAAGGAGAGATTGGTGTTATGGAGCTACTGTCCCAGGACTGACAAGGGTTGCCAGAAGTCACCAGAAAATAGGAGGGAGACAAGGAAAAGATTTTTCCTCAGAGCCTCCTGAAGGAAACAAACCTTCCAACACCTTGATTTGAGACTTCTGACCTCCAGAATTATGGGAGAATATATCCCTGTTGTTTTAAACCACCCAATATGTGGAAATTTGTTCAGGTTTGTGTAGGAAACTAATGCGTGGGAACAAAAAGGAAAACTGGATAGATTCATTAGTAGCGCACGATACACCAGAAAGAAAAAAAGATTGTTCTACTTTTGTCTTCTCACCAAGATGAGTCAAAAGAAATTTCAAGCAGAGCCCAACCCACCAGTCATGCCTCCACTGTCTTGCTGTTGCTCATAGAAATAGCTGCTGTTCAGCTTATGCCTTGCAAAAGTTGAAACTTTATATTTGTCTCTCCATTTTACACTGGACAATCACTTAGACGCCTTGACAGAGTACTGAATTATTTATTGCAAAGGACAAAAGTTATGTTATTCCTGACACTGATATGAATAAACATTGACAAAAATAATAGGAGTGGCCAAGAAAAATAAGGAAGGTTTGAAAAAACATAAGTAAGGTTTGTAAAACAAAGGAATGGACTAGGAAAGTTAAGACATGATTGACATGATTAATAATAAATTTAGAGAAAAAAATCCCTTTTCTAGTAAAATTTATAATGTAGATAAAACCAGAAGAGCAATGGACAGGGTTTCTAGTCAGACAAAATCATATTCTAAATTCAAATATGGTATCTTAATTCCCAATTACATATAAATTTTTCTCCATAAGACAACATTAAACACAGAGAAGAAAGAAAAAGCATAAAAAGCATGAAATGTAAGTAATTTTTAAAGAACATAATGCATACCTCAAAACCCAGAAGCCATTTGCTGTGAATATAACTAACACATGCACATCCAGCAAGGGTAATAAATGTTGCAAATTAAATTGAATAATGGCTTCACTGTCTAGTTGGTTTCTACATGAGAGACACACATGGGGTTTGAACACAAGTCAGTATTTATAGTGCAATACAGAGTATAAGCCGTACTCCAAGATGGGATTTCTGAAAATGTCAACAACACACTAATTTACTGCTATTTCTAGAAGAAAAATAAAAGCATTGGACATAGTCAATACTGACTGAAGGTTAACAGAAAATCTCAATTACAAGCCATATTTTTCCCTTTAAACTTTACTTTGCTCTATGGACAGCTTCAAAGGTTTTAAAGGAAGAGAAGGAAAAAAATGATATTCGCCATTTACTTAACAGAATGCCATTTGACATATTTATAACTGGATCAGAAATTGATGACTTCAGATATGCTTCAATCTATAAAGATTTTGTTTTGTCAAAAATCCTATAAAGAAATGCTGTTTTGTCAGACCTCGAACTATATCTTGTTTGTTGGAAAAAGAGTTGCAGAAGATAGATGCCAGTCACTCTTATAAACATGAATCTACAAATCTAAGACTCAAAGGAATTTTCAGGCCGTTGAGAATTAAATCAATTTTAAGAGTTATGTCAAAGAAATTCAATTTCAGAGATTTGTGCCAATCTAAAAGGATCCCGTATCAAAGTGATGGTTCTGTAATAGTCCTGATGCTAATATGCAATGTGCTTGCTTTTTTGGTGCAATTGGATGGGGATGGTTGAGACAGAGAGCAGAGATGCAGAGATGCAGAGATGTGAAAGAAAGTAGCGTTTGACAATGCCAGATAGTAATTCCTAACCAGCATGAATCTTTACTTGAGCAATGGCATGTTGACAGTTGTTATCTGAGTAGATGGTATAAATAAAATAACAATTTTTTTCTTTTGCTCTGGTAACGAAGATTAAAAGAAAATAGATCATGATAATGACATGTTACTTATTAAGAAAAAAATAGTTAAGTATATATCTAGTTCATGCTATGGTAATTTCTACTAACACATTCCATTAGTAAAATGCTAAAATATACAGACTAAAATGACATATGTTATCTCTCCACACATTGCTTTAGATAATGCTGGATAAAGCAAGGCATGTACTCTTTGTACTCTAGCAAAGAGATGGCATGATATGTCATTACATGGATTTCTGATTTTGCAAGTGGATTGTGTGTGTGTGGGTGTGTGTGAATATGGAAGAGCAAATATAATGAAACCAGAAAAACTAATTACTACAATTGACTATCATGAAGCTTTGTTCTCAAATGATATTAAATGACTTACTTTTAATGTGAAATATGTTTTCTCATTGTAATCATTAGGTAGACCAGACAAGAGGTATATAGGCATGCTGATGGGACAAAAAGAGGTAACTCTTTGTAAAAGACAATTAGACTTTCGTAGCTCCTATTATGTGATTTGGGTTCAAATCATCAGCCTACTCTGTGTGATGATTAAGTTTATGTGTCAATGTGGCTGGACCATGGGGTGCTCAGATATCAAACATCATTCCAAGTGTTTCTGTTTGGATATTTTGGGATGGGATAAGTTTGTCATTTAAAATGATGGACTGAGTAAAACAGATTGCCCTCCCTAATGTGGGTGGGCCTGTTCTAATCAGTTGAAGGCTTGAATAGAACAAAAATGCTGATCTTCCTGCAAATAAAAAGGAATTCCTCCTGCCTGGCTGTCTTTGATCTGGGACATTGATTTTTTTCCTATCTTCAAACTCAAACTGAAACATCAACTCTTTCTGAGTCTCAAGCTTGCTGGCCTCTGGACTAAGATCGTATCATTGGTTCTCCTGGTTTTTAGGCCTTCACACTAGGGCTGGAACTACACCATCAGCTCTCCTGAGCCTCCAGCCTACCAGCTGCAGATCTTGGGATTTGTTAGCCCTCCTCAATGCATGAGCCAAATCTTTATAATAAATCTGCATGTGTGTATATATATAAGCCAACCTTGCTGTTCTAGTAGTTAAAATTCAGTGCTCTCACCACCACAGCCTGGGTTTGTTTCCCTGTCATGGAACCACAACATCCACCAGTCAGTTGTCATACTGTGGCAGCTGCGTGTTGCTGTGATGCTCAAAGCTGTGCTATTGATTTTTCAAATACCAGCAGGGTCACCCATCATGGGCAGGTTTTAGTGGAGTGTCCAGACGAAGATGGACTAGGAAGAAGGACCTGGACGCCCACTTCCAAAAGCTTGGCCATGAAAATTTTATGAATAGCAGCCAAGCAATGTTTGATATAGCCCGGAAGGTGAGAGGATGGCACAAAAAGAACAGACAGGGTTCAGCTCTGCTGTCCACAGGGGAAGCTAGGAGTCAGAATCCACTCAGTGGCACTAACAGCAAATATCCTATTGATTCTTTCTCTGGAGAGCCCTAACTAATACACTCTGCAACCTAATTCTGGTAATTTTTCTTGTTCAATTTGTTTGTTTATGGTCCACCATGCTGGTTGTATAACTGTCTATAAGATTTTAGTCTTGTTATTCTACTCTATCCAGAATGCTCCATTTGGTCACTTTCTGGAAGTACCTTTTAGTAATTACTGTAATCAGATATTTTTTCCTGACTCATCCTAACTCAGAATGCATTTTCTTTCTCTGAATGTATATATGATTAATATTTTATATCATATCTTTGATTTTCCATCCACTAAATCAGGAGTGGGCAAACTGTAGCCCATGCACCAAATCCAGCCTGCCATCTATCTTTGTAAATGAAATTTTATTGGCTTACAGTCATGGCTATTCATGTATCTGTGGCTGCTTTTGCCCTACACCAATAAAGTTGAGGAGTTGCATCAAAGACCATACGGCCTATAAAGGTGAAAACATTTACTATCCAGCCCTTCATAGAAAAAGATTGTTGATCCCTAATTAAATCAATTTCTAGTTGATCCATTTAAGTGTCTTCAAATATAACGTATACTTATTGAGACAAACTGTCTTGTTTTCTATGTATTCTGTGTTCACATTTGCCCCTCATGGGATTTATGGCATGGTAGATCCTTAAAAATGGATGGTAACTGGATTTCTTGACTTGGAGATGAAAAAAAGCAAGTAGAGGAGAAAGAAGAGTCAAGATATTGAAGAAGCATAATACGTTCTCTTGGGTACCAAGAACCTGCTGTGTTGTGTCATTGTGGGGTTTTTTTTTTTTTTTTTTTTTTGATCCCTTGGAAGGATTTTCCTTTACTAAATGATGAGCTTTTTCAGAGCACAAACAGTGTTTTCACTTTTTGAATTTCCAACAGCAAGCACAATTTCTTGCTCAGAGTAGGTGTCCAATAAATGTGTTTAATGAATGAATGAAAACGAGTAAATTAAGCAAATGGCCACAGGTCAGAAACACCCTGGCTATGTGTTGTTGGAGCATAAAGGGCAAGGGTGGGTAAGGTGAGAAATCAGGTCAGAAAACTATGCAAACATCTTATTACAAAAGGCCTGGTGAGATAAATTAAGAACTTCAATTTTATCATTTAGGTGATGGAGTGACCACTGGAGAATAATAATTAGGCGAGTTCCATAGGTCAAGTTCTGTTGAGATAGAACACCATGAAAGGTTGACACTGAAATAATACAATAAAAGTCATTGAACAGGAAGTGGAGAATCAGTTAGAGGAATATTGCATGGCTTTTGAAGCAAATAAAAATATAATACACATTCCATAAAACAAATAAATTTAAAAAATTAAAAGTACATTTTAAAGCCATTTATAAATTTATTTATAAAACTAAATAAATTACTCACCCATATAGATAAAACACATAGTGGAAGCAGAATCACTTTACTAGAAGTTTCAGAAGTGGTTATGTGATTCAGAACAACTGCATATCTCCAGCCAACCCAGAGAGCATATTTTATGCATATAAGTTACAAGTTCCTGAAAGTATATCCCCATAGTAAGCTTTATTAACTGCCAATTTGTATAGCAGACAGAACTATAAATCTCCAAATTAATAGAGCATCTTGATCCAATTTTATTTTATGTTTGAAATTTCTTAAAGATCAGTTTGATCCCTTAACAACGGCAGTGCAACAGACAAGCAAAACGTCAAATGATTGAGAGTTGAAGTAGAGACTTTGCTTAACTTAGCAAATTTTTACACCATGAAGTTTTTCCATTTTATGCACATTTTACTTCCATGAAAACATATTTCTTATACGAAAGTCACACTCACATGTGAGATAAAAATAATACAGTAGAAAGAGAAGGGGCTTTGGAATCAGAGAGTTGGGTGCAATTTCCAGCACCATCAGAGTCAACCTATGTGATTTCTGGTAAATCATTAACTTGCCTGTGCCTCAGTTTTCTCATCGGTAAACTGATGACATTATATCTACTCAATTATATCCTTGTATAAATTATAGACAATGTATGTAAAACCAGTGTAACTAAACAATAAAAAATCCATATAGATTATTTGAGAGCATATAATCTATATTTAAATCCATTCAGCTACATTCAATTGCACACCAGGATATGGTTTTATTAGTAAAAATAAAAATGCACAGCTATATAATAATAGATAAGTCAATTTTCATAAAAGTTGCCCCATGTATGTCTCAATAGGAAAAAATTCTGAACGCACTCAGAAAGCATTTCCCTCTACTTTCAAAGACTCCAAGTTCTTTACTAACTTTATCTGCAATTATATTATGCAAAATGGACACAACGTTGAAAATAATGTTTGAAAGACTACTTATTTCCTACTTTGTTTCATTTCCAAAGGAAGAAAAATGTAAGGATTCTCTATATTTTTTATATTTATATATCTCTAGAAGTCATTTTCATATCCCTATGTTTTTTAATTCATTGTACCACACACACAGAAAAACTGCTGTTTCCTACAGCACCTCCTCTGTAGGATTTTAGCTTTGTAATATGTTTACTAAAGCCTATTATAATTATTTGGTTTAGTTTCTAGTCTTTTGAACCTTCCTTTATATTGCAGAACTTAAGTCACTGCTTTCATGTGAACTCTTGAAGGAACCCTGTGGCAAATTTAAAAATAAAAGTAAATGTGGGGCCAACCCAGTGGCACAGCGGTTAAGTTCGCAAGTTCCACTTCTGGCGGCCCGGGGTTCATCAGTTCGGATCTTGGGTGCGGACATGGCACCGCTTGGCAAGCCATGCTGTGGCAGGCATCCCACATATAAAGTAGAGGAAGATAGGCATGAATGTTAGCTCAGGGCCAGTCTTCCTCAGCAAAAAGAGGAGGATTGGCAGCAGACGTTAGCTCAGGGCTAATCTTCCTCAAAATAAAAATAAAAATAAATGGTTAAATTTTTAATCATACTCTCATTAGAAAAGTTCAAATATGTAGCAAAGAATGAAAGTATCCAGACTGTTTACTCACTTCCACTATCATTAAATGTCAGTCTCTAATTATTTCCATTTTGTTTGTGGCCAATTAGCCAAATAGCTTGAATCACGACACTAACAATGAAACCTGATTACCCTTTCAATCCTTGTACAGACCTGCTAAACTGAGTTCAATACTGCATCAGTCCACATCACTATCCTCAACAAACTACTTTCCAAAGAAATGGCAGATTATATTTTTTTCTCACTGAGGTAAAATAAAAATTAAAGGAAAAAGTAGCAATATAGTGATAGGCTTTATATAAGGGAAATGTTAAATCTGTATCTACTTGGATGTACACATTCCACTAACAATATAAACATGAGTAAATATAACATACATCATTTCTTCTCAAACTGCATTAGAAAAAAACAGCTGTAATGTAGTGATGTCCTTGCACTATTAAAAATGATGATATCATATGATAGTGGTACATTTAAATTTATGATTTGGGAAGTGGATGATTTTATTTTGTAGAGAAGAGAGATTATGAAGAAAAAGGGAATGAGAAAACTGTGTTAACAGACACAGAAATAGTTAAATACTTTTTTTTAATTTTAGTCTTCAATGATTTTCTTTTTAATTGCAACTAAAATGTCTTATTGGTAAACACTGGATAGCTTTTGGGGCATATATGTGAGTGCATGTTGGTGGCGGAAAGAGGGAAAATAATGCTTTGTAAAAAGGCATTCCATTTTCTCAGCTCCTGTCACGCAATGCTGATTTCAGAGTACCAATATGCTGTGCAATGAACACACTAGCAATTATGCATATTGAACTCTTTTTAAGGGCTACCATGTCATTCACATAACTGTCTCCAAGCTCTAGTCTTGTTATTTCACTCTGGTTACTACTTCTCCCTCAAGCTGCTCTGTACACTATCTGGAGGTGTCTGTTGAGTGAATAGAATTCTGTTTTAGTTAGGCCACTTTGGCAGCTCAACATTAGGATGAATTTAAGATGGACAAGTCCAAAACCGGAGAGATCAACTGGAGCAGCATTGTCAAATGAACTATAATAGAACCACCTAGGTCATTGAAAATTTTTCTAATGGTCAGTTTAGAAAAGTAAAATGAAAGAAGTGAAACTAATTTTAAGAATATATTTTATCTAACATAATATATGCAAAATATTGTCATTTCAACATAAAATCATTAGAAAATTATTAATGAAATAGTCTACATCCTTTTTTAAAAAATACCGTCTTCAACTCTACTGGGTAGTTTATGCTTTCAGCCAGTGGCTATATACACCAGGTGGACTTCAACTGCTCAACGGTCACATGTGACTAGTGCCTACTTATATTGTACGGTTGGAACTAAAAGCTTGCTCGAACATCCCAAGAAAAGGAAGATTACAGCCTTGGCAGATAAACTGTAGCCAGAATGAGGAGAAAGTGCACAAGGATAAATTGATGGCTCTTGATGATTTACTGGAGGTCATGAGTCAGTGGAAAGGAAAAATAAACACAATTTATTTGTTGACATATAGTAAATATTGTAGGAAAAGAAACAGAAAATCAGTAACAAAATTTCACATGGTTCCAGGGACAAGGAAAAATATGTTAGATATTACACAAGCAACTACTTTACATTACGGGTGGGAAAAAATCTCTCATATGAACAGAAGATATTAGAAAATAGAATAATTTCTCTAGTAGTTTGGAAAATGATATCCCAGTCGTTTAATGATAGAACAACCACACATCTATATAACCTTTATCCAAAGATCATTTTCATTCATATAATTACTACTTTTGGAAAATATATCCACTTGGAGAATTTTGTAACTGCCATTTTGTGTCAAGATTGCAGACTGAAATATGAATTGTCCAGGTAGTAACGTATATTGATCTAGTTTTATGTAGCAAATTTCGTTAAGAAAAAACAGTCTCATAACAGCTTCAATGAAACAAAAACACACAGAATTCCAAATCAAGTTTAAAGTAGGTATTTTTCTTCATTTAGTGATTTTTACCTAATAGTTTTTTTTCAAGTTATTTGTATTTTGCTTTCATGTAAAGCTATTTATGAAAGAATGGCAAGGAATGAACGTTGGGACAAAATAATATAGTAGAAAGGAAATCAGAATGATTTGCGCTTGATTTTCAGCATCACTACAGTCTACCTGCTCATCAAGCCATGCCATGGCAGGTGTCCCACGCATAAAATAGAGGAAGGTGGGCACAGACGTTAGTTCAGGACCAGTCTTCCTCAGTAAAAAGAGGAGGATTGGCAGCAGATGCTAGCTCAGGGCTAATCTTCCTCAAAACAAAAAAAACAATTAAAACAAACCACTAGAAAAATAAAATAAACAATAAAGATCTATAATATACATGGCCACAGGTTTTTCATCCCCTAGAGTCAACAGGCATATTATATAACAGGCAGAACAAACATAAAATAGGGAACTAATTAAATATATGCATTGTTTACTGCAACTATGAGTAATCAGTTAATATAGAAAATACTACACATATTTTTATCATTCTGCAGTCATAACTAAATGGAACTTAATCAGGGATATAATGATTCTCCGAATTAAATACCTGTGAGCACATTTTAAATATCATATAAATTAACAATCAAATATTAATATGCTAAATGAGAGGATTAGTTTATTCTCATTTATTAATTTATCTAACCTAGGTTGCATTGATAATAATGCTACTCACAGAAAAAAATGTGTATCTAAACCACTTCAATGCCTTTTTTGGTAGCACTCATAGTAGAGAAGCAGTGTGCCAGTGGTGTGCTAAAGGGAACAGAAGAGATTTTAAAGCAATTTCAGTGAGCTCAGATTCTTCTTTTAAATTTTTATCCAAAATGCAGCAAATGATGCTCTATTTTTAAAATTCGTTTTCAATCTTTCATCAGTAACTAGTCTTAACAATTTATCTTGTAAAATTAGAGTTAAATTTAACTTGTCTTTTGACTAAAAGAACAGATTTTGATCATAAACTTCCTACGCATGGATCTTCTCTCGATGGAAACGAAACTCAAAACATCCTGCCAAATTTTAAGGTGTTTGATGAGAACTCTTCAAAGCTATATGATATCAAGATCACCTAATTATTTGATAATTATCATCAACTTGTGGAACTTCATAACAATTTCTAAACCTCTCTTCCTGCACACTTCTAAACTTTAATTTTTGCCCTTTATCTCATATACTATTGAAAAATACATCCTGGGCCCGGCCAGGTGGCGCAGCGGTTAAGTGAGCGCGTTCCGCTTCTTGGCGTCCCGGGGTTTGCTGGTTCGGATCCCGGGTGGGGACATGGCACTGCTTGGCACGCCATGCTGTGGTAGGCGTCCCACATATAAAAAGTAGAGGAAGATGGGCACGGATGTTAGCTCAGGGCCAGGCTTCCTCAGCATAAAGAGGAGGACTGGCAGTAGTTAGCGCAGGGCTAATCTTCCTCAAAAAAAAAAAAAAAAATACATCCTTTCCTTCTTTGTATGAAATATTAGAGTCATTAAAAATAGTGACAATAAATACATATTCAAGGGTGGCTGTCCAAAGTAGATGTTTATTTCAGGACTAAACTGATCTCCTTCTCCCAGTAACACTTGCAGAAAAGCGATTGTCCATAATTCAAACATCATCAACAGAATTCTTCTCCTTATTAGCTACTGTACCTCAGCATGCAATAGATTCATTACGATATTTTGATGTTATCGGTTAATAAAGAGAATAATCTTAAAAATAATACATATTCTTTAGGCGATTCACAGTTTTTACTAAATCACTAACACATAGCTGAGGTTTTGGTTTTTGTTGGTTGCTATGTTATGATTTTTGTAGTAATACATCCTCAATGAAGGAAGCAGTGCATTGATTTACTCTTAGCATGAGCTTATAAATCTGCGTATGGTAGCCAGCCTCCAAGATGGCCCCCAAGGAACCACATCTCCTGGCATTGTCATTTTTGTATAGTTCCCTTCCCCATTGTGCCAGGGTTGGCCTGTGACCAACAGCATGTGGCAGATAATGACGATAGGTAACTTTCAAGTTAAATTATAAGACTACAGCTTCTGTCCTGAGTGTGCTCTCTCTCTCATTCTCTCTTGGATCACTCAACCTGGAAGAAGCAATTGTGTGAGCAGTTCTATGAAGAGGCCATCAGGGCAAGGAAATGGCCAAAATCTAGTGAGAACTGGAACCTACCAACACTATGTGAGTTGTTGAGAGCTTATCTTTCAGCCCCATTTGACTCTTCAGATGGTTCCAGTTCTGATCAACAGCTTGACTAGAACCTCAGGAACTATCCAGAGCCAGAACTACCCCCTCAGATGTTCCACATTTCTGACCCACGGAAATGTTGAGAATACAGATGTTTGATTTTTAAAGCTAAGTATTGGGTGATTTATTATACAGCAATAGATAACTGATACACTGGGTAAGTAAACCATAATGTTTTCCTCTCTTTGCAGCTGGATCCTCAGAACTGACATCCAAAACAACATAATACTGCAATGTTATGCCTTTGAGAGCTGGTCGTGTTTGTTAGCCATGAAGCTGAAGAAAGAAATCTTTCCTCCTTATTATCATCACACCCAAGGAACTGTTCTTTTAACAGTATATGGGCGTTTAGTAAGATGAAATTCAAAAATACTTTGATAGTTTTATGTGTTCTAAGAGTTGGTATTCCATATCATTAATCATTTCTTAAATATATCAGTCTATGTTATAACAGTTAACTGTTACTTGACCTACCTGCTTTGCCACAGATTTACCCAACGTTTATAGGCCCACATCTCTGATACAGTCTCTCACTACTCTCTTGGCATATTTATATGGTCCTTTAGTCTTCAACCATGTGTCCTACTTAAAAAGAAGCCCCCAGAGAGCCAACGTTTATATTTGAATTATTAAGCATCAGCTTCAAGTTTTTAATTCAATATCTTTTCTTTCAAAGTTTCTTTATGGTTGAATGTCTTCCTTTTTATTTCATATATATTTGCTACTTAAAATTGTAACAGATCCATTGCTTCATTAGCCAGAGCATCCCTCAGAAGTGGCACACTGTTATTCCAGCACTTCCCTATGAATCATGCTTACAAAAGTAAACTAAATAGCTGAAGAATCATACTTTTGAGTAAAATTAGTATCAATTATTTTGGGTTTCATTTGTTTAGAATCATTTGCATAGTGATCATTAGGCTTGCTACGACTGCTACATACAAAAGAATTCATACCAGTTCTTGACAAAAAGTAAAAACTTGTTTCTCCATATAAAAATAAGGGCGAAAAAATAAATAATGCAAATTATACTTTCTTAATTTAACAATACGATAAAACTATAAATTTTAAAAAGGCTTGATTAAAAAATGATGTTTATAAAAACAATTTATACAAATACTAAATGCTTAAGCTTTCACATGTTTTTCATACTTTTGGGTTTCATTTAACAGATTAACCTTAAAATATCAGATGAGTAGTATTTAATTCCTATCAGATAGAATTTATCATGGAACATCGTCAACACCCAAATGAATCTGTTTCCTGTTTGGTGAGACAAGTGCTTGACCATGTGCTTTGAATGTTATAGCATTGTTAAATAACTTAAAAGTTTTTAAAACATTTTCAATTTTTGTATCATCTTGTCATGATCCTAACAAACAATTAGCAGCAATCCACAGACCACACCTGAAGTCCTATATGGTCTTCCATAGCTCTTCTAAATTTGACTTCATTTGTATGAAAGATAGAGAACCTCAGGTGAGATTTGGTATTGAGCAATAAACGTAACTCACATTAATAATATGATGTTTTTAGATTTAGATAAATTAAAATCTGGAAAATTATTTGTCTATCTACTCTTTAAAATTCCTTTTGGTATGTAACTGCTTATCATAGTTGGTTGGATCACTCTAGTAAGGATAAGATCACTTATTTATTTTTTAATAAACCTCACCAACTTAACCAAACACAGCATCAGTCTGTCAGATAACAAAAATAAGACAACTTAGTACTGAGCTCAGTGTCCTTCATTCAGGGGAAAACAATCTGTGGAGTGGGGGAGTCTGGTGCCTCTCAAGCAGTACAGTGTTCTTCCCAAGGGATTTTGGACAAGAGAGTTCCATAGAGCCTTAGAAGCAGCAATGTGAAGACAGGGCGTGATTGGCTGAGGTTGCATATCTGACCTTATTTAGAAAGATCAAGGAACAAGGCAATAAGTATAGAGCCCAGATTGGCTTGGTGTTTGGGGATTGGCTGACCAGCTATGCTGTGTTTTTCACAGGAACATGAAAGTTCCATTTGCTGATGTGGCATCCCAGGCAGGAGCAGCTCCATCTTGGACCTAGAAATTTATTTCAAAAAGTCTTTTTCATTAACTCCAACTAACTTTTGTCCAACTATTCCTTGAAAAAATAAAATCATTCCCCTCTACCAGTAAAATACATTAAAATTCATATTTTAATTCTAAATAAAACAAATAATTTAATTCTAAATAAAATAAAATATTAGAATGGATGCTTAACAGAATACTCTGTAAGCAAGACTGTGTATTGGTACCCAAAACTTATAATGCATCTTAAGGCAAGGGTTTCCTTCTGGTTTTAAAAATGGGTTCCAATCCCAAGTTCACTATTCTTTAGACATGTGGCCCTGAAAAAAATTATTATCTGTTCTGAGCCTGAGCAGCTCCATATGAAAAGCAGTGATAATTTGTGGAATTCTTTTGTGGATTTGAAATAATGCATGTAAAACACTTTGACTTGTCTTAAAATATAGCATAATTTCCATAAATGGAAACCATTTCTGAAAGAAATCACAATGATCATCAACCCTAGAAACTGCAAGCTCAAGAATTTTCTTTCTTCTACACACTGTTTTAAAAATCAGAAGAAAAAGATAAATAAATTCCAAATTTCTGGCTTTTTTAAAAAAAATCAAAGATCTGACTATGCTGGACATATTGCAATTATTTTGTGTTTGTTAGTGCTGTTAAGTCCATTCTGACTCCTAGCAACCCCGTATACGGCAGAGTGGAACCCTGCCTAGTCTTTTTGGAACATCCTCTCACCTTCAGCAATACACAATGCTCCCCTGTTATTCATAGAGTTTTCATGGCCAACTTTTTCAGAGTTGGGTATCCAGGTCCTTCTTCCTAGTCTGTGTAGCCTGGAAACTCCACTGAAAACTACCTACTATGTGTGATCCTGCCGTGGCATAGCTTTCAGCATCACAGCAATACCCAGTCACCACAGTATGACAACCAACAGATGGGTGGTGTGGCTCCCTGACTGGAAAGGAGCGCAGGCTGTGGCAGTGAGAGCATTGAATCTTAACGATTAGATGACCAGGGCTGGCTGTTGCAATTATTGCATGACAACAATTGGGTATAGCTGCCGCCTTTAGATAAGATATGTGCTCCACCAAACCCAGTTGTCTTATATATGGCATGTTTCATCCATCTTAATGACGTGCTTCACCAAAATATTAATTTAAACATTATTTCCATGTTGAAAACTCTAAAAGCTTCATGTAGCCAATTTTTATTTCTCTAGATCTTAACCTTGAAGAATAATTACCACATGCTGAATTGATCTGCACTGTTCACAGCAATGATATTGTAAATATTATTTCTAGCTTAATAATTATGAAATCTTGTTTATTTACTCCTTCCTCATGCTGACTCTGTGTTAGGTCCTTTGTACTTACATGATTATTCCTATGCTCAACCTTGTAAGGAAAGTTTTTTGTTTTTTCTTGCATACCCCACATGTCAAAGCTTTCCACAACAGGATGCAATTTTTGGGCTGATTGACTCCCTAGTTGATGCTTCTTCCATATCCTAAATTACTACCAAAGAAGAGAATAGAAGCAGGAAAGAAGCAACCTTAGATGTAACATTAGACCTGTGTAACTTTTAAACAGTGCCCAGCACAGAGGATTTATTTGAGCCAAAAATTCTGTCCCTGACATATTAGGGGATGAAATCACAGTCAAATATATTGTGTTGATTTTATTATGCATTTTAAGACATTCAAAAAAAGTATGAAGACTATTACAATTAAAACGTTAATATGTATATACAAGCCACTATCTTAATATATAAAACAATATCAATAGAATTGAAGATCTTTGTGTACATTTCCATAATCAGAAAAACTCATCCCTTTTTGAGGTGGCAATTCTACTGAGAGTTGGCATTTGCTATCTCTACATTTTTAATTCTTTTATTATATTTACATATATCCTTGTACAATATATAGTATTATATTGTAAAAAAATGTACCTAAGCCTAGCTTTTAACTAATTATACAATTCCAGAATTTAAATTATTTCTTTCAGTCTTACAAAGATATTCTACTGTGTCTTGCTTCCATTATTATGATTGAGTAGTTAGCTATCATCCTTGGTATATAATCTTTTTCTTCCCTTGGTATTGTATAGCTCACTCTGATATATCTAAATAAATACTTCTTGTTATTTATCCTTCTTGGACTTAATTATGCTTCTTGACTATTGCTGTGTTTCATAAACTTGAAAATTCTCAGGTATCTTTTTCAGATACGTTCTCTTATCCTTTCTCACTATTGTGTTCTTCTGAGATTGATCTTCTTGTCATATCCTCGATGTGTATAAGACTTCTTTAATAACTTCTTTTTGTTTCTTGGTGTTGCATTCTGCATCATTTATCCATGTATATTAGCTAGTGCACTAATTCCCCCTTTTACTGTGTACTTAATTTGCTTTGTAACTTATTCGTTATTTTTCAAGTATGCCAACTTGTTTTTGAAAGTCATATTCACATTTTTTATTCAGAGTAATGCTTCCTTAAATATATATTTATAAGCATCTGCAGTCCTAACTCTGTGTTTTGTTCTTTATGTTGTTTGCTTTTTCTGCTGACTCTCTAAGACGTTGTATTGTTTCAATTGATTTATAATTTCTATTTGTGAGCTCTTATTCAGCTGGTTTTATTCATGGAAATCCCAAATGTCTAGGTTGAGCGTGAGTCTCTTTAGGGATATTTACGTTTTGCTTCTTTCAGGCTTTCTAAGACTGTGTTTCTCTATTTTTAATGTATGTGGTAGACAGAATAAAAGCCCCCCAAAGATGCTCATGTCTTGATTCCCAGAACTTGTGTATATGTTACTTTATATGCCAAAGGGGCTTTGCAGATGAGGTTAAGTTAATGATACTGGGTTATGCAGGTGGGCCCAAAGTTATCGTAAGGGTTCTTACAAGAGGGAGGCAGAGGGTTATAGAAAGGAAACGAGATGTGATGATGAAAACAGAGTGCAGAGAGAGGGGGAGAGAAAGAGAGAGGGAGAGAGCTTTGAAATGTTACTCCTGGCTTTGAAAGTGGAAGAGGGGCTATAAGCCAAGCCTCTGGGAACCTGAAAAGTCAAGGAGACAGATTCTCTCCTAGAGCTTCCCAAAGGAACACGGGCTTCCAGCACCTTGATATTAGGATTTCTGATCTCTAGTAAGATAATTAACTTGTGTTGCTTTTTCACTAAGTTTGTGGTTAAAACAGTTTATTTGTTCCACTGTTTGCTACAGTAGCAATAGGAAACTAAGGCAACCTGCATGCAAATCACCTTGAAATCTTGTTAAAAAATAGAACCTGATAGCAGGCCTGGGAAAGAGTGAGAGTTTCCATATTTTTAACAAGTTCCCAAACGATACAGTTGCTGTAGGTTTGCGAACCACACTTTGAGTATCAGGGAATTAAGATAATATTAGCCCGAGAACACAATAAATAAAATTCTCTACTTGAGTTTTCTAGACCATGCAAGTCATTGACATTCAAACCTCAAACACGACATGAAGGCAAAATTTTCTTAGCATAGCTTTTCATGAAAATGAGCTCTCTAACTTTGTGAAGAGGTCTCATTTAACTGCTCTCCTTGTGTAAGCTCAATGGATTGTCTCTGTCTCCTGAAAAGTCCTTAAAACCCAAGGCACTAAATTTATGGAATAAGCAAATACATGTAAGAAAGGCTTTATCTCATTTCTTGTTTACTTTGCTGGCTTCAGCAACTCTGTCCTTTTTGGTCTTTTTACTTTGTTGCTATCTCAACTATGCATTCATGAGGATGTTTGTTGCATTTTATTCAGGACTTTTAGTTATTTTTGTAACAAGAGTTTTTCTTTCCATAATGTTTAATCTACTATAGTCCTAGAAATAGCAGTCTTCATCCATATTCGCAAATTTGAAGATTCTCTACTCATTTCTCAATGACTATCTCCTCAATGATTTCTGTGTGCTTTTAGGTGATTCTTACCACTGTGACTAAATAACTGCTAATTAAAACCTTTCTATTCTAAGTAATAGTTACTAGTGGTTTTGAGGAGTAAAAGTCAATATCAGAGAGATTGATCAAGTGGTTAACACAATTACATTCACACATTGCTTAACAATGGGGATACATTCTGAGAAATGTGTCGTTAGGCAATTTTGTTGTTGTGTGAACATTATAGTGTATTTACACAAACTGAGATGATATAGCCTACTACACACCAAGGCTCTATGTTACTAATCTTATGGGACAATGTTGTATATGCAGTCCATTGTTGACAGAAACATTGTTATGTGGCATGTAACCATAATGTATACATGGATTGCTTTAGATGTTTGGACTAAAGAAAGAAAAGAAAGTCAGTGGGTAAATAGGAAAATCTACATTTTCTTATAAGTTTCAATCATTAACTTAAATCTATGTAGATGTAATGAGACATGAGCTTTATATACATTAATTAGTTCCTTGGATCTTAACAAATTTATAGAGTAAGGATTATACTGATTTTAGACATGAGAAAACTCAGACTCAGAAGGATTTTAAAAAAAAAAGGCTTTTCGAGAGCTCTCCTAGAAATGTGACTAGAAACTTAGACATTTAATATCACTAATTTTACTATATTTCTGGTCGTGTCAAGATCAGAAGGAAATAATTTCCTACAGCTTGAAAAGGGAAGAGTCATTGATGGATTCCAAGTCTTTCTTATACCAAGCCTATGCTCTTTCCACTAGCCCATGTTTGCTAAAACTATCCAAAATAGAGATTTGCAATGACTTCGGGTTCTGTGTAGAATTCTACTTAATGATTACTTATGTCATGAGGTAGTCACTTTCATATACTGCCAGTTGAAAGGCCACCTGGGGAAAATATTTATGGAAACAATTTTGCAAGAGCAAAAATATATTCCTCAGATACATGAGCAAATAAGCATTTGTTGGAAACAAACATATAAGCATAGAAACACAAACATACATCTGCACACTCTGCTGCTGATCATGCCTACTAAATATTAATGGGTCACATTTTCTCAACCTAAGCTTCTCAACACGTTCTCCATCTAACTCCTCCTAAACAGCCTCACATTTTCCCTCCCTTCACCAATCTCAGCAGATTACTTTACTTCATTGAGAAGATTTAAGTCACTAAGCATGAAATTCTTTGATTTCCCTGCCCCATATTACATACTTTCTACATCCAAAAACATCCTCCAGTCGCAAGGCTAATACCTCCACGTGTGTTATTAATCCAATGCCTTCTGTCTCCCAGAGATTGTGTTCTATTGATTATTACTGCATCTCTTTTACCTTTAACTTTAGCCTCTAACTACGTTTCCTTTGTTAATACTGCTTAAAACTCTCTCACTCTAGCGACTAAATCCTCCTTTGCCTTCTATGTCATATGTCCTGCAACGTACTGCATTATCTTCTTATCTTTTTGCTTAAGCTTCAGAAAGAAAAAACTACCTTCTGTCATCTCACCTGACATTCACTTCTCTGAATAGGATAGTTTAGTTCCTATTCTCACAAAACAACTGAAATTTCTCTTAATAGAATCCAATTGCCAAATTTAATGGATATTTTTCTGACCTCATGTATTAAAATTTTCCGTTATATTTGGCATCACTTATCACTCTATAGCCAGCACTGGTGGTCTAGTGGTTAAGACTTGGAACTCTCACTACCACCACCTATGTTTGTTTCCCTGTCAGGGAACCACACCACCTGCTGTTGGTTGTCATACTGTGGCAGCTGCACGTTCCTGTGATGCTGAAAGCTATGCCATTGGTATTTTAAATACCAGCAGGGTCACCCATGGTGGACAGGTTTCAGCAAAGCTTCCAGACTAGGCAGACCAAGAAGAAGAAGATGGCCACCCACTGCCCAAAAAATTGGCCATGAATAGCAGTGGAGCATTGTCTGATATAGTGCTGGAAGGTGAGGGGATGGCACAAAAAGACCAGGCAGGGTTCTGCTCTATTGTACACAGTGTCTCTAGGAGTCAGAATCAAGTCCACTGCACTAACAACAAGATTCTTCCACCTTTGAGAACATGTCTACTTTCCTCTCATGACTGCTTCTAAGTTTTCTTGGGAATGACTATGTATTAGTATTCCATGGATTTCTATCTTTGAGTTTCTGCTTTTATCAATCAACATACTTTAGTAGTTAGGCAATCACTTCCATTCTTGTAATTTCAACTTGCTCTTGAATGCTGATGACTCATGAATCTACCTCTCCTATCTGCTCCCTCTCCATCACACTTCAGTTATGCTATCTCACTGCCTGGTGGTCAATTGCCTCTGACAGCCCTACAAGTACTTCTCATTGTCCAGATTCAAAATGGAATTGATTTTCTTCCTGGACTTGCTCCTACTTCATACATCCATCAAGAGTGATGCCATTAATCAGTCCACATCTTAGAATCACCCTTGACCACTCTCTTCTTCACTCTCACAATTAATTCAATAATATTCTTTATCAGTTCAAACCAATCAGTGAACAGAAACTAAAGAGTAATTTGAAATGGGAAAACAATGTAAAGAATTATCAATTATGGCAGGGGAATAAAAGGTAAGGCTAACTCTAAAATATACCCTAGGGGTGAAGGAGAGTATCCAAGGAAAAAAACACAAAAACAAATGAACTTTGAAGCAGAGATTTTTCCCCATTATTGGATTTCAGACCTTATTGGAATAAGTATGTTGGCAACTCACTAGTTGGTGGAGAAATTCTCTAGGTTGAGCTGGACCAGAGTTTGTTTATAGTTTCCAGGCAAATAGAACACCCTTACCCGGTACAAGTGGGTAAAAATTGTGGCTAGGACTTTCAGGAAAGAAACAACCTCTGAAGTGCAGATAACCAAGCCTGGTGGGGAGGTCCACAAAGGGGGTCAGGGCTTTAGAAGCTGCTACAAGGCAGGGTGGTGTGATACCCGAGATGAGCAGTGTCTGTGTTAAGCATTTCTTGACATACCTATGGGACTCAGGTACTGAGGCACATAGATGGGTGCATAGAGGAAGTCAAGCCCTCAGGAACGTGCTCACTGAATGGGTCATACAGGGCTGGAAAGTACAGTGCTCCTATTAGGAAGAATGTGATGAGGTGGTAACCAGTCCAGAACCGGGGCTCCAAATTTACCAGTGGACTGCATGCTCTGAGTGTGCAGCTGTATGGCAGGAGGGAGAAAAATGCAAGAGAGGCATGCCCAAACCGGGAAGAGAAATACCTTCTTTTTTCAGTTTTACTCCTATGCCTTCTACTAATAATGCTTAACATTGTGCCAGATATAAAGGAGAATCGTTTATAGGGTCCAACTCCATTATTATAGAGCAGGTAATAAGGGTGAATTTGGAACTGCAAGGCAACACATTCCTACATGTAAATAAGTGTCAAATACATATTATTTTAAGTACATCTTGAATTGGTCTATTAATATCCTTTCCTCTGTCATCATAATCCTTTAAACTTTCACCACCACTCAAATTTAAAATCTATTCTCTACTGATCCAACTAGAGGACCTACCTAAATAGGAATTCTAAGCCCCTCCTCTTCTTAAAAGTCTTCAAAAAATACTTATTATTATAATTAAACTCCAAACTTATTCATCCAGCAAATAAAAGTCTTCAAAAAATACTTATTATAAATAAACTCCAACCTCATTTATCCAGCAAATAAGCTCCTTTCTGTTTTTCTGGCCAGATCTCTTAGCATTTATTGACTGTATTTGTCACTTAGTGCATAACAAAAAATAAAATAAAATCTCAGTGGTGTACAACAATAAGTATTGTTTTTCCCTCGGATGTTTGTGTGTTGACTGGTGGTATTTGATCTATGGTGGGCCTGCTTAGGAGGCCTTCAGCAGCTGTTTGGGGCCAATTCTACTCAGAAGTTTCTTTTTCCAATGACAGGCTAATGAGAGCACATTATCCTCATGATAAGCCCCCGTATCCGTCTTCTGACATCCTTGTCCTAGGCAGGTTGTAAGATGAATCTAAAATCAAAAAGCTTCAAGGTGTAAGCCTCTATGAACATGACAGGGAGAGGAAGAAAATACTCTTGAAAAACTTAATCTATATGCTACCTCTTGCGTTACTCCCTACCATCACCAATCTACTAAAATGATTCTCTGATTAGTAACATGTGTGATGTGTTACCATACCATACAAATGTAATTCCAAAGAAAGCAAAAACACTTGGGATTTTAGTTAATGTGTACAAACTTGTCATAGCTAAATGTATGATTTGTTAGGGTTTTTGAAGGGGTGGAAATAACTTACAGAGCTTTCAATGATTTCATGCTACCTATTGATCTCAGTTCAAGAACTTCCGTCATAGAAATATCGATCAAATTCATTCTTTCACAGCATCTTGCTGTCCTTTGGATAAAATATTTATCTTTTAAGACTCTAGTGTTTTTCTGCATGCTTGTCACATTCATCACACCAACCATAGCAGCCGTTCACCCTTTCTCTTTTTACTCCATCTGAAGTTTCTGAGTATTGCTCAGAATCAGGTGTTTACTTTGCAGTCCTTTGTCACTCTCTCCTCTCCATTTGTCCTCTGTTAATAGTGAGTCTATCTGTTCCATTTTCCAACTCATACATTCTCAGATGATTATACTCTCATGTTTTAAGAGAATCAGATACTTAATTACCACTAAATATTCATAGTAATATGCTACTTTCTGGCTAATTACTGCTTACTGATAGCTACTGAAAAGAATTACCCTTACCTAAGAACCCTAGAAGAACAGACTCTTAAAAAATTAAACAGGTCTTGAAATGTTGGATAAAATATTAATTGGCCATTTTACACAAAATATAATTTACCCAGAAAAGATGAAGAACAAGTCAAAATAAGATAAAAATCTTAAAGGAAACAAGATAAAGAGCATGGTATTTTGATATTAAGCACAGTATCCTAACAAAAGGGTTTAGAAAGATGCTTTCTGAACTAGCAGCGGAAAGATAAAAGATGAACACTTTTTACCAGACAGGTGTCCATCTGTCAAGAATCCTGTCTGATGACAGAAATCTATATGATTTTGTCTTTCAGCCAGCTGCAATCTGTCCTAAGGAGTTCTCACTCTATGTTTTCATCCATCTTTTCTTTGAAAGAAGAATCATCTGTGCTATTTTGGTCTTGCTCCAGGAAAACTGTAATAGTGTTAAATGGTGACTCCTGAAAAATAATAGGGAGACTAATTTAAATTGTAGTTCCCAGGGTAAGAACAGACATTAGATAAATAGGAACAATGACAAAGATTTACAATCATTGTCCACCAGTTGTATTCCTTAGCACCTACTGTGTAAAGTGGAATGAGAAAGGATACAAGGTTAGCATCCTCCCTTAATATGTTCAGATTCTCTTTTAATAGATAACAGAGGACTTTTCACAGGATCTTGATAATTTCATGAAACTTGCTCTTTTTCTGGTATACTGAGGGGCAGAAATGCCAGGGAAATTTCAAAACTAGTTGACCCTACTCTCTCCGCTTCAGCTGACACTCTGAGACATTGCTCATCTGTAACTCAGGGTCTTGGAAGGCAAAAGTACCTATATACTCATTCCAGTTCACTGTATTCTCAGGTAGATTCTGGCTAAAAAGAATGTTTGTTGGGTCTGCAACAACCACAAATATAAACAAATAGAATAAGGCCCGCTCAGTGGTAGAGAGGTTAAGTTCACACTTTCCGCTTCTTGGTGGCCCAGGGTTCACCAGTTCCAATCCCGGGTGCAGACATGGCACCGCTTGGCAAAAGCTATGCTGTGGTAGGCATCCCATGTATAAATTAGAGGAAGATGGGCATGGGTGTTAGCTCAGGGCCAGTCTTCCTCAGCAAAAAGAGGAGGATGGGCACTAGCTAGCTCACAGCTAATCTTCCTCAAAAAAAAAAAAAATTAAAAAAATAGAATAATTTGCCAAAGCAAATAAAGTTACTTCATATAGAAACTAATTTCTTTCCATCATTCAACATCAAATTATAAATTACATTGGAATTGGAAACATAAATCTCATGTTCATCTGATCTATGATGCAATTACAGGAGATATATAACTCTTTTTAGATGTAAATGTTATGTAGAAGGATATGGTCATCATTTATTTATAAAAGGTTTTTTTGTGGTAGCCCTTTTTAATCACTAAATTAAATATTATATCAGCAGGTGCTGAGCAGTTTTATGATATATCCAAAGAACGTTTCATTTAGTCAAAATCATATACCCTTTAGCACAATCTGGATTTTATAATAAAAGATTGTTATGGGGCATGACCCCATGGCCAAGTAGTTAAAGTTCTGTACACTCTGCTTTGACAGCCTGGGCTTGTGGGTTCAGATCCCTGGCATGGACCTACTCCTCTCACTAGCCATGCTGTGGAGGCGTCCCACATACAAAATAAGGAGATTTGCACAGGTGTTAGCTCAGGTCTAGTCTTCCTCAAACAAAAGAAAAAAAGAAAAGAAAAAATTGTTATGATGAGTGGTGAGTACCTGAGTACCATTAAGATAACAAAAAAGACAGGATCAGTGAAATATTGAGTCCACTGAGCAAAAGAAATGCATCCTTTCTAGGAGAGCAGGAAGGTATATATTATAAGTCAAAGGATCCTGGTAAACTAATTTTTGTCCTAGGAAACCAGAATATATATTCTTTAATAAAAAATCATTGTCAATCTAGGTTATAGACCTTTATTAAATATTTATTAAGAAATTGAATAAAATATATAGAAAATATAATAGTGTGTAAAATAGTGTATAATACCCCAACCTCATTGAGGCAAGACAAAAATTTGTTAGTTTTATTTGCAATTTTTGTCTCTAAGTTTTATCAATTTGTCTTTGATATAAACTCTCCTTGAACTATGTGTTTCTGTGTATGAAAACCATGATCTGGAATAGAAAAGGCTGTAGGCAGATTCCTTAAGACTTGTTAATACCTAAGAGATAAACGAGAGTATTCGTTTTTCCTGTGATAAATACATATTGCTGCTAATTAACTCAGATGAAACTGAAATCAATAAACATTGAAGATTAGGTAGCTAGTAACTAAAGTTTTTTTTTCTTTTTTGTGATTACTGATTACAGCTTTTAGCTGTTTAACCCACCCATTGTTAACTGTGCTGCTTAGGCAATATGCTCTCTGACTCCCACTAGGTTCCTATAGGTAACATCATCCTGGAGACTGGGTCACCATCGTAATGGATGTGTGAGCTGTTTTTCAGGAATTAGGACCTCCCTGTGCGCTTCAGGCTGGTTGAGACCACCAAAGCATCAACTGCACCCTTGTAGATGCTTGATAAGTGGCTTTTTGATGTCAAGAGGCTAAAAGCTTCACCCTCAGATCATGCTAATGCCACCATTTTGTGAACATGTATCCTACGAAGAGGCATGAAATTTGACTACACTTGCACAGATCATCAATTATCTCACCTTTCCTCACTTCCAATCATCTATCTCCACACTTCAGACCACCTTGCCACCTACCCCATAAATATCCCTGAGCCAACCATTTTTGGGAAGGTGGATTTGAGACTCATTCTCCCATTTCCTCACTTGGCTGCCTTGTGATTAAAACCCTCTCTCCACTGCAGTCTCGTCATCCCAGTGTTTGGCTTTCCAAGCGTCGGATAAAAATGAAACTGGTTTGGCAACAAAACAAAGAATATTCCTGACAAACATTGTCTCTAATCTCATATGACCGACATCACCATTCTTTTGATTTTATAGTCTTTACGTAAGACATTTGAAATTGCCAGCTCTTTTGCTGAAGGTATAGATGGCATTGGAACTGAAACTCAGTCATGTTTGCCAAAGAACCCATCTATTTCCAAGACAATGAGGATTGTTGGTTTCATGGCTGTACATCTGAGTCAGAAAGCCTCTGAAGAATCTCTTTTGCAACCTAAACAGTGCCTGTAAACAGAATAAATTGTATGTCATGTTTTGGTGATCAGTAAAGTGAAGATTGATTTAAATTTCTAAATTAAAAACAGCTTTATTGCTATTACGCACTTTCTCAATTAATAGAATCTATTTTGTATCATGTGAGATTCAAGAAAACCCTGCATTGAAAATTGGTTTCCTAATCCAGATCACTGGGGATTTAAACTCTTCATCTTGTCGCTCTTTATTCCTGACAAAGACAAAAGATTCGGTAGACTCTACATAGGGAATTGTCTAGACATGTTCATTTATATAACAAATATTTATTGAAAGGATCATGTGAAAGGCACTTGATCCAGACCCTGGGAACTCAGTAGTAAACAAAAAAATGACCAGAGCAGCAAATATAGATATAGATACAGATACAGACACAGATAGAGAAAAAGATCTCTAGAGAAACCATATTTGAGTGAGAGAAGACAGAAAGAAAAAGAGATTGAATTAAATGGCTCATCAAAAAATATAGTACATAAGGAGATAAGGGAATGTAAAATGTCTATGTGTGTGATGCAATTTAAACAGAGTTGTTAAGCAATTCCTCACTGTGAAAATGTCATATAAGCAAAGGCTTAAAAGAGGGGAGGGAATCAGCCATGTAGATATATAGGAAAAAACATTCCAGACATAGGGAAGAACAAGTGCAAAGACCCCAAGAAAGGCCTTTAAGGAGTAGCAAAATGAGCAAGGGGGAGAGTTGAAGGACTGTAAGTCAAAAATCTAACAGCATTCATACAGAACTTATAGGCTAATGATAGGATGATGGCTTTTACCTGGAAATGGGGACCCAGTAGAGGCCTTTGAAGGAACCATTGACAGACATGACCTACTTTATCATTTGAATAGTTTTCAAAGCTGACAAGGTGCCTCACAAATATTACTTCTTCTAGCATGTCAATGTTGTGTTAATGCCATCTTTTTAGGTTCTTTAGGAAAACCATTAGAATAAAATGAAGAACTATGTTGACTAAAAGAGTAAGGGAGGTTAATTTTTCTGACTAAGATTATCACAGAGCCCAGCTGTGAGCAAGCAAGGAGGGCACATAAGTAGCAATCGTGGTGGCACTAGAAAGAATTCTATATTAGCCTGGCACAAAAATAGAACAAGAGTGTCATAACAGATGTGTTGTTTCTAATATATAGGCTCAAAGACACAGCAGGCTCTCACATTTTAGCATAGCATGCAAGTAGTAGCTTAGCTTTGAGAACATGGGTGAAGAAGTGAAGAAAGACAGAAGAGAAAGGACTGCCAGTGCACAAAGTTCTGCCCCACTTTGAGGAGCCAGCAAATATTCCATGTGAGAGAGGACATTTCAAAAACCAAGAGGAATTCTCTGAGCTGTTTCCCGCCTTTATAATTTTTCTGTTTGTGGGTCGTCTAGGTGATGCTAATCAAGAGGAAAGGTCATGTCTGAAAACATTTGAGTAGTAGGATAATAACTTTGACAATACATTAGAACACATTTTACCTTACAACTTCAGACAATTAATTGCCTTTACAGAGTTCTGGGTATGGATTTGCTCTTCATATAACTCTCAACTCACCAGACTTTCATAGGGGGCTTATAAAAGCCACCAGCAAATTCTTCTGTCTGTCAACAGTGCCCTGGCTAGTTCTTCTGTTAACGGCAGGTGTCTCTTACAGCCATGGTGAACACTGGCTTCTGTATGAACAGGAGCACTCATGTTCTTATTCACAAGTACTTGTAAGCTGCAGTTGTAGTTTGCCATCGAGCACCATAAGATGCATCTCTGGTCTACCCACTTTACATTTTCCCCAGCTCTGTTGCTAGAATGAGGATATAAGCGCAGGACCTCTAGGGCCAGTTCAAACTGACCCAGTCTTATCAACAGAAAGTATCTCAGGGGCAAGCCAAATTTTGCAAGTCACATAGCCAGAGCATGCATGGAGGAGAAAATCTTCACCTGCAATTGTTACCAAAACCAAAGCGGGTTCACTCCTGATGAGTTAAATCAGACTCTATACCAGAAGTGGTTGTTTCACAAAGTGAAGTATATTTGTGGCAAATAGAAGACCACGAGAAATCATTTCCAGAGTCATGGCATCCCCAAACAAAGGGAAGGAGGGACTTTTATTTCAGATGGAGAATGAATATTCCAAAGGGAGAGGTGAGTATTCACTTGCGTAGGCTCAGTTGGAGAACATGCTTCCACATACACTGCAGGTTACAGTAACAAGGCCTGAGCTCCTCCTGGAGAAACTTGACATTAAAAATAAGGCAAAGTTCATAAGCGTAGCTCTCCTGGTAAGGCTTGGTTTGGCTCAGGGTGGTTGGTGATTGCATCTCCTTAACATAACAAAAGGAAAAAGAACAATTGGTAAAAGCAATTAAAATATCCAAACCCACCCTTGAGTTCCTGGGGTAACTCTCAGTGACGCAATGACCCAGGAACCAAAGATTTGCAACCCCAAGGGAACCAAAGGACCAGGACTTGACCAGTACTTGAAAGGCAGACCCTCATCTGAGGTGAGTGGTCCATTGTCTAGGAAGATTCAGTGTTAAAGCCCCTTCCACAGCTTACCATAAATGTTAAAACCTTCCCATCAATGCTTAAAACCTTACCATAAATGTTTAAAACCCTCAAATCAAAACCTTCCCTACCAGCATTTCCACCTACCAGTCTGTTCTCCCTACCCTCTTAAATTTCACCTCAAATCCGGGACTGGGGAGACAGATCTGAGAGCTATGTCTTCTGCCTCCTTGCAGATCAATCTTGCAATAAATCCTTTTTTTCTCTCAAAATCTGGTACCATAGTAATTAGCCCTTTATGCACATTGGGCAAAAGAATCTCAATTTTGTGTCATAATAGAGATTTTTCTGGAAACGCATAGGGGAGAATACGGACTGAAGTGGCTGCAGATAGGAGAATTAAATTTGAATCCTGTTTATAACCTTTATTAACTTTGAATGAAGAATTTAAATTATCTGAGCTCCATTCTCTTCATCTTTAAAATAAATGCAATAATTTCTATTTCCCTTGGTTGTTAGGATGTTTAAGTTAAACAGCATAAACAGACTATAGTGGTCTGTAAAATAATTCGCACTTTGATGGCATTATTTGCAATGATTATAATAATATTAATAATAAATATTAATTGCTTTTTAACCATACGGTAATTAACTCCTGTTCCTCTTGATATATCAAACTAAAATTGCATTGGAAATTCTAACCATATAGTAAATTTGTTTGCTTCCCCCTTATTTTCCTATGTTTTTCAACCAGTGCCAGCCCCCAACCACATTTGAAATTATTGTCCTTAGTGTTTTACAAGCTAGACATATGTGCTTGTTTTTCAAAGACAGAGGAAAATTAAAATATACCACTTTGCATTAAAACCTGCAAAGACTCAACAGGATGGCATAACATTCACTTCTTTTTCGTAGGAGAAAAATCATGCTGAACAGAATTTCATTACTCTCCTTGCATATTGCCTGCAGAACGGTCTGTCAGAGATATTAATCACTCTGAGAAATGTGTATCTCAGAAAGCTCTGTTAAAGTAGACTAAATTTCATTTTTTTAGAGTAAATGAGGGAGCAGTTTTTCACCTGCTTAAGCTGAAATATTTGCATTTCAATTGACATTATCCTTTTGAATTCTAGTTTTCCCAGTACATCTCTTGCAACAAAGTGGCTTCTTAATTGAGTCTCTTGTTTTTAGGCTTACTTACCAGTTGAGAGGCTACTCTGGAAGCATAGCATTGAAAGTGCTCATTTGATTATTTGGACCACTATACGGAGAAGTCTACAGCATGAAAACACATGGCAGTGAACTATGGGAACATACGCAGTCATCTCCTCCAATAATAAAAGCACTGATGGGTGGATTTTAAGGAACAAGAACTGTAAGCCACTAGATTGTTTCCCCTCTTCCTCTTCTGAATCCACTTATAGGAGAAATAAGAAAATTGTCAGAAACAAGCAAACCTCAGAAACTTGTTCCAAAATCTGACCACTAGAAACCATCTGGCATGTCTATATGCTCAGCCCTATTTCCTAAAACCCCAGGCTATAAGAACTGCCAACACAAATAACCAATAATCAATCTATAGATTAAAAATGGGATGAGTTTATTATATGAGCCAATTCTAAGGAATATACTCCAGGAAAGCAAGCTCTACCAGGGAAGGAAGCTCTCCAGAGAAACGAGGTGTACAACATGGTTATACATTATTTTGGAACCAGGAACACTCATCAAAGATGACAGGAATAGTTTTCTTCTTTTTATTACAGTCACAAGATATTTTGCTACGTATACAGCAGGTCAGTCTGCCCCTGGTTTCTGGATGGAATGCTTATCTTTAAAGAAATGCTGATATGAGAGGGAAACATTCATCTCTGCCTTTAAAGGCAGCATTCTTTTCTTTGGGACACTGTAAATGTTTAAAGATGTATGATGCATACTTGACAGGACACACCAGACCGTTCTGGAAAAACAAGGTCAGGCTAAATCAGTTTTAAGCCAACATGGCTTCCTCATATACCTCAATCTATTAACTTTCCTTACTGCTTTTCATTTATTTCATCAGAACTAAAAGGCACCTCAGATAATACCAATCCCAATGCCCTCGTTTCACAGATGGAGCAACTGACCCCCAAGAGCCAGAACAATTTGCCCAGGAAATAGAGAGAATAAGGACAGAGCAGTGACCCAAAACCAGATCAATTTACACTACTTTCGATGTGTTTCCTGTGATCATTGACGTCTGACTGCTGACCTAAGTTTCTTCAAAATTCCACAGTCATCAAAGGATAATTGATCTGCTGAGAAGAAAGAAAGAGAGGTGGGGAAGTGGGAAGGAAGGAAAGAGTAAGGAAGGAAGGAAGGAAGGAGGGAAGGCAGGGAGGAAGGAAGGAAAGGAAAGAAAGCTAGTAAAAGCCATTTTTCTTGGTTTCCTCAGCTTGCACAGATTTTTTTCTTGATACGGATCATATTGCCCCATGATCACCTCTTTCCTGTTATCTATCTCCTCCCCTAAACTACTAATTCCTGACACTGGCTGCTTAACATAACCATTTCTGAGACTAATTAACATCACAGATACCAGGGCTCTGCCTAGACTTAGTGAATAAGAATCTCTCAGGGAAAGGCCTGGTTGTCTTAAATTCTAACAAGTGATTCTAATGTATGGTAAAGTTGGAGATCTATAGAGCTAGATATAGTTCCTGGAACTCTAATTTCTTCATCTTACAATCCAAAGCCCAGCATGAAGTAAACCCAGTAAATATTTTATAAATTAATGAATAAATCAATTGTTCTCAAATGAGGCAATAGCAAGAAGCCACAGGAAAGATTTAGATTTGGCAAATAAATTGAAAAAACGCCTTATGAAAAATTATAAAAAATTATATAAATTAAAAGAAATAACTATAAAGCTGGGGGGAACGTTAAGGTCACTTAGTCCATACTTATATTTTAGATATGAAGAAAGTGAGACCTAGGGAGATTAAGCAGCTCTCTCATGGCCACACAAGTAGAGAACTACGACTAGAAATTAAGTGTCCTGATTTCCAGCTTTTAGGAGAAGATTAGAATTGAAATGATCTAGGGTAGGCCAGTCACGGTCAAAGTGGACATCAGAATCAGTGGCATCAACATCACTTTGGAACCTTATTAGAAATGCACGTTTTTAGGCCCCACAGAATGTGAAACTCTGGAAATGGGGCCCAGTGGTCTGTTTTAACAAGCTTGCAGGTGATTCTGAAATACTCTTAAGTTTGGGGATCACTGATTGAGGCAGACATATTTATCCTTACCCGTCTATTTGAGAAAGTCATTCTTTATATAATGTTCATGTAAATTTGCTGTAACATTAGGTGATTTCCCAATTTTATTTTAGGAACTGCCCAAGGTGATATATGATATCTTTGAGAGGAGTTGAGTAGAAGTTAACTTGAGAGCAAATATCCTAAGGTATTGCCTCATTTGAAATTTGTTTCTTCCTATTGGAACCTTTTGCAACCTGTTTATGCGAGTTTCGATGACATTCCTATAAACTCCACAGTCGTTTTTGTTTTTTTTCTTCTACTCTCATTGTTTCACGCATATGTCATCAAGCTCAAACCTCTATAAAGACTTAGCTATTGCTTAGGTTACAAGAGCTTTCCAGCATGATCTCAACCACTCCGCCCCACCATATTTCTCATTGCTCAATTTCTAGCATAGTGATTAACGTCATTGGGCTACGGAAGTAGAAAATATTGAGTTTGAATTCTAGCTGTAACTCTTATTAGCTGT
The DNA here is from genome assembly GCF_021613505.1 of Equus quagga. Lineage (NCBI taxonomy): Eukaryota > Metazoa > Chordata > Mammalia > Perissodactyla > Equidae > Equus > Equus quagga. The sequence continues at coordinate 74,954,098 of NC_060270.1, forward strand.
GTGACCTAGAAAATAACTTAATTTTTAAATATCTTAAGATCAACAGACGTTAAAAAAAATAATGCTAACTTTGATGCTTGACATTTAGAGTAAAATTTAGTATATTTTACCAGATTGTACTGTAGGAAATCCAGAATTTTCACTTTTCAAAACAGGGCCATCTTTGATTATTATACTTCCTCTTGTCAAAGAAGGCCTACTCCACTCCTCCACTAACAGATATATTTTCTTCTGGGCTGTCTCAGTCATGTATCCCCCAGCCACCAATCAGATCCATCAGTGATATCCTTCTGTCCTCAAATTCTAACACAATTATATTGCTGCCATGTTTACCATTGCATTTAACCCCTGATTCCACTCTTTTGAATATTTATTCAGCTGTATAATTTTACATTTTCAGTGATGCCTGGAACAAAGATCTTCAGTCTTATTTAAAAGCTAAAAAAATAATACTTCTCAATTGGTTAATGCATTTAACACCAGTTAAATATATAGGTGAAAATTGTAGTACCTAAAATACTGTTTCTAAAGTAGAGATGTATAAATATGACTTTTATAGTCCAGGAGTTATAAAGATTTTTATATGTTTTCAGGGCAATCTAACAGTAATAATGAAGAGTTTATCCCAGGAATGCAAGATTGGGTCAACAGACAAAAATCAGTCTTTTCAACTCCTCATATCAACGAGCGAAAGAAAAAGTTTGTGATCATCTCAGAAAATACAGAAAAAGCCTTTTACAAAATCAACATTTATTCATGACAAAACCTTTCAAAAATTAGCAACAGAAAGGCACTTCCTCAACCTGATAAAAGTCATTTACAAACAAACAAACAAGCTATAGCTGATATCATATTTAAAGATAAAAGACAGAAGGATTTCCTCCAATGATGGGTACCAAGAGAAGGGAATTTTCTTTCACTACACCTAGGCAGCATTGTGCTAAAGGATGTAGCTGGGGCAACAAGAAAAAGAAATAAAGTTACTCACTTTGGAAAAGAAGAAGTAAAATTGGCTTTATTTGTAAACAACATGATCATCAACCTAGAAAATCCCGAATAATCTACCAAAGTTAGAGGAACTCATAAGTGATTTTAGTGAGGTCACAGGATACAAGGTCAATATACACAAATCAATTGTATTTATATATTTCAGTAATAAAAAACTGGAAGTTGTAATTTGAAAAGGCTCTTTTATTATTGCACCAAAACTGGGAAATACTTAGGTATAAATCTCAGAATACCTGTGCAAGGTCTTACAATAAAGATCTATACAAAACACTGATGAGGAGGCAGCCCGGTGGCACAGTGATTAAGTTGGCATGTACTGCTTCCATGGCCTAGGGTTCACTGGTTCAGATTCCGGGTGTGGACATGGCACCACTTGGCAAAAGCCATGCTGTGGTAGGCATCCTACATATGAAGTAGAGGAAGATGGGCATGGATGTTAGCTCAGGGCCAGTCACCCTCAGCCAAAAAAAAAAGGAAAGAAAATTAAAAAAAAAATGAAAAGAAAAGGAAGCAGAAAAGAATAAAGAAATAAATTTTAAAAAAACACTGATGAAAGAAGATTTTTTTACTAAGGCTATGATAGTTTACAACATTGTGAAATTTCATTGTACATTAGTGTTAGTCACCATATAAGTGCTCCCCTTCACACTTTGTGTTTATCCTGAACTCTCCTTTCCCTGGTAACCACTAAATAATTCTCTGTGTCCATGTGTTTGTTCATCTTCCACATATGAGTGAAATCATACAGTGTTGTCTTTCTCTGTCTTTCTTATTTTGCTTAACATAATACCCTCAAGCTCCATCCATGTTGTTGTGAATGGGATGATTTTTGTCATTTTTTATGCCTAAGTAGTACTCCATTGTGTATATATACCATGTCTTCTTTATCCAATCATCAGTTCGTGGGCACTTGAGTTGCTGCCACATCTTGGCTGTTGTGAATAATACTGCAATGAGCAGAGGGGTGCATAAGTCTCTGAATTGTTGATTTCAAGTTCTTTGGATACATACTCAGTAGTGGGATAGCTGGGTCATATGATATTTCTATTTTTAGTTTTTTGAGAAATCTCCATAATGTTTTCCATAGTGGCTGCACCAGTTTGCATTCGCACTAGCAGTGTATGAGGGTTCCCTTTTCTCCACAACCTCTCCAACATTTGTTATTTTGTCTTGGTGATTACAGCCATTCTAACTAGTGTAAGGTGACATCTTAGTGTAGTTTTGATTTGCATTTCCCTGATGATCAGTGATATCAAACATATTTTCATGTGTCTATTGGCTATCTGTAAATCTTCTTTGGAGAAATGTCTATTCATATCCTCTGCCCATTTTTTGATCGGGTAGTTTGATTTTTTGTTGTTGAGTTGTGTGAGTTCTTTATATACTATGGAAATTAACTCTCTGTCAGATATATGATTTGCAAATATTTTTTCCCAGTTAGTGTGTTGTCTTTTCATTTCAATCCTGGTTTCCCTTGCCTTATAAAAGTTCTTTAGTCTAATGAAATCCCACTTGTTTCATTTGTTTGCCTTATCTAAGAAGACATGGTGTTCAAAAAGATCCTTGTGTGATCGATGTCACAGAGTGTACTGCCTATATTTTCTCCTAGAAGTTTTATATTCCAGGTCTTACCTTCAAGTCTTTGATCCAATTTGAGTTAATTTTTGTGTGTGGTGTAAGATAATGGCCGACTTTCATTCTTTTACATGTGACTGTCCAGTTTTCCCTATACCATTTATTGAAGAGACTTTGTTTTCTACACATTGTACATTCTTTGTCAAAGATTAACTGTCCATAGATGTGTGATTTTATTTCTGGGTTTTCAATTCTGCTCCATTGATCTGTGTGCCTATTTTGTACCAGTACCATGCTGTTTTGATGACTATAGCTTTGTAATATATTTTGAAGTCAGGGATTGTGATGCCTCCAGCTTTGTTCTTTTTTCTCAGGATTGCTGTAGCAATTCAGGGTCTTTTGTTGTCCCAAATGAAATTTAGGGTTCTTTGTTCTATTTCCATGAAGAATGTCATTGGAATTCTGATTGGAATTGCATTCAATTTGTAGATAGCTTTAGGTGGTATGGACGTTTTAGCTATGTTTGTTCTTCCAATCCATGTGCATGGAATGTCTTTCCATTTCTTTAGGTTGTCATCAATTTTTTCAGTAATATCTTGCAGTTTTCATTGTATAGGTCTTTCACTTTCTTGCTTAAATTAATTCCAATCATTTTATTCCTTTTGTTGTGATTGTGAACAGGATTGAGTTCTTGAGTTCTCTTTCTGTTAGTTCAATATTAGAGTATAGAAATGCAACTGACTTTTTTTTTTTTTTAAAGATTTTATTTTTTCCTTTTTCTCCCCAAAGCCCCCCCGGTACATAGTTGTGTATTCTTCGTTGTGGGTTCTTCTAGTTGTGGCATGTGGGACGCTGCCTCAGCGTGGTCTGATGAGCAGTGCCATGTCCGCGCCCAGGATTCGAACTAACGAAACACTGGGCCGCCTGCCGCGGAGCGCGCGAACTTAACCACTCAGCCACGGGGCCAGCCCCAGAAATGCAACTGACTTTTACAAGTTAATTTTGTATCCTGCAACTTTGCTGTAATTGTTGATTATTTCTAATAGTTTTCTGATGGGTTGTTTAGGGTTTTCTCTACATAAAATCATGTCTTCTGCAAACAGTGAAAGTTTCACTTCTTCCTTTCCAATTTGGATACCTTTTATTTATTTTTCTTGTCTAATTGTTCTGTCCAATACTATATTGAATAGGAGTGGCAAGAGAGGGTAGGTACCCTTGTCTTGTTCCTGTTCTCAGAGGGATGGCTTTCTGTTTTTCCCCATTGAGTATGATGTTGGCTGTGGGTTTGTCATATATGGCCTTTATTATGTTCAGGTACTTTCCTTATATACCAATTTTATTGAGCATTTTTATCATAAATGGATGTTGGATCCTGTCAAATGCTTTCTCTACATCTATTGAGATGATCATGTGGTTCTTGTTCCTCATTTTGTAAAGGAAGTGTATCATGTTGATGGCCTTGCAGATGTTGAACCATCCCTGTGTCCCTGGTATAAATCCCACTTGATGACAGTGTATGATCTTTCTAAGGTATTGCTGTATTCAGTTTGCCAACATTTTGTTGAGGATTTTTGCATCTATGTTCATCAGTGATATTTGCCTATAATATTCCTTCTTTGTGTTGTTCTTGTCTGGCTTTGGTATCAGGGTGATGTTGGCATCGTAGAATGAGTTAGGAAATGCTCCACCTTCCTCAATTTTCTGGAATAGTTTGAGAAGGATACGTATTAAATCTTTGAATTTTTGGTAGAATTCTCCAGAGAAGCCATCTGCTCCTGGACGTTTATTTTTAGGGAGGTTTTTTGATTACTGTTTCAATGTCTTTACTTGTTTTTGGTCTATTCAGATTTTCTATTTTTTCTTGATTCAGTTTTGGGAGGTAGTAAGAGTCTAATAAATTATCCATTTCTTCTAGGTTGTCCAATTTTGGCTTATAGTTTTCAATAGTATTTGGTTGTAATCTTTCGTATTTCTGTGGTATCCATTATAATTTCTCCTCTTTCAATTCTAGGTTTATTTGAGCCTTCTCTCTTTTTTTCTTAGTGACCCTGGCTGGTGGGTTTGTCCATTTTGTTTGTCTTCTCAAAGAACAAGCTCTTTGTTTCATTGACCCTGTCTACTTTCTTTTTTGTTTCAATTTCATTTATTTCTGTTCTAATTTTTATTGTTCTGCTCCTTCCACTGACTTTGGGCTTTGTTCCTCTTTTTCTAATTCTGTTAGGTGTAGTTTAAGGTTACTTATTTGAGATTTTTCTAGTTTGTTAAGGTGAGCCTGTATTGTAATGAATTTCCCTCTTAGGACCACTTTTGCTGCATCCCAGATGATTTGGTATAGTGTATTTTCATTTTCATTTTCATTTTCATTTGTCTCCAATAATTTTTGATTTCTCAAATTTCTTTAGTAATTCATTGGTTGGTCAGTAGCATGTTGTTTAATCTCCACATCTTTTCCCCTTTACCAGTTTTTTTCTTGTAGTTGATTTCTAGTTTCATAGCATTATGATCAAAAAAGATGCTTGATATTATTTCAGTCTTCTTAAATTTATTGAGGCTTGCTTTGTTTTCTTTGTTTTGTTTTGTTTTTAGAAAGGTTAGCCCTGAGCTAACTACTGCCAATCCCCCCTCTTTTTGCTGAGGAAGACTGGCCCTGAGCTAACATCCATGCCTATCTTCCTCTACTTTATACATGGGACACATACCACAGCATGGCTTTTGCCTAGCAGTGCCATGTCCACACCTTGGATCTGAACTGGTGAACCCCAGGTTGCCGAGAAGTGGAATGTGCAAACTTAACTGCTGTGCCACCAGGCTGGCCCCCTATTGAGGCTTGATTTGTTTCCAAACATATGGTCTATCCTTGAGAATATTCCATGTGAACTTGAGAAAAATGTGTAACCTGCTGTTTTTGGATGGAGTGTTCAATATGTATATATCTCTCTCTATATATCTATTAAGTCAATCTGGGTGAGATTTTCATCTAATTGTACAGTTTCCTTGTTGAGTTTCTGTATAGATATTTTATCCATTGGTGTAAGTGGGGTGTTGAGGTCCTCTACTATTATTGTGGTGTTGTTAATATCTCCTTTTAGGTTTGTTAATAATTGCTTTATGTACTTTGGTGCTCCTGTGTTGGATGCATAAATATTTATTAGTATAATGTATTCTTAGTGTAGTGTCTCTTTTATCATTATATACTGCCCCTCTTTGTCTCTCTCTATCTGTTTTTTCTTGAAGTCTACTTTCTCTGATATAAGTATGGTGGCACCTGCTTTATTTTGGTCACTATTAGATTGGAATATCATCTTCCATCCCTTCACTCTGAGTCTGTGTTTGTCTTTGGGGCAATGTGTTTCCTGGAGGCAGCATATTGTTGGGTCTTGTTTTCTAATCCATCTGCTACTCTGTATCTTTTGATTGGAGAATTCATTCCATTTAAATTTAAAGTGATTATTGATATATGAAGGCCTAATGATGTCATTTCATCACTCATTTTACAGTTCTGCATTTCCTTTGTTTCTCATTCCATGTATTTTGGACTACTAATTCAGTTAGGTAGTTTGTTATGCTGGTTTTCTTAGTTTTCTCCTTATTCATTATTTGTGTCTCTGTTCTAATTATTTGTTTAGTGGTTACCATGTGGTTTGTGTAAAAAAAAATCTCATAGATGAGATAGTCCATTTTCTGATAGCTTCTTGTTTCCTTAGACTAAGTCAGTTCCATTCCTTTCCTCTTCCCCTTCTAAATTTTTATTGTCACATCTTGTTTCATCTTGTCTTGTGAGTTTGAGGTTAAAATGACAAGATTATATTTAATTTTGGTGGTTTTCTTCCCTTTGTCTTTAATGTTATAATTGAGCATTTGCTAACTTGTTATGATGGGGAGCTGCAATTTTCTGATTTTGTCCATCAACTTATCTCCATGCTCAGGGTTTTGTAAATCCTTTCTTTTTTTTCAGCTATGATGGCCTTCCTAAGGAGTTGATGTTGTGGAGGGGGAGTCTTGTGGTGATGAACCCCCTTAACTTTTGTTGATTTGGGGAAGTTTTTATTTCTCCATCATATTTGATGGATATTTTTGCTGTATTGAGTAGTCTTGGCTCAAATTTTTTGCTTTTCAGAATTTTGAATATATCATTCCACTCTCTCCTAGCCTTTAAGGTTTCTGCTGAGAAATCCACTAACAGCCTGATAGGGGTTCCTTTGTAGGTTATTTTCTTCTGCCTTGCTGCCCTTAATATTTTTTCTTTCTCATTTACTTTTGCCAGCTTTACTACTATATACCTTGGAGTTGTTCTTTTTACAGTGACAAAATTTGGAGATCTATTTTCTTCTGTCACATGGATTTCCAGCTTCTTCCCCAGGTTTGGGAAGTACTCAGCTATTATTTCTTTGAACAAACTTTCTGCTCCTTTCTCCTCTCTTCTCCCTCTGTGATACCTATAATCCTTATGTTACATTTCCTAATTGAGTCAGATATTTCTCAGAGAGTTTCTTCATTTATTTTTAGTCTTAGTTCTCTCTCCTCCTCTGTCCACAGCATTTCTATATTTCTGTCCTCCAGACTGCTAATTCTGTCCTCCATAATATCAGCTCTACTGTTCAAGGAGTCCAGGTTTTTCTCTATCTCATCCATTGTGTTCTTTATCTCCAACTTTTCTGATTGGTTCTTCTTTGTAGTTTCAGGCTCTTTTGTGAACTCACTCCTGAACTCGTTGAATTGTCTATCTGTATTCTCTCTTAATTTGTTGAGTTTTTTCATGGCAGCTATTTGGAATTCTTTGACATTTAGGTTATAGATTTCTGTGTCTTCAGGATTGATTTCTGGATACTTGTCATTTTCCCTTGTTCAGGGGATTTAATATATTTTTTTCATAGTGCTTGATGGCCTGGATTTGTGCCTCTGCATAGAGATAGAATTTGGTCACAGCTTCCATTTGCTGCCACTGGAGGGAGGGGGCAGGAACTGTGTAATCTGTGCCCACCAGCATCCCCATCAGCTGTGCCTGTCCAAGCCTGGGCTACTCCCTGGGATCACAGTGGCCCTGTGGAGTCTCTCACCAACTGTGGGGACAATCATACAGGGACTCTGGGCTGCTGCCACCTGTTCCCATAGACTTGCCCAGATGTGTTCCCCACTTCAGGACTGCAGTGGTGTTATGTGTTTTCAAGGCAGCCAGGAGCTTGTTCATCCAGACTTGCAGCTCTGCCACTGTCAGGTCCTAGGTTGTACCAGCTGTTGTGCTTGGAGGCAAGGCCTTGCTGCTGGGTCTGAGCCAGCACCAGTCTCTGGGACTATGGTGGGGTTGTGGACTCTCCTACCAGTCAAGAGCATGATCACACAGGTGCTCAGGGCTGCTTCCTCCTGCTCCCACAGTCCCACTAATCATACAGCCCCTTTGGGGATGCTATGATACTGTGGACATGTGCAGCAGCCAGGGGCACTTTTTCTCAGGCCACAGATAGAATGCCATCTGCTCCTAGGTCACACCAGTCTTTGCCCTTGATGGACAGGACCTCCCTACTGGGATGGTGGCTGAGCCACTCCTGGGGCTGCAGTGGGACTGTGGGTTTTCCTGCTGGGCCAAGGAGCTATCATGCAGGGCTCAGGGTTGCTGCCACCTGCTCCCACAGTCCCACTGGGTCACACCCCCCCCACTTTAGCATTACGGCAGAACTATGGGCATTTAATGCACCTGGAGGTTTTTATGCTCAGATTCACAGTTGTGCTACTGTCTGCTCCCAGGTCACACCATTCTTTGTACTTGTTGGGCATGGCTTTCCCACTGGTACTGAGCTGAGTCTCTCCCTGGGGCCACAGTGGGGCTTTGGGTTTTGCCACTGGACCAAGGAGTGATCATGTAGGGGCTCAGGGTTGTTACCACCTGCTCCCACAGTCTCACTGGGTTTCACTTCCCCCCTCAGGGCTGCAGCAGAGCTATTGGCATTTAGGGCAGCTGGGTTTTTGTTTTGCCTGGACATCCAGCTGCACCACAGTGTGCTCCTAAGTTCCACTAGCCTTTGTGCTTGGTGGGTGTGGCTCCCCACTGGGTCTGAGCCCAAGTCACTCCCTGGGGCTGCAGCGGGACTGTGGGGTTTCCCACTGGACCAAAGAGCCATCACAGGGGCTCAGGGCTGCCATCACCTGTTTCCACAGTCAAGCCAAGTTGCATGCCCACCCTCAGGGCCACAGTGGTGCTATTACTCCTTCAGCCAGGAGAACAGTCACTCATGGGTACTGGGCTGTCTGGGATCTGGAGAGTTCTCACCTATCTGAACCACCTCTCCAGGGATAGTCCATCCACCTTCTGATGTATAGCAGCACAGGTCTCTCAGGTGTCCTGAGGTGCTGTGTGGGCATCCTCTGTTCATCCCTGAACGTCCATTCAGTTGTAATTCAAAGGAAGAGAGACAAGGGGGACTGTTCACTTTGCCATACTGCTGACATCCACCCAGAAATTTTTTAAATATCTACATAAATAGTAAGATATATTATGTTCATGATTTGGCAGACTCAATGTTGTTAGATAACAAATTACCCCTATAGATTCAATGCATTTTTAATAAAAAATTTAAACAGGATTGCTTTGTACAAGTCAACAAGCCAATTTTAAAAATTTTATGGAGAAGCAAAGAAATTAGAGTAGCTAAAGTTTAGAAAGTAAAATAAATTTGGAAGACGTATTACCTGAAGACCTGTAGTGTCTTACTACAAAGGTATATATGTAGCTTTATAATAAAATTGCATATAGATAACATAACAGAATAGAGTCTAGAAATAAACCAAAACATGTCTGCCCAGTTGATTATCAATAAAGTAGAGGGAAAAAGGATTGTCTTTTCAACAAATAACGTTCTTCACAAAAAAACACCAAAATTTGTTCCTACTTCATACATACTTCATATGCAAAAATTAACTTAAACTTAATCATAGATCTTCATGTAAAACCTAAAATGGTAACACTTCAAAATGTAGGAGAAACGAAGGAGAGCATCACTGTCTTGGATTAAGTAAAGACTTCTCATGTATGATGGCAAAAGCACGGTCAACACAAAGAAAACAGACGATCAAAATTAAGAACCAATACATTTCAAGAGTAACTGTTAAGAGAATGAAAAGCATGAACTAGGAGAAAATATTTTAAAATTACTTATCTGATAAAAGACATATCTCGACTATATAATCAATTCTCAAATCTGAATAATAAGAAATTATAAAGAAAGATGTTTGTTCCCTCTTCTTAAAGGCTTTTTTCTTTCTATGTTTTATTTTGAGCAGTTTCAATTGCTATACCTTCAAGTTCACTAATCTTTCCTTCTACGCTGCCTAACCTGCTGTCAATTCCATCCAGGGTCTTCATCATCTCAGATATTAAAGCTTTTCAATTCCAAAAGTTTGATTTTCACTTTTTTAAAATTAATTTTATGTATCTATCATCTTCTGTCTCTCTTCTACTTCTTGAATATTTGAAATAAAATAAAACTATCTTACTGTATTTGCCTAGTAATTCCATACTCTCTGTGTGCATTGTTTAATTGTGCTTTCCATTATATATTTGATTTTCCTGCTTTTCTGCATGCTAAACTTTGGGAATTTTACTTTGTTGGATTTTCTATATTTTTTATTTCCTATAACTACATTGTTCATTTTCCTAAGATGCAGTTTAACTATTTATAAACAGTCGTAATTCCTTCAAGGCTTCTCTTAACTTTTGTTAAGCAAGACACAAACAGCCTTTTGTCTAGGCCTAATTTTGCCCCCACTGAATATAATCCCAAATAATATACTCTATACCCCACAAACTATGAGGCTTTCTTCTCTGGTCATTGGAAACACACACTAGTCCTTGAACTGCCTGAGCTTTAAGAATCTCTCTACAAAAATTAACTCACAATGGATCAAAGATGTAAAGATAGGAGGTAAAAATCATAAAATTCTTAGAAAAACACATGGTATAAATCTTCACTACCTCAAGTTAGGAAATGGATTTTTTACATATGACACTAAAAGCAGGAGAAACAAAGAAAATTAGATAAACTGAACTTCACCAAAATTTAAAATTTTTCTTTAAAGATTTTATTTTTTTCCTTTTTCTCCCCAAAGCCCCCCAGTACATAGTTGTATATTCTTAGTTGTGGGTCCTTCTAGTTGTGGTATGTGGGATGCCGCCTCAGCATGGCTTGATGAGTGATACCATGTCTGTGCCCAGGATTTGAACTGACAGAACACTGGGCCGCCTACAGTGGAGTACACAAACTTAGCCACTCGGCCACAGGGCCAGCCCTAAAATTTAAAACTTTCGTACATCAAAAGATATATTATTAAGAAAGTGAAAAGCTAACATACAGAATGGAAGAAAATATTTGTAAATCATATATCTGATAAGAGTCTAGTATCTGGAATGTATAAAGAACTCTTAAAACAAAAACAAAAAGACAATCCCGTTAAAAACAGGCAAAGAACTTGAATAAACTTTTTTAAAGAAAGTATACAAACAGCTGACAAACATATGAAAAGATGCTCAACATTAGGGAAATGCAAATCAAAATCACAAGAATTACTGCTTTACACTCACTATGATGGCTATTTTTAAAAAAGGAATATAACAAGCACTGTTGAGGATATGGAGAAATTGAAATCTTAGTACATTGCTGATAGGAATGTTAAATAGTTTAGCAACTACAGAAAGTAGTTTGGCAGCCCCTCAAAAAGTACAACATAAAATTATCATATGATCCAGCAATCCCACTCCTAAGTATGTACTCAAAAGAATGGAAAATAGGTACTTAAACAAATATGTGTATACACATGTTATGGCAGCACTATTCACAAAAGCCGGAAGGTGAAGATATGTCAAATGTCCATCTATAGAGGGACAAATAAACAAATTGTGGTATATACATAAAACTGAATATTATCCAACCAAAAAAGGAATGAGATATTGATATGTGTTATAGCATGGATTAAACTCTGAAACATTGTGATAAGTGAAAGAAACCAGACACAAAATCTCACAGACTGTATGATTCCATTTCTGTGAAATATCCAGAACAGGAAAATCCATAGCAATAGACGGCATATTGATGAGGTGTGGGGCAAGGGAGAATAAGGGGTAACTGCTTAATGTCTACAAGGTTTCCTCTTGAGGTGATGAGAATACTTTTGAATTAGATAAATGGCACTTTCTAAAGTGATTAATTTTATGTTATGTGAACTTCCCCTAATAATGATTATTACTAATAAGGAATCATTAAAGAATAATAAATAACTATTCCCTCTAATGATTTTGAAGTGGTTATCTCCCTACTTTGGTAATTTCTTTACATGCATGTACTGATTAGTTCTCAGTTGAACATTCAAGGGTGAACCTCTGCAGGTCTCTCTTCTTTTGTGCTATTGTGAACTCTGACTGCTTTGGCTCCCCTGCACTCTCAACTCTGTCTCTTTTAATCAATACTACCTCTGGCCTCCACCTGGTTTCCTAGTACCTATCCTTCAGCTTGCAAACTCCCTATATAGTAAACTGGAACAATCTTGGGCTCACCTTATATATCACCTCTGTTTTAGGTATCATCGTCCTGCATTGCCCAATGTTCAATGTCTGAAAGCTATTGTTTTATGTATGTTGTCTAGTTTTTAGTTGTTTTTGGATGGTAAACCCAGTGACTGTTGTCTGTTGTGTCCAGAAACAGAAGTCAACATTTACCTTTTACTGAAGTGTTTTCCAATCTTGGTTTTGCATATTTATTCTCAGGTGTTTATTTTATACACAAATATACAGGCACTTATGCACACACACATGCCCAGAGATATATTTATCTCTTTAGATGATATGTGTAGTACTTAAATGTGAGAAACATTTATGTAAATTTTCCTGAAGTTGGAGAAGTGTACATGCATATGCTCACTATGACCCTTCAAATCACATTTTATTCACTGTAGTGACAGGAATTTTCAGCACCCTAAGGCTCCTATCTCAGTGAGAACCATCGTGGAGCTGTCCTTACAGTCAAAAGATGCTCTCTAATTAGATTCTCCTGCCAAGGGTGGGAGAAAATAAGAACACCTGTCCATGTAATCTATTAAAGACACTTAGCCTTTAATCCTAATGGGTAGATGATGTCCACAGGTTCTTCAATATTCTAAGAGGATTAGATTGCCGAGAATAAACATTTTCTAACAATATATCTTGACTGGGGAAAGCCACTGAAAGTAAAGGAAACATACGTATTAATGGAAAGGATATCAATGAAAAAAGAGAAAGAATGTTCACCAGGACAACATAAATTTGAGCAACTGATTCTGGCCAACAGGTAGATTGAGTAGTGAGCCATCTTTCCTCAGTTAAAGGGCAAGATGAACCTATATTATAACTTTTTCTTAAGTGATTGCTTTTAAGTGATTGATTTTAAAGGATTGCTTTTAACATAAAGAATGGCATGAGGAAATAGTCCCTCTCCATGGAACTCATTAACAACATAGAGAGAGGGCTAAAAACCCTCCAGTGAGAATCTTCATACATAACAATATGTTGTCATATTTTAAATAAAAGGCAAAAATATTGAGAGAATTTAGTAAAGAAGAAATTGAGTTGCAGAGGCTAAATTAATAAACAATTCTGAAGTGCTAGACCACACATAGAAACACAGGCACAAAGGTCATGAGTGTGACTGTAGTTTAATGCTAGCCATTAATAGGCATAGCAGTTATTTCACAATAAAGCAAAAAAGTGTGTATACCCAAGAAAGAAGTTACCAGACTATGTACAAAACATGGAGAAAAGTTATCACGTACTTAAAAATGATCATTCATCAGGGGCCAGACCAGTGGCACGACAGTCAAGTTCGTACATGCTGCTTTGGCAGCCCAGGGTTTGCTGGTTTGGATCCCAGGTGCAGACCTATGCACTGCTTGGCAAGCCATGCTGTGGCAGGCATCTCACATATAAAGTAGAGGAAGATGGGCAGGGATGTTAGGTCAGGGCCAGTCTTCCTCAGCAAAAAGAAGAGGATTGGTTGCAGATGTTAGCTCAGGGCTCATCTTCCTCAGGAAAAAAAAAAAATGATCATTCAGCAGATGATGGCTTTGTGGTGTTGTTGTTAGTGCCATTAAATGGATTCTGACTCCTGGCCACCCTGTGAGCAGCAGAGCAGGACCCTGCCTATTTTTTTTGTGTGACATTTTCTCACCTTCTGGTGTTGTATCAAACAATGCTCTGCTGCTATTATAGGGTTTTCATGCCCAGTTTTTCAGAAGAATGTTGCTAGGCCTGTCTTCCTAGTCTATCTTAGTCTGGAAGCTCTGCTGAAACCTGTCCACCACGAGTAACTTTGCTTGTACTTGAAATACTGTTGGCACAGCTTGCAGCATCACAGCAACATGCAGCTACCACAGTACGACAATCGATGATGTGGTTCCCTGACAAAGAAACAAACCCATGCCATGGTGGTGAGAGCATCAAATCTTAATCATAAGATCACGAGGGCTGCATTTTGTATTATTAAGTTGAGTTAAAGCTTAAGTTAGGGTCAAACTAATTTTCCCCAGTTTACCCTCAAATACTTAAAAAAATACTTTCTACATCTTAAGAAATATGTGACTTCATGTTTGAAAACATCAGTGTTTCTCAAAGCAATCCCAATCCAAATTGGAATGCTTCAATAAGTTAATGATTGCCTTGATTGCTGCTGTTATTTTCCTCTCAAAAATGTTGGACATTCAAGAACAATGATGATCTGCCAGGAGACAGTGTTAGATGCATTGGGTTTGTTTAAAAGTAAGTGATATCTAATGTTTATCTCAGTAAACATTGGATTATTTCCTGTTATACATATGAAATAGTCTCTTTCTGATCTGCCTGTATCACAGAACATGGTAACTGGGATGATTTAATTTGCTAGTTTGAGTTCACCGTGTCACAAATTTGCAGGTTTTTCAGGCAGCAGTGTTTTTCTTGGCCTGAAAACAAAAGAAACTCTAGAGATTTAGATCTCAAAAGCTATATAACAATTAGATTTAAAGCAGTTGGCATTAAGCACAAACTCATTTGTACATCTGTTGCTCATAAGTAATTATATTTACACAACCGAAGTTGAGCATTTGCTGGTAAAATCTTAACCACAATTGAATCTCTTCCCCTCCCCCACCCACTCTCTTTTTCACAAGCATTTTCATTTCTCAACAAAATGCATTTTATTAAATCCTGATCTTTTCTGAATTCTTAAGCAAAATAAGAAGGCTCACTTCAGGAAATTGCTAAAGACTTTTCTTTTTAACCTTTTATTCTGTGACAGAATAATAGCATACTACAAGTGATAACACCTAAGGAAAGAAATCATAGCAATTATCGGAATCATTCCTTTTTTGAAAATTAACAAACCTATGAAATGGTAATCTTTGACCACTCATATGTTTCAAGGAAAGTGTAAAATAGTTTGTTCTTAGTCTATTGTTGTAAAAATTCCTTCTAGTACAATTTAATCCATTTTCCCATACTAAGAATCAGAAAGATAGTTTTTATTAAAAGAGAGGTCAATTTTCACCAAATTCTACATCGTTTATAACTATGTTCACTAAAAAATAGAAATTACTATAACAAATCAAAAATTAATGACTCAGTGATGTCCGCAACATGACAGAGTGAGTCGTTCCCTTTGTCTCTCTCCTTTTGAAGTATCACTAAATAGACATCCATTGACCAATGGAGGAAGTCCACACAGCACAACAGGACACCTGAGAGACACATGCAGCTATACATCAGAGGATGCATGGACTGGCCCTTCAGGAAGTGGTGGAGATAGGTGAGCACTCCCTGCCCTTGCCTGGTTGCCCCATGCACACACACAAATGCTTTCCAGCCTGGCCTAAGTACCCTGAAGGTAGGAACATGTCCATGGCGACTACAGGAAGAGGCAGCAGCAGCCCTTAGCACACTCGTGATCACTTCTCTGGTGGGGTGGGAGCCCATGGTGCCCTACAGCACCAAGGAGTGGCCCTAGCTCAGACCTGAAGAGGATGCCCTGCCCACCAACCACAGTGGCCAGTGGACCTCAAGCAGAGACAGCAGCAGATCTACACATTGGGGCAAGTGAACTCTGAGCAAGCATGAGTGTCCAAAGTACCACTGAGCCCTGAAAGAGGGAACATGCCCTCGGGTGACTGTGCAAAGAAGTGAGGGAAGCCCTCAGCCTACTCGTGATCACTGTTCCTGTGCAGGGTAGCCCACCATACCACTGCAGCCCCAAGAAGTGGCCCTCGCTCAGTCCCAGGAAGAAGCCCCGCCCACCAAGCACAGTGTACACAAGTGCCTGACTGTTCCCCAGGCCAGCACAAGTACCCATAGTACCCCCACAACTTCCAGAAGACAGGTGGAACCAGAAACTCTGTTCCTGCTTCCCTGTAGCAGTAGCAGGTAGAAGCTGTGACCTGGTACTACCAGAAATGCTGAACAAAAGATTAGTTCACCAAACATCATGAGAAACTGCTGCAACAACTCAGCCCACAAGGCAAATGACAATTCTCCAGAAACCACCCAGGAAGGCACAGAAATTTAAACCTAAATGACAGAGAATTCAAAATAGCCATCACCAATTTGCAAGAGAACACAGAGAGATAGTTCAATGATCTCAGGAATAAAATGAATCTCTTCACCAAAGAGATTGAAACTATAGAAAAGAATCAGGCAGAAATTCTAGATATGAAAAACATAATTAATGAAATAACAAATAATCTAGAATCTTTAAGAAATGGAGCTGATATTATGAAGGAAACGAATTAGTGATTTGGAGGATGAAAACAGAAATTCTGTAGATGGAGGAGGAGACAGAACTAAGATTTTAAAAAAATGAAAGAATTCTACGAGAAATATCTGACTCAATTAGGAAAAGCAACATAAGGATTATAGACATTCCAGAGGGAGAAGTGGGGGAGAAAGGAGCAGAAAGCTTGTTCAAAGGAATAATAGCCAAGAACTTCCCAAATCTGGGGAAAGAAATGGATTTACAAATACACAAAGCTAATAGAACACCTAATTACATCAATGCTAAAAGACCTTCTCCAAGGCATATAATAGTAAAACCGACAAAGATTAATGAGAAAGAAAAAATACTAAGGGAAGCAAGGCAGAAGAAAATAACCTACAAAGGAAACTCTTTCAGGCTTGTAGTGGATTTCTCAGCAGAAACCCTACAGGCTAAGAGAGAATAGGATGATATATTCAAAATACTGAAAGACAAAAACTTTAAGCCAAGAATGCTCTATCCAGTGAAATTTTCCTTCAGATACAATGGAAAAATAAAATCTTTCTCAAGCTGGAAGAGTTCATCACCACAAGAGCTCGCCTACAAGAAATAATTAAAGATGCCCTCACAAAAGAAACAAAAAGGCAAAAGTCTAGAAAGCTTTGAACCAGGAGATAAATAGACAGACACAATCAGAAAACTGAAGCACTCTATCAGAACAGAGAGGCAAATATTCAATTATAACTTAAAGGTTAAAGAGAAAGAAAGAATCAAAAGTAACTCACAGGTGGGAAGAATAAACATAGTTAAAATGTTCATACTACCTGGAGAAACCTACAGATTCAGTGCAATCCCAATCAGAATCACAATGATATTCTTCATAGAATGCTAAAATTTATATGGAACAACAAAAGACCCTGAATAGCCAAAGCAATCCTGAGAAAAAAGAACAAAGCTGGAGGCACCACAATCCCTGACTTCAAAATATATTACAAAGCTATAGTAATCAAAACAGCCTAATACTGGCACAAAAACAGACACATAGATCAATGGAACAGAATTGAAAGCCCAGAAATAAAACCACACATTCATAGACAGTGAATCTCTGACAAAGGAGCTAAGAACATACAATGGGGAAAGAACTACAATAACACAGGAGCACAAAAAGAAAATGACAGCTCTCCAGAAACCAGACTTGAAGTCATGGAAGATTATAATCTAACTGTAACAGAATTCAAAATAGCTGTTGTAAGAAACCCAATGAATTACAAAAAAAAAAAACCCTCAGAAAGACAGATCAGTGGGCTCGGGAATAAAATTAATGAACAGAAGGAGTATTTCACCAAAGATATCGAAACTCTAACAAAAACCAAACAGAAATTCTAAAGCTGGAGAACAGAACTAATGAGGTAAAGCACAAAGTAGAAAGCATTGGAAATAGAGTGAACCATATGGAAGAGAGAATTAGTGAGCTCAAAGATAGAAATCTAGAAATTACTCAGGTGGAAGAGGAGCAAGAACTAAGACTAAAAAAAAAAAATGAAAAAATTCTATAAGACATACCCAACTAATCAGGAAAAGCAATATAAGGATAATGAGTTTCCCAGAAGGATAACAGAGAAAGGAATAGTGAGTTTATTTAAAGAAATTATAGCTGAGAACTTCCTAAACCTGGAGAAGGAACTAGATATACAAGTACATGAAGCTAATAGAAGACCTAATTATCTCAAAGCAAAAAGACCTTGTCTAAGGCACACTATGGTAAAACTATCAAAAGCCAATGAGTAAGAAAGAATATTAGGGGCCAGCCTGCTGGCATAGTGGTTAACTTCACATGTTCTACACTGGCGGCCCCAGAGTTTGCAGGTTTGGATCCTGGGTGCAAACCTAGTACCACCTGTCAAGCCACACTGTGGTGGCATCCCACATAAAACAGAAGAAGATTGACAACAGATGTTAGCTGAGAGTCAATCTTCCTTACAAAAAGAGGGAGGGAAAGAAGGAAAGAGGGAAGGAAGCGAGGGAGGGAGGGAAGGAAGGAAGGAAGGAAGAAAGGATATTAAAGGTAATTAGAGAGAAGAAAATAACTTACAAAAGAACCCCCATTAGACTATCAGCAGCTTTCTCAGCAAAACCTCTGCAGGCTAGGAGAGAGTGGAATTATATATTCAAAATATTGAAAGATAAAATCTGTCAGCCAAGAATACTATATCCAGCAAAGTTATCCTTCAGATACGAAGGAGAAATAAAGCTTTTCCCAGACAAACAAAAGCTAAGGGAGTTCATCATCACTAGACCTGCCTTACAAGAGATGTTAAGAGAAGCCTTCCTACCTGAAACAAAAGCAAAGGTATACAAAGCTCTGAGTAAGATGATAAATGCACAGAATCAGAAAATTGCAGCTCTATAGCAGAATGTTAGCAAACACTTAATTATAACAAAGGCTAAAGAGAAAGAAAGCATCAAAAATAAATGTAGCCACTTCAATTCAGTAGGAAACACAATTAAAAAAGGCTAATTTGTGACAACAAAAACATACAAGGAGAAGACGCAAAGGACAGAACTTGCCTTGGCAAAGGACATAAACATGAACTAGCAGAAAAAGAAATCAAGAATTCAATCTCATTTATAGTCACAACAAAAAGAATGAAATACCTAGGAATAAGTGTAAGCAAGGAAGTGAAAGACCTACATGCTGAAAACTGTAAGACATTACTGAAAGAAATTGAAGAAGACATAAGGAAATGAAAAGATAGTCTATGCTCATGAATTAGAAGAATTAACATAGTTAAAATGCCCATATTACCTAAAGCAATCTACAGATTCAGTACACATGATCAGAATCCTAATGACATTTTTTGAAGAAATGGAACAAAGAATCCTAAAATTTATATGGAACAACAAAAGACGCCAAATAGCCAAAGGAATACTGAGAAAAAAGAGCAAATCTGGAGGTATCACACTCCCTGATTTCAAAATATACTACAAAACAGCATGGCACTGACACAAAAATAGACACACAGATCACTGGAACAGAATTGAGAGCCCAGAAATAAACTCAAATAATTCACACATCTATGCTGGGTAATTTTTGACAAAAGAGTCAAGTACATACAATGGAGAAAGGAAAGTCTCTTTAATGTTGGGAAAACTGGACAGTTACATGCAAAAGATCAAAGGAGACCATTGTCTTACACCACAAATAAAAATTAACTCAGAGAATGGATTAAAGACTTGAATGTAAGACCTGAAACAATCCGACTCCTAGAAGAAAACAGAAGCAGTATGCTCTTTGAGATAGGTCTTAGCAACTACATCAAACTAAAAAGCTTCTGCACAGCAAAGCAAACCATCAGCAAAAAGAAAAGACAACCCAATAGCTTGGAGAAAATATTTGCAAATCATGTACCTAATATGAGGTTAATTTCCAAAATATATAAAGAACTCGTACAACTCAATAACAAAAAAATAAACAACTCAATCAAAACATGGGCAGAAGATCTGAGCAGACATTTTCCCAAGGAAGATATACAGATGGCCAATAGGCACGTGAAAAAATATTCAACATCAATAATTATTAAGGAAAGGCAAAATCAAAACTACAATGAGATATCACTTCACACCCAACAGAATGGCTATTATTAAAAAGATAAGAAAAACAAGTGTTGGAGAGGATGTGGAGAAAAAGGAACTCTCATACACCACTGGTGGGAATCGAAATTGATAGAATCATTTTGGAAAATGATATGGAGATTCCTCAAAAAATTAAGAATAGGACTACTATATGATCCAGCTATTCCACTTCTGGGTATTTATCCAAAGAACATAAAAACACTAATTCAAAAAGACGTATGCACTCCTACGTTACTGCAGCATTATGCACAGTATCTAAGACTTGGAAACAACCAAAGGGCCTATCAATGGATGAATGGATAAAGAAGATGTGGTATATATATACAATGGAATACTACTTAGCCATAAAAAAGAAATCTTGCCATTTACAACAATGTGGATGGACTTTGAGGGTATTATGCTAAGGAAAATACGTCAGACAGAGAAAGACAATTACTGTATGACTTCACTCATACATGGAAAATAAACAAACAAGTAAACACATAGTTACAGAGAACAAATTTGTGGTTACTACAGGAGAAGGGGTTGGGAGGTGGGCGAAAAGGGTAAAGGGGCACATTTGTATGATGATGAATGGCAATTAGAATTTTGGTGGTGAACATGATGCAGTCTACACAAAAGTTGAAATATAATGACATGCACTTGAAATTCACATAATGCTATAAATCAGTGTAACCTCAAAAAAAAAAAAGGTAAAAAGCTTATTGAGTTACTAAGACAGTAATTTCTTGAAATGGCAGTCAAAAGTCAATTGGAGAGCATCTTTCCTGAGCAGTATTATACCTAATGATGGCTTCTCCATCAGAGGACAAGTGAAATTATGAGTACATTATTATTCTAGTCAATAGTATCCCTTTTCTAGGCTAGGAATAAAAGTCATAAAATTCATATCTACTGGGTAGATAGGGTCTTTTCATTGAAGTTTGTCTCACATTCAAGACCAGGTACCACTGCTTTGGGGTTTCTCTGACAGAGTGTGACACACAAGGAAGAGATTCATTCTCTCCTCTTCTTTTTTTTTTTCGTTTTTTGTTTTTTGGGTTTTTTTTTTTGAGGAAGATTAGTTCTGAGCTAACATCCATTGCCCATTTTTCTCTTTTTGCTGAGAAAAATTGGTCCTGAATTAACACCCGTGCCCATCCTCCTCTATTTTATATGTGGGATGCCTGCCACAGCGTGGCTCCACAAGTGGTGTGTAGGTCTGCACCCGGGATCTGAACTGGGAAACCCCAGGCTGCTAAAGCAGAACGTGAGAACTTAACCACTGTGCACCAGGCTGGCCCCTCCCATTCTGTTTTTGTAAACATTTGAAATTCTAATTGTTTGGGGGCATCAAACAGCTCATAAATATTTTGCATGAAAGAAAACCTCATGAACACTGGTAGAACAATTTCAGAATTTATCATGTCTGGAAAAGCAGTGGCAACTATAAGAAGGGAAATTACTAGAACCTTTATTGGTAGAATGTGGAAGACAACCATGGAAGGGCACTGGATCCCAAAGCTAATGCATCAGCAACTGGAGGGGTACCATTCATGCTGAGACCTATGTAACGGGTGTTCCTGGTGCTCATGTGAAATTCCCTTTGAGAACTCTGTAAATTCCTGAAACAAGAGAGAATCTTTGCAGAGGGCTGGAGTTCCTATGAGAACATATGGAAATGAAGAGAGAAAGACTCCAGTTGCACTTTAAATAGCAAGCAGGTGCATCCCACACTTTTTTTTTTTTTTTTTTTGGCTGAGGAAGGTTCACCCTGAGCTAATATCCATGCCAATCTTCCTCTATTTTTTAGTATGTGGGCCACCAGCACCACACGGCCGTTAACAGAGTGGTGTAGGTCCATGCCCAGGAACCGAATCTGGGCTGCTGAAGCAGAGCGTGCTGAACTTAACCCCAAGCCACCAGTGCTGGCCTATCCCACAATATTATTATCCTAAGTTTCAGAAACTCTTCTTCATGGAATTGATTTCATTTTCAAATGCATGAGGGAAGATCCAGAGAGGCAGGGTAAAGTAAAGCTCTTAAGCAGTATCCATAACGCAACCAGATTTTCCAATACAGCAAAAGGGACTGAGGGCAAAGTTGAGAAAAAAATACCTGAGTTTCATTTCTGACTTTGTCACAAATTCTTCATTGCCCCTGGTAAGTTCTTGAGACAATATCTGTGCATCCATTTTCTTTCTTCTCTATAACACAGGGAATGCCTTATAGTATCACTGTAAAACACTTGTGAGACAGTAAACACGAGTCACTATAAGCATTATAAGATGTCACGAAATGAATGTTATTTTCCATTTAAAATGTCCAATTGCCAGCCACTGGTTTGGATATTATATGTACATTTATTTATTCAATATCTTTGTCCTATGACTTCTGGACAAGGTAACAGTGTTAGAATTCATGTAAGGGGAAGTTAAAAGTCGTTTTTATTTTCACAGTATTCTATATTCTATCTTCTAGTTGTGGACTTCATCAACAGCTGCTAATTGAAGGAAAATTCTTCCCATTCTTTTTAACATAGCATTTAATTAAATCAGCATTCATAAGAATACACCTAAGGTTATATTCTGCTACAAACTGTGATTGTCGGCTTGTTTATTTTCCTCTTTAACATAATCTGATCAAAACCGAACCAGGGGAGTTCTTTTTATCTGAAATCTGAAGAGTGTGGAGTAAAAAGCTTGGATCATATGTTTCTGAGAGCAAAATTCTAGTTCCTTGTCCACAAAAGCCTTCCTCTGTGATCATAGGAAATTCTTACTTTCTCTTCACTTTCTGTTTTTACCATCTTTCAAGTCAGCACTATAGAGCTTATCACAACTATTTTTAAAAAACGAAAATGCTCTCTCTCTTTTGAATATGATAATGGAACATGTAAGAGATTAATCCTACCACTGAGAGGAGGTACACAAGATGGATAAAATGCATAAACAACTGTTAGAAGACACAGTAAAGGGATGAGGGCAGGCAGGAGAAGGAAATACACCAAGGGGAGCTCCCATTCACTTCTGGTTCTGCTTCAGAACACTTGCTGATCATATTTTAGGGAAATGCAAGTCATGGCCACAATGAAGATTTAAGCAGTCAAACTGGGGAAGGAAGATAAAGTCTGTAGTTGGGGGTTCTTAGGGTGAAAAAAGCACAAGAGGCAGGAACTGAGAAGAGGTGAGCCTGGAATCTGTAGGTCGTTTCCTTTGGGCATCGTCCAGTCTTGACACTTTGTATGTGCAAGCTGAGACTCCTAAAAAACAAGTGAATAGCGGAATCTGGGGAGCAAACAGCTGAGAAGATATTTTAGCAGCCTTGCTACAAAGAAATTAGTATTCGGGACTGGCCATGGAGGTAAAAAGAAAGAGAGAAAGAAATAAGAAGGAAGGAAAGAAGGAAAAGATGGAGGAAGGAAAGGAGGAAGGAGGAGAAAGAGGAAGGAAAATTTTCAGGTAAGATATTACGTGAAAGGGTTATGTTTTATGAGTGGGACCTGCACCCTTGGAGTAAGAGCAATCTATAGAGAGTAGCCCTATTAAAACTGAAAACAAAGACTCCACTGGAATAACGTAATTTACCTGTACTCCCATCCACCTGCCAGAATAAAATTAAACCCTCTCTGGAAAAACATAACATCATCTAAAGCACAGAACATCTAATATTTAGTGAAAAATTAATAGATATCGCAAGAAAGAGAATCAAATGACTAAAAAAAATAAGTAAAAATAAATAATAAAAAAATACTTATGAGTGATCCAGATATTGGAGCTATCAGGAAAGAACTTTAACATAACTATGTTTAACATGTTCAGAAAACACAGAAAAAGAGAATTTCAGCAGGAAACTGAAAAAATATTCTGGAAATTTTAGAACTGAAAGTGCATTAACAGAATTTAATATTTCAAGAGATAAGTTTAATAGAATAAGAATATAAAAAGATATTCACATAACTCACGTTAGGGAAGCTAAAATTAAAAGCAAAATGTATATCATTATGCACATATTCAAGTTGAAAACATTAATTAAAAAACACTGATAATATGACAGAAATCAGTGTTGGCACTGTCGTGGGCATGTAAGTTTGTACCGCAGACACTACTTTGGAAAACCTTTGGTGGTGACTACTAAAGCCAAAGACAAAAGTTTACTCCATAGATGGAAAGTATAATTTCCAAAATTTATGCACATGAGTGTTGATAGCAGTGTTATTCGTAGTAGCCCCAAACTAGCAATAATTCAATTGCTTGTCAATGTTAGAATAGACAAATTGTGGTATATTTCTTAATGGAATATAATACAGCAATAAAAATAGGTAAATTCTGATACATACAACAACATGGATAAGTCTGATGAAAATAATGTTGAGTGAAAGAAGCCAGATCAAAAAGCATTGCATACTGTATAATTATGTGAAGTTCAGAAACAGACATAATCAATTCGTGTTGTTAAAGGTCAGAGAAGAAGTTACTTCTATGGGATGGGAAATAATTGGGAGAAGACAAGAGAAGTTTCTAACGTAGTACTGTTGCACTTTACTTTCATCTCGGTGATTGTTATAGATGTTTATACAATTGAAAAAATTCACACACAAAGTTAATACAGTTAACTTTATATCATATTTCACTTTAAAAGTTTATAAAAAATTATGACAATTAAATTTAGTCATATAGAAGTACTTTAAAAAATAAAAAAAATAAGTATAATATTATTTTTATCAGCTTGCTATTTATGCTCAGTTTCACATTCAAAGTTTCCAAAACAAATAAATATTCTTCTTGACACAGAAAAGCAGGATTTCTCTGAGGAAGAACTGATCTCTAATCTTTCAAGTGTCAAGTGCCCCCAAGTAGTACACTGGATTTACTAAAACTAATTTTAAACTTTAAAATGTCATTTCAATTTACCATCTCTCAACTCAAAATTATGTGCAGAAAAAGACATTTTGTTTGCCTAAGGAGCAGGTCATGGGAAACTTGCAAAGTCCCTTTGAAAGGTGAAAAATCTTTTTATATCTGGGGAATACAATATTTACTGGAGCCAGCAGAGTAGTCCGGGGGAAAACCATGAAATATTTGGTTCAAATGGTGTTAAATAAAGAAGAGAAATAGCATACACATTTGGGAATCTGGTTGAACTTCTTATTTAAGGATGTGGCTTTTACAGCTATTTCTTCATTTATGATAGATCTTTTTTCTCTTACATCAAGGCACTAACTAATCAATGCTCTACACGAATAACGCAGGCTCTTTGTACAATATTAAGCCACAAGAACTCGTGTTCCTCAACAAATACTTTTTGTTGACATTTCCCCCTGTGTCTTTGATGCAGAAAACCATTTCTTAGTGTAGCAAGATTGAAATCACCAATATAATAGATTATTTCACCCTAAATATTTTTATGGCTGAAAAGGACCTTAGAAATCTCCTTGTTCCACACTCTTGTTTTGTATATTAGAAAAACTAAGTGAGAGAAGTGAGCTGAGTTTATGAAGCTCACACAGCTTTTGAATGCTAAAATTAGAACACGATTTTCTGACTATTATCCTTTTTTTTTTTTACTTCCCCAGTGGGTTATTGCAGAACTAGCCTAAAAACAACATCAAAATAGGACTCCCCTCCATTCCCTCTCATCTCATTCCTCCAGAGCTATTCTACCACCTTGAAGTTCCACAATAAATTTAGCATTAAGAATAGAACACCAACAAATAGTTCCTTTGCGAACAGAAAGTCTAAATGCCGTTGATTTAAGTAAGAGCTGAAGGATTTCCGAAGAGAGTTTGTATATGGTGCATAACAATTAAGAGTAGCTTGATGGAATAGAACTGAGAGGAGTGGTGAAATTTGAGATGGGAAAACATGTTAAGGCTCATTTTAGGAGGTTTGATTGCAGGGTCAAATCACATAGGCATTTTGTATAGGTGCAGCATCTTAG
This sequence comes from Equus quagga, assembly GCF_021613505.1. Taxonomy (NCBI): domain Eukaryota; kingdom Metazoa; phylum Chordata; class Mammalia; order Perissodactyla; family Equidae; genus Equus; species Equus quagga. The sequence goes on from NC_060270.1 coordinate 74,979,969, forward strand.
TTCTGATAAGTGATGGTGAAAGGGAATATTTCTTAAGTAGATCCAGCACTTCGGCTGGGCTCTGAGCTAGCGGCTGGGGGAGTTTGTTACCCATATGGCACGGCAAAGAGTCCTAATAGTAAACCAGCCGGTTGAATGCTATCTCAGCACAAATGAGAAGCATTGACTTACCTGATACCTGGGTGGTACTGCTGTTTAGTCTGCTCATCTTTTCCACCTTTATCACCACAAATATCATGTGAAAAGTCAATATAGAATGATTGCTAGTGAATAGTGCCTACTTTGGAGGATGCATCCTCAAAATCACACCCTCCTATACTCCTTTTCTCTCTCTGCCCTCAGGTTGCAAGCTGACTAGCTCCGTGATTTGAAAGTCTGTGTTAAGGCACATCATCTCTTTATTTTATTATTACCTTGCCACACCCCAATTCATCACTCTGCTCCTTATTTACAGATTTGATTTTACCTGTGGAACTTGTAGTGTATGTGTGTGACCCAAATTATAGAGTGGAACAGGTCATTGGGTATGAATGAATCAATACTAAACCTTTTTTCCCATTCCTTCCTTCTTGCTTTCTTCCTCTCCTCTTTTATGCATTAAAGAACACTTTTGAGGGCCACTGCTACTCTCTGTGGGACTGTGCCAAATTCTGGAGATATAGAGAAGAAAGATCTAGTCCTTGCTCTTCTGGAACTTCCAGCCCCTTTGGGAACACTCCAGGGACAGAGCAGTGAGCACACAGGTGAGCCTTCTGTGTTCAAGGAAATGGCAGACAGTAAAGCATGGATGCGGCACAGAATCTGAGGGAGTGGAGGAAAGAGAAAGGCCTGATTATAGTGACTGTTCCCAAATGAGAACTCTGAGCCCAAAGGGATGAAATGATGTGCCAAAGGCCAGCCAAGACAGAAGTGGCTGAGCCATCTCTCAAACTCAGCCTGACGCCAAATTCTTGCCTCATTAGAAATACCACACTACCTCTATACATCCACTTTTGGCATTGCCCTGACTTTGCTTGCAGTCTTGTTTCTTTCCATCCTTTTGAGAGCCTTACAGTTTTACTGAGATTTCATTACTACAAGTCCAAATTCCATGCTTTTCCCTGTTAAGACTTCACGATCCTAAATTTTCTTGAATGGAAAACCTAAAGCAAAAACCACTATTCTGCAATTTATATTTTACTTTCATACATTCCTGGTTTTCATTTTCTTAGTCATTCTCTCTTCAAATTAAAGGTCACTGGTACTTCTTATCCACACAGGTGATAAATCCAGAGGCCCTTCAATTGAAGGTAGGAAAGCAGCTTGCCTTTCTCATCTCCCAGCCTTCTGTTATATACTTGCTCCCTGCAGGGTCTCCTGATTTGATAACCATTAGTGGAAAGCTACAGTGTGAGGTTTATATCCTTGTAATCATTTTGCAGATGAGGACACTGGAGCCTAACTTGCCCAAGATTCCAAAGAGAAAGTGGTGGGGAAGAAACCTGAACTTTAGACTTGAGGTTTTGTGTTCTCATTACTCCACAACACTTAAGGTTTATCTTTACATCTTTTCAGTCCTGGCTACTAGCCAGCTCTCATGTTGAAAAACATTCTTAAAAACACATCTGGAGGGGTGAAGGAAGTCTTGGACTTTGGGTTTCCACTGGGAGATACAGAAAGCTGGAGAGACCACTGCTTTCAAACTTATAGAAATAGCAAGGCAAACATCAAGTTTGCTACTTTTCTTGACTCTCTAAGCGTATCGAGGTTGCAGGGCAATCAACGAATCCAAAATAAAAAGACAAGTGAGTTTAGGGGCAGAGGAGACAGCAGCACTGGCTTACTTGGGCAAAATGCATCCACACACAGGTGAGAAGAATCCATCTAGAGCATTGGTGACTTTGGGGAGGCCAGCTAATGAGCACTGGGAATAGAGGTGCAGTTCAAACCCTCTAGAAGGCTGTTTCTTGTCTGTTTATTTCACAAACCCCATAAGATGTTCCCAGAAAAGATTAGGAGAGTCATCAGACAGTCTCTCTTATATTTCAGAACTAGAACTGGGGGAAGGGAATAGCAACTGCTTCAGGAGAGTCAGGAAACTAAGATGGGAGCCTCAACTCGTGTCTCCTGTATGGAACAGAAGCCTTATCTGTAGAGGGAAGGTGATAAACACTGCAGAGCTGGAGGTACCATTGAAAACCCACTGCCACTGAGGAAGTTGCAGACGAAATCCTTCTAAACCTGAGGGAGGATCAAGAATAGCTTCCGGAGTCAGAGTTATGAGGAGTGAGGGGAACACTGGAGAGATAACGGGCTTGAGGTCCACGGACATGCTGTCTGGCCAGCTAAGACTGAGACTTTGATCAGAACAAAAGACAGTGTCTCCACAGTGTCTCCACCCTGACTAGGCTGACAAATATCTCATAATGCATAACTTGCAAGAGACAGACTCTTGCTGAGCAGCAGTGCAAGGAACACCCGAAACGTGAAAGTAAAGAGCCATGGGAAAAACCACTCTCTGACAAATCAACCCACAGGCTAAACACAAAGTATCCCCGAAATAATTTAACCCCTGTGGCACAAAGGGTGACCGCAGCAACAACAAGCGTCACCCCCAGTCTGATTTCTAATCAGGTGAACTCAAACCTCTACGCTAAAAACCTAGTAAAAGGAAAAGTGTTCCAGTTTCTAGGTTTTGAAATCTCCTTATGTCAGTCTCAATTCTGCTACACGTGCTTTCTGGCTTTCAAAAAAAATGTTTTTAAGCAAACAAAAAGGCAAGAAAAGACAATGCACTCCTGAGAAACAAAGAAATCATTAGAACTAGATTTATATATGGCACAGATATAGAAATTATCTGATAGGTGATTTAAAGTAACTATGATCAATATGTTAAAGAATAATAAATAGTAATAAGACTCTGACGTCATGTATCATCTAATATGATATACTTGGAAATGGCACCAAAAGTGTGTAACCTCAGTCTGAGACACTCGTGTGTCACTTAACAACAAGGATATGTTCTGAGAAATACGTCGTTGGGTGATTTCGCCATTGTGCAAACATCATTGAGCATACTTACCAAACCTAGATGGTATAGCCCACCACACACCTAGGCTACACGGTACTAATTTTATGCGTCCACCATTGTATATGTGGTCCGTCCTTGCCTGAAACGTCGTTATGTGGCACAAGACTTTAATGAGAAAACATCTGACACACATAAATCAAGGGATAGCCTACAAAATACCTGAAAAATATTCCTCAAAGTATCGAGGTTATGAAAGACAAGGAAATACTTAAGAACAGTCACCATTCCTTAGCAGACCAAGAAGACACACAACAATTAATGTAATTTGGCTTTCTGAATTCGATCCTAAAATGGATAAAGAACATGAGTGGAAAGCTGGTGAAATATGAATAAAGTCTGTAGTTAGTGTACCAAAGCTAATACTTTTAGTTTTGATAATTGTACTGTGTAAGATCTTAACATTAGAGGAAGCTGAGTGAAGGGTATTTGGTAACTTTCTGTACTATTTCCTCAAGTCTCTGTAAATCTAAAATATTTCAAAATAAAAAGAAGTTCCTGATTGCCTGCTAACATGCATCTATGTAGTCAACAAATATTTATTGAATGCCTGGTATGTCCTGGACATTCTAGGAGGCACTAAAGAAATATTTCACGGGTTCGTGGTATTTGCAATATATCAAAGAAGAAAGATATTGTACAAATAAACTAACAGAGATTTTGTTATAAACCTTGAATGAAAGCTAGACTATAGAATGAGAAGCTATCACGTGGAACATTACCTTGAAATAATGGTAGTCTATAAGCATATTACTATGCAAGCAATCCCAGACGTCAAAGAACAGAAACTCTCCCAGACCAAATTAAAATGCTTGGATCACATCTGTGTATTAAAATCTATTTAAAGCACATAGGGATAAGCAGTGGAAAAAAGATGGAGTAAGTTAACATATTCATAATGCAGGCGGGTTGAAGGGCCACACCACTCACACTTCCTGAATCCTCGAATCCTATGTATACACTATTCCTGTTCTGTCGGTCACTCAGTCACATCACCTTTCCTAGGCCAGAGCCAATGGCATTCTTATTCTATCAGAGAGACACAAGGACAACTATGCTTGGCCACATCAACTATAGCTTGCCAATCAACTTGATGAACAGTCATGGGGTTTATTTTTATGCTTGGGTAGAGGACATATGGGACAAGAATGAGTGTGACCAGTCGGTGGCCAAATTAAGACCTCATGAATGTGGAGCACTTTATATATCTCATTTATATTGGGTATTCTGAGTGAGTACTTTTTGTACATGCGGTATGTATGATGTATCACGCATATTTAGAGTATAATGAGTATTTAATATTCAGATGCCTCATGAATATTAGGTATCTTTCAGTCCTTCCATTTCCTCCTATGTATGTGCACTCCTCATAACCCCCTCCTCACTACACTGCATTTGGCTCCTCAAGAATTGGATGAAAGGGAGGGAGGGAAGGGAAGTTCAGAAACTATTTCATTGGTAGAGTTGTAATGTGGTACTGGTACATTTTGGATATCAAGTTGCTCAAATGTTTTCTCTTGTGGGATATTTTTGTGAGTTCTTCAAAAACTCCTCCCAAACTACTAGGTAACTATCACCTCTTGTGGCCTGACATGAGTAACACCTCAGTCAAATGAATGCTTATAAGACCCGTAAGCCACAGGCTCAGGAACTCTCTATTGGAGGACACTGCACTCCTCCACATAATCTTCTGAAGTGTGGACCCTTCCGAGATGAGATCCTTTCATAGGGTCAATGCCTGAACCATGACAAACAAGATTTTAGCTCATTTCTTGATAGAAGAGCAGACTGGTTCCACTCTGGCCCATTTCTTCTGTTCTGCAATCAGAGGCTATTTCGGGAGTGAGCCAGAAACAAGTTCCTGCGTTCATATATTCAAGCCCAAATTCAACTGGACTGAAGTAAACCAGTTCAACCCCATCCTCCCTGGAAACACAACACCTACTGCCAGCACTCTCCAAAGAATTTCTCGCTGCCAGAATCTATCCAGGGGCAGAATAAAATAAGAGTTGCCAATTTGCTTAACAATCTCTTGACCTCCCCTTCATGGACGATCTGGCCTCTGCTAATACTCCTAAGAAAAAAAGTTGAATTTAATATTCTGTTCCTTTTGTTTTTTTCCATTAGTACATGATTACTATTTCTAATCACTGTTAATTCTACACACTGATTAATCCACCACTTAGATAATTGATAGATAATTGTTTTTACAGGTTGCCAGTTAAAAAGAAAAGTGCACTCTAATGAAAAAGCATGTTATAATTATTTATATCTATTTTCTCTAAATAGTCTATTTATGTTTAGACAAACTGTATTGCAGTAATTTTTATATCCTTCCAGATCATTCTTAATACAGTAAAAATCTCCAAATCTATGCGCATTTCTAAATCTACCCTCTCTTACAAAGAGAAATCCAGAAGCTCAGAAGTAATTTTGAGAATAAACCACTTAAATTTTTAAAACGTGATTTTTCAAGCTAGAATCACCTTGGGATATTATTTAGGATACGTTTCCAATGATTAGGAGGTCTGTGTCTCCACTGAGACAAAGCCAGGAGGTAATATGACAACACAATTTTACACAATTAAGATCCAAGAGTTAAAATAACCCATTCAATTGAAAAGGTGACAAAAACTCTATTTGGGCCTCTTAATTGATGATTTTTCAAGTATTTTATACTTCAGGCTGGACAGGTGAGTTCTAGAAGCAGGGCATGGGGTAAGTGAACACGTCCTTAGGCAAAGCCTGCACATTGACACCTTTCCTGTCGCTCTTTTTTCAGCCTTCCTGATGATAGAGTATAGAACAATCCATCAAGTTGCAAAAGGTTGATCTGATTTAGTCACAGCCAGCTGGGGGGAAATTCAGCTGAAAAATGGCCACTTTAAATGCACTGTAAAGACCAAATAAGCTCACGTCCCCTGGGGCCAACAGAGGAGGAAAAGCAATGAAGTGGCAAACAGTCAAAGGGGGACGGAGGGTGGGCTCAGCCACCATGTCACCGCAGCTGGGCAGGCGTTTCTTCAGCACCCACAGAGTGAACGCACTAATAATCTGATTTTCCCTACGTAGGCGCTATCAGGCCCTTTTTCATGATGTGTCCTTCACTTTCCTGATCCTAATATCTCTAATGTTCAGATCATAAAATTGACACTGGATTTCTGGTTAAGCTGGCCTTCAAAGTTATACCTTCCTCATCTTGTAAGATATAATTATAATAGATAAAAGACTAATTTAAAAAGATATAGCCATGCTATAAAATTAAATAGGTAAATGTCTCTGAAAACCAGAAAACAAAGCAGAGAGCAGAGCTGAAGCCATGAGCACTCCAGGCTCCAGATCCAGAAGCAGGCAGAGGCAGCTGAGAGTTTGACTGACACGGAGTCATAAGGAATAAACGTTTCCTGCAAGAGGTGAGGAAATGGAGTCAGGATCACTGTATTAAAAGCAGGGCATGATAAAGGACCTTTGCTTGTAAAAACAAAAACACTGAAAAATGTTTCTGCCAACCACTGCCTGGCAACACGGCTCACACATGTCTGCTTTCTTTGGAAGCAGCGGGATAGAGATACCCTTGCTGGCTCAGTCATTGGATCAGCAATATCGGTACTCATCGTGGAGTAGGAACTGAGCCACACACAGGAGGCCCAGTTCTTGACTGGGAGCCCTGGAAGCTGCATGAAAGCAATTGCAAAACCACAGGAGAGTGAGGATCTGATGGCGAGTCAGAAATTCCCTAAAACACCAGCAAAACAGAAGTCTGAATCCATAAAGTGTGATAGAAGTGTAGAACTTACCAGCAAAATCAGCACTTGGAGAAGAATTCTATGCAGATAAAATGAAAATGACATAGCAATCAGACAAAAACTTTCAACATAATTATAACAGTCCTCTAAATGATTAATGAGTAATATCCATTAAAAAAATAACACGAAATCAAAACATATGGAAAGGAAGGTTGAAGATGTGTATGATGTGTGTATTCTACAACTCAGCATTGACTCTGCTGTATGTATAGGTCAGAGAAATTGAAGTAAATTTAGCGAAATATTAAAATTATTAAAGTCTTTATCATAAGACTTCTTACATGCTATTTTACATTGCTAAAAATCCTTGACATTTTTATAGCAATTTCACATCATTTTTAAATTTATGGAGGCTAGGTATTTGGTAGGGCAGATATTATCTCCATTTTATTGAAGACGTACTGAGGCAGAGAATTTTAATCCATGATCACATAGCTACAGAGTATTACTCAAACCCAGGTCTTCTGATATAAAAGCCTGCTAATATAGCCCCAAAGGCAATTTGCTTAATTTCTTTGCAATCCCAGTTTCATCACTTGTAACTTACAAGGATGTTGTAAAAATGAAATGCCCTGTGTAAAGCACCAAATGGGTCTTTGGTAAATGTTACTATCCTTTTTTTGGCTCCTCTAGGCAACTTTTTGCTTTTCTTAGTGTTTGTTATTTGACTAGTGTTTCTAAACAGATTGAAAGTCTGTGCAGCTGGAACCAAGTTGAAGTTTTATATTTCTTTACCCACTCTACCTGTCATTACCAGGTATATCTTTCCACTACCTACAATAATAACTTGGTTCCTCACAGCTAACATGTAAAGTAGATAAGGAAGGTATTAGTATTTATTTTAGCATTTTTTCAGTTAAGGAATCTGAGGCTCAGGATTACATGATTCACCCAAGCTCACATAACTAAGAGGAAATTGCGCTGCAATTTTAAATTTGATTTTCTGATTCCAAGTCCAAAATTTTCCTGTAAATGTAGGGCTTTCAATTATCTACCCACATACTGATTTTTTTTTAAGTAATTGTTGTTCTCAGAACTTCATAAGCAAAATCATTGATGGAAGCTATGTGTGTAAAATAAATGACAGAGAACCTGCTATTGTCATGAGGATACAGTGGGTGTTGCGAAGGCAAGGCCCCTCGCCCCAAGCTTTCTGATTGAGTAGGTCTTGGGTGAGAACCAAGCATTGTGTTTTCACATGTTCTCAGATGAGGACGATGCTGCTGGTCTGGGAATCAGAGAATCACTGTTCTAATTTCTTCCTATTCATTGTGTGGTCTGCTGAACAGCAGTATCAGTCTCCCTTGGGAACTTGTTAGAAATACAGAATTTCAGAGCCCACCCCCAGATGCCTTGAATCATAATCTGTATTTTACTAAGATTTGTATGCACATAATTGGCAAAGCTCTGGTTTATACTAGGTCCCATTCCTAGGTCAACATTAGCATAACCTGTTGTTAGTGCCGTCAGGTTGATTCCAACTCCTAGCGACCCTTTGTACAGCAGAGCAGAACCCTGCCCTATCTTTTTGCGCCATCCTCTCACCTCCCAGTACTCTATCAGATAATGCTCTGCTGCTTTTCATGGGGTTTTCATGGCCAATTTTTTGGAAGTGGGTGGCCAGGTCCTTCTTCCTAGTCTATCTTAGTCTGGAAGATCTGCTGAAACTTGTCCACCACGGGTGACTCTGCCTAGTATTTGAAATACTGGTGGCATAGCTTTCAGCATCACAGCAACACACAGCTGCCACAGTGTGACAACTGACAGATAGGGTGGTGTGCTTCCCTGACCAGAAACCTCCGCAGTGAGAGCCCCAAATCTTAACCACTAGACCACCAGGGCTGGCCTCGCACAACCTATGGAGATAAACACCATATATGTTTGGGTCTCTCCCTAAAAGATTTTAATTTAATTGACTTAGGGTATAGGTAGGCATGAGTATTTTAAAAAATTCTTCCTAGGTGACTCAAAAGTACAGTCAGGGTTGTGAGCTACTGGCCTAGAATGCATCGTTTCCTACATTTGCCTTAGGTTGAGAAACACCTGACAGCTTGATAAAAAAGCAAATTCTCAGGCACCTCCTATAAAAGTGTTTTGTAGATCAAGGAGGGGCCAAGCATGTATAATTTTAACAGGAATTCTAGGCAATTCTTATTGCCAGATAAGTTTGAGAAATTCTACTCCAGTATTCTATAAATATTCCTAAAATAAATGAACTGCATTTTTGTAACACTTTTACTTATAGCATCATTTTCAAAGGACCTCTGTCAACATTTCAAATTTTATATAATAATTTACCGGCTTATACTTTATAAAACAGTATATTAAGTTCCTCAGAGCTAGGCATTTAGATCCTAATGGAATAGAACAATTAAGTTTGAAAGTTGGAAAATTGTGACTCTAACCTTGGCCGTGTCTTTAATTCCATGAATCATTGTTGACTATCCATTTACCATCCTTAGATGTCGGTTTCCTCATTCCCATATAGAAAAAAGGACACTGAATGGCATCTCAGTAGTAGTGATGATATATGTAGCAGCCCTCAAAAGGTTAACTTGCCAGACTAAGAACACTTGATTTTAACATCTGGTGCCTTCTGACCTATCTCTCAAAATGTCTTTATTGATGTAGTCAACTCTCAGTTCGGCAAATGACCTCCAGTAAAGTCCGTAATTCAAGCAAAGCTGAGCAGTAAGGGAGAACACTATCCTGACTGATTCTTAACAGTCTCAAAATGGGGAAATTGGGATCTGCTTTTTGTCGGGTTTATAGCCTGTGCTGGGTGATTTTAAGGTAAGTTTTGCAAAGTGGGGACCTTGTTGAGATGAGGCAGGGAGAGTGTATGACCTAATGATTTTGAATTAATGGGCACAGTAAAGTGATGTGAGGATCTTGAAAGTGTCTTGATGAGAAAACTATTAATTTTGATAAGTAAACTGTTTAGCTGCTTCACAGGACCACATATTTCCTGGAGCAAGAAGCTAAATTATTTTTGCCTGGTCCTCTGTCATTTAGCAGGAAAGCAGGAAAATACTCTCCCTCCCAGGATGGTTTAGCACAAGAATAGAAGGTACGTTAGTTTTAGTTCTGGGCACAGAACTAAAATATGTCTACAGAATTTGTTTTGTTGCAATAATTGCTTGTGTATTCCCAGGTATTTTGTGGTTAATCCTGGCTCCTTTCCCCCTTAATGCTCCTTATTTGGCAGGTTCATCTCTTCTCTGAACCCTTGGACTTCTCTAGGTTGATAACCCCTGCTTAAAGGTCCTTTGCCTCCACCCAGTAGTAGGACATTCACCAGGTTCCTCCTTTATGGCTTTCAGGATCATGGTTATTCATAGGTCATTTGCAAAGAATAGTATTAAATCCCAACAAGTGTCTGCCCATTCAACATGGGTGACAGTCAGTTCTGACCCAGGACTCCTGCTAGTCTCCGCAGGAGCTCACTCCCTCAGGCATCTGTGGGTCTGACCCCCAGGATTCTTTCTTAATGATCCTTTGTGCAGAGTGAAGAGGCCACCTACCGTGAAGCTGCCTGGTGTGGCGTGAACTTTCATTCTGGAAAATAACAATTCAGAAGTACTTCAAATAAAGACAACTGCTGGGTTAGAAAATGAAAACTGAGCATGTCAGCAAGCACTCAAGCTGAGAAAAAGGTCAGAATAGCAGGGGCAGTAAAGAGCACAGAACTAGGCATCTGCAAGGGAAAAGGAAAGGAAATTAACATATACCGAGCAGAAGCTCTGATTCCAGAAATAAGATGAGTCCTTTATATTTAAACCTCATTCAACTTTCACAACAATTCTGCTGACACACATCCTCATCTCTATTTCACACAAATGGAAGGAACCTGAGTTCAAAGGAAAAATCAGACTTGTCCTGAGTCTCAGGGAAATACAGACAGAGCCAGGTTGCAAACACAACTCCAGTCGTGCTCTCCTGGCCGCCATGTTGTCTCTCTGCACAGTGACACTGACGCGCTTGTTCCAGAGCTTATGCTGCGGTGAACTCAGTGGACTCGTCTCTCATGCAGTAAAACAGAAGGATTCGACTAGTTTTCACATTAACAGTCTCAGAGAATCCTGAAACATCATAGGGATATAAATTTGGAATTGTTATATTCTATCTTGCTGAGAAAGTCTATCTGAGAATAAGACAAAAAAGAAACGCAGAGCTAAGAAATGAAGGGCACGTTTATCCTAACTGTGTCATTTGGGCCCTTGTTTTAGCTAGTCTATCTCCAGGACATTTCTGGGACATGAGCTAGTAGGTCCTTCTTTTTGCTTAATTCTTACTAAGTTGGAGGTCAAAAAAAGTCCCAATTAATTATGATCATGTAAAAATTATGTTCCTTGGAATTATACAAAGAAAAATGTTTTTATTTTTTATTTTTTCTGCACATTCTCTAAATTTGTCTAAATACACAATCAAAACATGTGATGTCAATTCCGGATTGAATAATTCACTTTAATGCAAGAGTTTGATGGCATTCCCTTCTACTTATCCAAGCTCAAAACTTCTATTTGTCCTTTAAGACAGAGCTCAAAAGCTGCATTTTCTTATAAACATCCCTCACTTCCTTATAAGCACACTTTTCTATCTGGCCCTTCCCATAGTAAACTTTAAAGTATTTGTGAACAGGGTCAATGTCTTTTAATAAAATTAACCAATTACTTTATTTTTTAAAAAATAATATCCACACATGGTAAATTATTTCAAACACCAAAGATCCTACAATTAGGTAGAAGCTACCACCCAGCAAAGACCGTACCTCCAACTCTTAAGAAACTATACTCTTAGGAGTTATCTATCTTTCCAAAACATTTCTTCATATAAATATATCTATTTACTTTGTAAAATAATAACAAATGGAAGCCAACTATATAGATGGCACTGTAACTTTGTTTTTTCAAAAAACCACCTTGATGAATTTTTCCATTTTGGCATAGGTATGCCAACCAACTTCCTTTTGTTTTTTCTTTTTAAGTCATTTATTCTAGTGGATGTGTTCATCCTAATTTGTTTAACCCAGCCCTTATTAATGGAGATACACAAAGACACACACACATACACACCCAGGTCTAGAGTTTGCTGTAACAACACAAAGCTACAATAGACAATTTCTTATTTATGACTTGCTTACCTGTGAAAACGTGTCTGTGCAATAAAGTGTCTAAATGGATTTCACCATATGGAGAATGTCTGTCTGAGGGGTCAGAAAAGAAAAGCAGGGCTAAGAAATGGAGAGTCTCTCATCCTAATTGTATCATTTGGGCCTTGGCTTTAGCTAATCTTTCTCCAGATCATTTTCAGAACCTGAGCAAATAGCTCCCTTTTTTTGCTTAACTCTAAGTTGGAGGTCAAAAACATTGATCTAAACTGGATCAACGAGTATATACACTTAAATTTTGTGTTAGATATTGCAAAATTTTTGTCCAAAATGCTTTCATTAGTTTGTCCCCATACTAAGAGTTAATAATAAGTGTTTAGTTTTTTTCCCTCATAAGCTCAGCAATATTATATGTCATTATTTTTGGTTTCTTTTTGCTGGTATATGATATGAGCTTGTAATTTGCTTTATTTGTGAGTCAGTTTATTACAATCATTAGTGAAAGATTTCATATGTTTATACCACATTTGACCTTAAATTTCTCTAACTCCCTGTATTAGTCAAGGCTCTCCAGAGAAACAGAAGCAATAGCATATAGAGAGAGAGAAACCGATAAGAGGATATTTACTATTGGAATTGGCTCACGTGGATATGGAGGCCAGGAAGTCCCTCAGTCTACTGTCTGCAAGCTGGAGAACCAGGAAAGCTGGTCATGTATTTCAGTCCTGGTCCAAGCACCGAGAAGCAGGGGAGCTGATGGTGTAACTCCCAGTATGAGGTCAATGGCCTGAGAACAAGGGGCCATAGTCTAAGTCCTAGAGTTCAAAGGCCCAAAAACCAGAAGCTCCAATGTCTGAGGGCAGGAGAAAATGAATGTCCCAGCACAAGAAGAGAGAATTCGCCCTTCTTTTGCCTTTCTGTTCCATCTGGCCCCCAGTGGATGAGATGAGCTCACCCACATTGGTGAGAGTGGATCTCCTCACTCAGTCCACTGAGTCAAATGCTAATCTCTTCCCAAAACATCCTCACAGACACATTCAGGAATAATGTTTTACCAAGCTATCTGGGCATCCGTTAGGCCAGTCAAGTTGACGCACAAAATTAACCGTCACACTCCCTATTCATATCCTTGCCTATTCAAGTTCCTGTTGAGTTTGTGGTATCTTTCTTATCGATTCTTAATTGTTCTCTATGAATTTCTCAGTCTGCCTTTAGTATTTTGACTTACTTCTGGTATTCCTTTTTCCATGTATACATTTTTAATTTTGCATAATCAGATTTATAAAACTTGTGAATTCTGGATTCTCCTTTTTTATTTAGAAAAACCTTTTTTTCTCCAAGATTATTGAAGAAATTCCTCTATACTGTTCTCTAACTTTGTTTTTTTGGGGGGAGTGTGATATAAAAAATGTTGTAGAGGTCTAGCATTATTTTATTTTTAATTGGTTTATCTGTTGTTCAGCTACCATTTTTTGCCTAATTCATAGCTTTCTCATTGTTTTTAAATGATAGCTTTATATATGTTTAATATATTTCATGAACTCTTCAACCTATTTCATTTATCTATCTGCTGACTTCTGTGCCAACATCACAAGTTTCTTTTACTGTATTTTTGTAATGAGTTTTAATATTTGTAGAAATATTACTACTAATTAAAATTATTATTTATTTTATCATAATTTATCATTATTATTTTTATCATTATTATTTATGCCTACTGTTACATGTTTTTATATATGAGGCTTAGCACCAACTTTTAAGTGTCAAAGAAACGAAATAGCCGGTATTTTATTAATCCCGTTAACTTTACAGGTTAATTTTGAAGGAGTTGAAATGTTTACAACATTTATTCTTATTAACTACAAACAAGGTGTTTCGGTGTCTCATTTTATCTCACTTTGTAAATAGAGTAAGTTAAAAGGGTCGCAAATTCTTTGTAGCTCTTCCTTTTAAGAGATGGAAACTATTTTCCCAAACTTTTTTTTTTCTGCTTTTTCTCCCCAAATCCCCCCAGTACATAACTGTATATTTTAGTTGTGGGTCCTTCTAGTTGGGGCATGTGGGATGCCACCTCAACGTGGCCTGATGAGCGGTGCCATGTCCGCGCCCAGGATCCAAACCAGCGAAACGCTGGACCCTGGAAGCAGACCACGCGAACTTAACCACTTGGCCACAGGGCCGGCTCCCCCAAACTCTTGAATCGAGGTGGACCCTGTGACTTGAGTCTGTCAGGACGAAAAAGCCTTTTTCTGTACCCTCTTGTGTTCTCTACCTGAAACCTGCAACTTAAACTGACAAAAGAGAGTAAAAGGAGAAAAATATTTATGCATATATACACAGGAACCTCCAAAAGAAGCAGCTAGCTTGTTAAATGATTAAAGTTAAAGGCTTATACACATACCTAACTTAGTAGGGGAAAGGAGGGGGAAAGAAATAGCTTCTATGGGAGGACAAATAGGTTGCTTTAGGACAGAGAAATGGTTTTTTAGGAGAACAAATGAGAGATAAAAAAGCTTGTGATAATGTTTGTCTATACACATACGAGTGGTCTTCTTCAGGGCCATAAAACTCCCCCAGAAAGGAAATTTTCAGTATGTTTACTTTTGGCCACTCTCCTGGCATTAGAAACCTCCCCAAAGAGGGAACTTACTGCAATTCTCATTTCTCAGAAGTTCCTGCTTTTAGTCTAACACGGAAAGCTCTGAGAAGACTTCTTCCTGCATCTGTTGAATCGCAAATGTCTTCAGCTTAAATAACCTTTATGTTAACGCTCAGGTTCTGAGTGGGTCCCTAAGAGTTCTAACTTTAGGCCTAAAATAACCTTGTGGTTTATTCTCTCATCCTCCTGGGATGCTGCTGCCATCCTGTGAGTAAGAGCATGTGACAAGGCAGGAAGGGCCAACACCATGTGGAGCAGAGAGAGTTGTTCCAGCCCAGCACAGGCCAAACCAACAGAAACAAGAGCAAATGTGCTATTGTTGTTTTAAGCCATTGCATTTTGAGGTGGTTAATTACACAGTAATAAACAACTGATGGATATTTAAAGTTTCTTTCTGTAGGTCCTGGACTTACCTTGTTAAGTTTATGTCTATAATTTATTTGCATGTGTTTGCTACTGTAAATGAAATCTCTGTTACCAAGAGGTGGTTGTTTGTAATTATGAAAGCTAGGTGTGATAACTTTTTACTTATACTGATTAATTTATTTAGAGTTTCTAATAGATTTTAAATTTAAATACTTGGAAAAAAACAGCTACACGATCTCATCATTTTTAATAAGGATAATTTTGCTGCTTGTTTAAAAGAGATGTTTCATGTACATATATATTTTTCTTGTGTATTTACACAGACTAGTACTTCTGGAATTATGTTAAATAATAGTGATGGTAGCGAGCCACATCCTTTACGTTTTCTAAGCGCAATGATGAAGTTTTTCCATATTCCCATAATAACATTACACTGAAAGTATCCATCAATTGCTATTTTATTGAAAGTTAAGTGATTTTAATCAAAAATATATTTAAATTTTTTCATATGTCTTCTGGCCATCAATCCAGCTTTCGCATATATTTTTATACTAGTCATATGTGTATGTGTTTATACTAGTTGCATACTATGTTATATATGTTTTTATACTAGTATATGTTTTAAACTATGTCATATACATATATTTCATACTATTAAATCAGTTTTTATTGTGGAAAAAGCTCGTTTTCTGTGGTATTTTCTGATTTTGTTTTTTGCTGGACTCTATTTTATTTGAGACTTTTAAATCAATACTTTTAAATGAATTTTCTTTCTTTAGACTGATTTGTCTGGTTTTGATATCGAGGATATGTTTGATTTTTAAAAATAGTTTTGAACTTTTCCTTTGCTCTCAGTGCTCTGGTCGAGTTTAAATAGCATCAGCATGATCAATTCCTTGAAATATTGATAAAATTCACCTGTAACAATGTCTGGTTCTTGGCCTTTCGCAGGACATTACAGTGACCCTGGTGAGGAGGAGGGTGTTTTCTTTTTGAACTTGTTTAGTTTCTCTCCTGCAATCGGTCTGTTTATGCTTCCTGTCACTCCGTCTGTCAATTTTAGCAATTTACGTTTTCCCAGAACCTCATTTATTATATTCAGCTTTCAAATTGATTTGAAGAAAGTGATGAATTGTTTAATTCATTTAATCTCCTCTGTATCTTTGGTTCTTTTCCGTTTCCTCTCTAATCCTTCGTGTCTATGCTTTCTTCCTTATCTTTTCCTGATTGGACTAGATTTTATTGTTTTTGAAATGAATCACATTTGGATTTACATATTATTACTAGATTTGTTTCAAATGTGTTTCTGGTTTTTTTTCTTTATTAACACCATCCTTCCACTTTCCTCACTCTTCTATTATTTACTTTTCAAAATATTTGATTTTAATGTTTAATTTGTTTGCCCTTTCCTTCTCTCTGTGTCTCTCTCTGTCTCTGTCTCTGTAATTCTCTGTCTCTCTCTGTTTCTCTCTCTCTCTCTCTGTTTCTCCCTTCCTTTCATTTTCTTCTGGCCTGATTGTTTAGAAATTTTTGCGGGCTTTATAGTATAACAGTTTCATACCCTCCTAAAAAAATCACATGGTTGTGGAATAGCATCCTTAAAAGGAGATCTTTCATATACGAAGTCACCAGAATTCACACACCTGTATTATTTTATACTTCAATAAGAATACACATTGCATGTATAAGTATGCAGCAAGTTTTTGTTTTCCAGTATTAAGGCAATCTCACACGGCATTTCAAATAAATTGTTAAAAGAATGGCTTCTATTTAATTTATTAAAGTGAAACCTGCATATTCAAAACATTAAGAAAGCTCTAATTCTAGCCATGTTTTCTATTTTATGTGCAGAACAATCTCTTGCCTTAGTAGAAAAATCTCAAATGTAACACAAAAGATAACAATCCTAAATAATGGAATATTAGAAAGGGAAGAGGAGAAATAATTATCCTTTCCATTGTACATATTTTCTTGTTGTAAAACTAATTTGTTTCAGTTTTATCTCACTTCTGGCTAGAGAGTTGTTCACAGTGAACCCAGGCAATGCACATGGGTATTTCTTTCTCCAAGATATGCAGAATTAAAATTACCATTTCTTTGGGGATGATGACAACAATAGTGAAACTAAAAATAATAACTAAAGTCTCCTGGCTCAGATTCAAAGAAGCAGTTCTCCTTCTGATGCGAATGAGAGGGGGAAATAGCAGCTCGCCAGCCTTCGGGTACCTCTCCTTGTATTTGTGTGGGAGCATCACAGAAAAGATTTCCTTGGTTTCGTCTAACATCAGGGATCACTGCATCAATAGAAATAATTTTATGTGCATGTAGATGAAGAAACAATCTCTTTAGATCAGGCTTTTGATTACTGGAGAGGCCATTTGTAAATCCTTACTTATTCATTCAATTTTCTATGATATTTTCAAGCCTTATGCAATTCCTTGCATTAAACTTTCTATTTAGTTTGCAATAGTTTTAAACTGTCCTCTGTCCACACATTCTATCATTCACACTCTGGGAGATGTACTGGGACATAAATTTCTCCCCAGTGAGTCTTGGGTAAAATTCCAACTTCAGTTCCTAAGGATTCTTGTCCTCAGTCTGTTTCTCCCCAAAGGAAAAAGTAGAAGAGAGAATGAGCAGATTCATAAGTTATACTCACACTTGTTTTAACAAGTCAGTTAGATATCATGAATCATCTCACAGCTGTTCCCCGCACTCCCTACCCACACATGGGCCTTTCACCTTGTGGAATTTGCCCAGTTAAGGAATAGGTTGATGTCTCATTACAAGAGTGTTAATATAATTTAACTTTCAAACTGAGATGCTTTGGAGAATGGAAAAAAGTTCTATTGATAAATACTCTGGGATTAACGCTGAAGTCACCAAAGTGGTGATTGTTCCTTCTTTTTATAAACGCCTGGGACATCTTATGTTCCTGTCATTCCCAAGTCTATTCTCTTTGCCTCCCATGCAATCTGCAAGGTCTTTCATAAAATCAGATAAAATACATAAGAAAATGTATTATGTAAATATTGACAGTATTTTTTAGTGAAACATATGTCATCTTACAAGTTAAAAAGTTAATGTTATTTGTTGCAAAAGGTGATCATATGGACATGAGGACTTGGATGGTTTTAAATACTGTGTTGACATTACCACGGATAGTAAGAAAAGAAATGAGTTTATATGGTTGGCTGGCAGATGTGAGATAAATAAGATTGGCTCAATTATGTACAAATAGGGTTCAAACTTGGCCAGATTGGGAAAGGATTGTCCAAGTGTGCATTTTTATAATTGCCACCTCATGTCAAGTATGTTGTAATAAGAAATGCCACGTGCAACTGAAATAAATAGCATGTTTGGGTTGGATTGCCCATATTTCACATTTAATGGCGGTCTAAGAAACTGTGAAGTTTTTTTGAGGAATAGATAAGCAAGAAATGATAGGAGAATGAGCTTTGAATTATAAATAAAAGAAAGCATGCTAAGTTTGTGAATTATGAATGGTTACTGCTTTCTGATACATTCAATAGGGTAGCATGAACTCTTTACATGGCTTCATGTTCTACCTAGTGGCCATCGCAGCACAGGAAGGAATGCTAGGACTGGGAGAAGATAGAGCCATTCTTCTGGCTTGTGTAAATTGCCTAGTGTTTCTATAATTATGTCAACCCGCTACCTTCATTGTTCTTACTGCTCGTTGCTATCAACAAGAATGTTGATACCATCCAAAAGGGTTAGGATGAATCATCAGTGGATTCAGTTTTACTAGCAGATTTCTAGTAAATCATTTTTTACTTAAACTAGCCACAGTCAAATTGTGCTTTTTACAACCAAGATCACTGAGTGGTCTATTTTTTTTAAACTGTTTGGTGTAATGTATTTGGGATTTCCTGAGATGAGACTGTGATTGTTGAAGCACCCTTTGAGAGACTCCTTTATGATGGCATCCCATAACCCTTTTGGGAAAGCACACCCTAAACTGGAGATGTGAGTTTGTAGTAATGCATACTCCCATGAATTACTGATTACATTGGCTATCTAAATGAGAGGTAGATATGTGTGTTTATGAATGTGCATTGGACTGGAAGAACCAGACAGAGAGGGGGCATGCCCTCCCTCATGAGCTTGCTCTCAGGTCTGTGAGACTTTTACTTATAAACAAATGAGAAGAAGGCTCAACATTCAGGTCCTCCTTGGTATACAAGTAAAATAGAATTGCTACCCAAACTCTTTAATTCTTGATTTGATTCAAGATTCATTTATTCATTCAACAAACATTTATTTAGTACTTGCTGTACAATAAGTGATGAATAAAACAGTGTGAACTTACAATCTATTGAAGAGAGTAAACAATAAATACCTAAAAAAATAAATCAGAAGGCCACATCAGAGCAGAGATCTGATTGAAAAGTAGGAGCCAAGCACGGAAAGTAGTGTGTGAGGCAGGGAAAGCACTGCATATATAGACCCTGAGAGGAGAATATATTTAACATTTTAAGAAACAGCAAGTGGTCAGGATGCTTAATAGAGATGATAGAAATGTTATCGATATAGCCAGGGCTCAGGCCATGCACACTGGGCTCTATAGGCTATGCTAATGTCTTTGACTCAAAGAAACCATTAGAATGTGCCAGCAGCTAAAACGTCTCTCCGCCAGATTCATATAGTGAAGCTTTAACAGCCAATGTGACCGTATCCAGAAAGGGCCTTTAGGAGGGAATTAAGGCTGAAGAAAATTATAAGGGAGGGGTCCTAATCCATTAGGATTGATGACCTTATAAGAAGAAGAAGAGAGAGAAATCTTTCTCTCTCTCATTGTCTTGTGAGGACACATGTGAGAAGGAGGTGACACCTTAATCTTGGACTTCCAGCCTCCAGAACTGACAGAAATAAATGTCTGTTGTGTAAGCCACTCACTCACTCTATGATATTTTGTTATGGCAGCCTGAGCAGACCAATACAAAACGCGCCCCAAGAAGTATGAATAGGAGTCACTCTCTCTGAATACTATAAATGAGGTCCTAGGCAAGAAATAGCGATGTGTTCTAAACTATATTGAAATTTTGAATTGAGATGACCTTACTGCACCTCGGCTGACCTCCAGAATTCCAGTATTACTCTGTTTTCATTACAATGGGAATGACTTTTTACTCAGAGTTCTTTCTTCCCACAGAGTGTCTCATTTTCAAAGAGAACAGATACAGTACATTGAGTTTAATTTTAATGTTCTCTTTAAAATGCTAATAATTATGGCTCCATTATTGCAGTGGTTTCCTTGTTGGACTTTTCTCCCTTGAGTTGCTCTAAATTGTAAGTGGTATAAAATCACAGAACTGGCCTGATTATCTACCTGGTCCATTGACAATGCTGCATGTCTTTTCAGGACCTGGCTTTTGGAATACTTCCCAGACATAAGCACGTGGTTGTCTATGCTGAAGCCACCTGTACATCATTTGCTTTTATCCTCTTTGACTACACATTGCCTTCATTGTGACTACAGAAGCTTGTTTCCCAGTTCACAGAACTACTATTGTAAGGCTGTGCTTGGAAATGTTCCCAGGGATTAGCGGGATGCTCTTGTTGGGATGTTTGGAGAAACATTTGCCCAAGCTGTACATGGAAAATGTCCATAAGTTCTTATAAAATAAATACCTTAATTTCAATACCATTAATTTGATGTCAGTATTTAAAATCAGCTGAATTAATGTGAACAGTGTGTAAAGAGATGACTGAAACTACTTTTTAAACAAAAATATATATGGTTCTCTTAATTACTTGTCATTGGAAATTTGTCATTCCCTTTAATTTTCTAAATATATGTACAATTTTTACAATAGTGAAAAAAGATTCACTCAGTTTCTTATAACTAGCCCTGTTCCTTTCTTATTCTTTCCTTGCACTCATTTCTAACTTCAGGATGAACTGCTGTCTTTACTTCTTTGTAACTTATCTCCAGCTGGACCTCTAGCAAATCTGATTTCTATCTGAGCCACTCCAGTGAACTACAACCAAAGTCACATTTGATGTGACAGGTACATTCTTTCTCTTTCTTTTTCTTTTCTTTCATTTTGCTTTTAAAGTCACCCTACTCTTTCTGCAGTGTGGATAAATACTGTAAAATTCTGAACCACGCTTTAATTAGCATCTTTGAATCCTTCCATCACTTAGCAGATGCTAAGCCCGTGATGTTATTCCTTTTTCCAAGATACTGCGTAGACTCAGGCATTTTCTTTATCAGAAGCTGCCTCTCCTCAGTACCTCCTGCTCCTGTCAGACAGGCTTGCAAAAGTTCCAGCGTCTATTATGTGGCATGTGGGCTCTGGGAAATCACTTATCTTTGTCCCTCTGCTTGAGAGTGGGGTGTCTCCTGGTGTTGCTAGCCTGTCGCTTGCATGATTTCACTGTCCATTTGACTCCTTAGTCCTTCCTTCATCAGTATAACCAACTCCCTGCGGTAAACTGCATCTGTTCTAAACATTTAAAATGGATTCTCTTTTCCTGTTTGGACTCTGAATGACTCAAATTCATCCTTTATTATTTCTTTGAGTATCCTCCCCTCCCTCTAGCCTTTCTTCTGGATCTCCTCCTTTCACTACCTATCCTGGCTCTTATACTAGCAAGATAAGTCCTCTTTTTACTCTTGTATAGTCAATTAGCTTCATTGTCTTAATTCAACAAATTGTTAGGGTTATCCCAGTTTATAAAAGGAGAAAAAATAAAAGAAAACATCCTGACAAAACAAAACAAAACAAAACTTCTCTAAACCCTTTAAGCAAGGTATATATCATAATTATGTCTGTCTCTGTCTGTCTCCATCCCCTCTCCTCTCCTTTCCTCACTTCTCCTCTCCTCTCCCTTTCTCTCTCTCCCTCTCTTCTCCCACCCTCCATCCTTTTCTGCCTGCCCTTCTTCCTTCCATGTCACTCAGCATGTGATTATTGGAGCCAACGCATGTATCTTAGGCCTTCAGAATCCAGAGGCCATAGTCATTATTTGATTTTCTATAGTATCAAAACTGCTGTTTGTTTTACTTGGCAATCACATTTGTAACCTTCACTCATTTTTAGAAATCATATATTACTGCTTCTTCATGACTATATAACCTGGTTTTGTATCTGTTTTGCTGCATATGCATGTATGCAAACCAAAAATAACCTAATTATTTTCTTGACTCTACAGACAAACTATTTTAGAAAGAAAAACTTTCTCAGTTTTCAGGGTAGGGCCTTTCTTTTGGCTTAAGGTGGTTTTTCATCAGTTTAGAGACTTTTTTCCCAAATTAGCTCATTTGAATGTCAGACTCATTTATTGTGGCCACTGGATGTGGCCCCTACTATACTAACAGTTGTGGAGATATTTTTCCCTGCTTTCCTTCATGAAAATCTACCCCAATAAGAACTAGAGCTTATCATTCTGACCCAAAACCTAGCTAGTAGGGGCCCTGCACCCAGTGTCCTCCTTATTATGTTTCTTTGTTCTGTCTACCTGTCCTTTGGCTTGTTCTCACCCTCCAAGTTAGGAGCATGGGTGTGGCTTTGTCTTCCTCCTCCACTATCTTACCAGATGTGTAACACTTGACAAAATGTCTTCCATCATTCTTCTTTTATTCCAAATTCATTACTCTTCCATATTGCTGAAAGTCCTTAGGTTCTGGCAAGAGGGTGACAACTTTCCACGGGCAGAGTAAAAACACAGATTTCTCTTCTCTGTGTGTGTGACATTTTTCTTGTTGTTGTTAAGCTCAGATATAATCTAGGGAAGCACAAGGGGAAGGTATAAACACCAGAGCCCACATGATCATCGTAAGTGGAAATCCTGAGGTCAAAGTCATTTTTAAACCACACAGGACTTTCAATAAGTAGAAAATTTAATAAATGTATCTTAGAAGTGATATTCTATCATACACAAAATATAAAAGATTTATCCTAGCATAGAAAATCTTGAAGTTAAAGATGTCTTTGTGTCATATTCATTCACACTGAGTGTGAGATTAGTCCTCCTCACCTCAATTTATTAAAATGATATTCAGGGACTATCAGCAGGGACAAGATGGCGAGGGCCTGTTTTTCACACCCCTCTCTGCTAAGCACAACTAGAAACCCTGCAGATATCACAAGAGACAATCAAAGGGGAACTCTGAGAGGTGATAAGAATAATGTGATCTGATTTGAGATCCCAAGATGAGAGGAACAGCACACCAGCATCTTGCATTCCCCACCTAACAGAGGAAGGCCACCCACACCCAGTGTGTCCTGTTGCTTGATCTCACAGTAAAAGCAGCTCATTCATCCCTGAGATAGACAGGAGTCCTTCTGACGACATAAGGTGAGCTGGACACCACCACCAAGGGGAATTATTTGGGACACCTGCTAGAAGTAAGCTACCAGTAGAGGCATTTTCCTTTGGTGGACCTGCCCCTTCCCCTTTTCCTCTAAGAGATACTGAGGTGTAAAGGGGTCAGATGGAGATAACAGGAGAGAATTAGCTAGAACAAACGGCCAGGTTTGGGAAGTCTCTTTGTCCTTGTGGATCAGAGACTCTCCTTCCCCTCCCAGAAGCATCAGAGTAGAGAGTGGGAAAAGGGGGCACTCTTACCACACTCACTTCTTCACTGAGAGACATCCCAATTCCAGGCCTTGGGAAACCCTTTCTGCCCCTTCAGGTAGCACCAGAAGGGACTACTGGGAGCCCCAGTGACACCAGATGAACCAAACAGACCAAAACATCACCACAAAGGCTGTGAAAATTAAACTGCTATTGGAACCACAGCCCACAAAAATGGACCAACACCCACATATGAAACCTAAACAAGTGAATGTTGCTAAAATAAAAAAATTATATAAAATTCAGAGTCTCCTAACATAATAGGATAAATTTAAAAATGCCTGTTATGCCAAGAATCAAGAAAATCACAACTTGAATAAGAAAACAAAATCAGTGATATGAACACCAAGGTGAATCAAATATTGGAATCATCTATCAAGAATTTTTAAATAGCCATAATAAAAATGTTTAAACAGTCAAGCACAAATTCTCTTTAAACAAATGAAGAAATATAAACCTTAGCAAAGAAATATGAATTATTAAAATGAAGAAGAACCAAATGGAAATTTTAGAACTGAAAAATACAATATGGAAATAAAACTTATTGGATGGGCTCAATAATAGAATAGAGATGAAAGAAGATAGAGTCAAGTACCTTGAGGACAAAAACAATAAGTTTCATCCAAACTGAATATCAGAGAGAAAATAGATTGGAAAAAAAATAAACAGAGCCTGACGGACTTGTGATATAAAAACAAAATGTCCTCAAATTCATATTATCATGATAAATAAAAGAAAATGGGACTGACAGAAAGAGTATTTGAAGAAATAATAGAAAAATCTCCAAGTTTTGTGAAAGACACAAACTATATATCCAAGAAGCTTAGTAAACACTAAACAAGATAAAGAAATCCTTGCCAAGATACACAATAACTAAACTTTTGAAAACTAAAGGTAAAGAAAAATCTTGAAAGCTGCAAAGACAAGCAAAATGTTATCCATAGGGGAACACAAGTTCAAATGACAGTGTATTTCTCATATAAAGCCATGGAGACCAAGGAAGTGACCTGATATTTTCAAGTGCTGAAAGAAAAGAACTGTCACTTGCAAATTCTATAACTGATGAAACTCTTCTTCAGTAAGGAAGGAGGAGAAAACAGCATTCTCTAAAGAAAGAAAACAAAAAGAGTTTGTCATTAGCAAACTTATCTTTAACGATTGGTTGATGATACTTCTTCAAACAGAAAGGAAATGATAATGGAAGGAATCTTGGAACATCAGGAAGGACTAAGGATGAACAGAAATATGGGTACATGCAATAGACTATCCTGTTCCTCATGAGTTTTATAAATTATATTTGATGATTGAAACAAAACAATACCTAATACCTAATACTGAAGAAAATGATGTTTAGAAGTTGGGAATGCAAAATGACCTAAGTGGAAGTGACTTTTCCACACTTTATTCAAAGTGTTGCTATCAGAAGATTATTATAAGTCACATATGTATACTGTAATACACACAGCAACCACTACAAAAACTATATAAAGATATACACTCAAAAATATTTAGCACACATACAATTTAAAAATTTAAAGGAGCCCATAGAAAGGCAAGAAAAGAGAAATAGAGGAATGAGAACCAGAGGAAACAAATAATAAAATGGCAGAGGGAAGCCATAAGATATCAATAATTACCTTAAAGTTAAATTTTCTAAATACACCAATTAAAAGACAGAGATTGAGAGTTTATAAACAAAACATGACATAATTCTGTTATATGCTACTTAGAAGAAATTCACTTTAAATTGAAAGACATAGGTAGATTGATCATAAAAGAATGGGAAAAGGTAAACATGCAAACATAATCAAAAAAGGTAGGGAGTGCCATATCAATATGGCTAAATTGTAAGTATTCTCCAGAGCAAAGGACATTAGTAGAGGCAAAAATGTACATTACATAATGATAAATGATCAATCCACCCCACCAAGAAAATATAACAGTTCTAAATGTGTATGTCCCAAACAGCGGAGACTCAAAATACATGAAGCAACAACTAATAATTCTAGAATGAAAAATAAACATGATTATAGTTGGGGTCATCAACATACCCCTCTTAGCAACTGATAGAACTACCAAACAGAAAATCAGTAAGAGTATAGAAGATTTGAACAACACAATCAACCAACAGAATTTAATTGACATGTATAAAACACACCAACTTGCAACAGCAGAATACACATTTGTTCAAGTATCTGTGGAACATTCACCAAGATAGATCTTATCCTGGGTCATAAAAAATCGTCAACAGATTTCAAAGAATTTAAATCTTACATAGGGTGTTTTCTGGCCAAAATGAAATCAAGCTAGAAATCAGTAAGAGAAAGAAAATAGGAAAATCTAGAGAATATAGGAAATTTTAAAAACCCACATTTTTAAATAATCCATTGGTAAGGAGATTAAAAAGTATAAAGAGTGGGGCCAGCCTGGTGGTGTAGTGGATATATTTGCTCACTCTGCTTTTGGCCAAGGGTTCACAAGTTCAGATCCTGGGCAAGGACCTACACACCACTCATCAAACCATACTGTGATAGTGTCCCACATGCAAAATGGAGGCAGATTGGCACAGACGTTAGCTTAGGGTCAATCTTCCTCACCAAAGAAAAAATAAAGTACAAAAACTGAGTAGGAAAACAAAAAGAAGCATAACAAAATATGGGAGATGTGTCTAAATAGTGATGAAAGAGAAATATATAGAAATAAATGCTTACATTAGAAACAAGAAAAGCAATTAAATGAATAATCTCCTATGATAAGACATTAGAAAAATAAAAATAAAACCAAATAAACAGAGGGAAGAAATCAATAAAGAACAAAAGCCAATAAAATTCAAAATAGTGAAACAACAGAAATCAATGAAACCAAAAGCTAGTCCTTTGAAATAAATCAATAAAATTGATAAATCTATAACAAGACTGACAAATTTAAGAGGAGAAAAGACAGAAATTGTCACTATCAGGAACAAAATAGTGCATATCACTACAGATCCTGCAGTCATTAAAAAGACAACAGGGGTCTACTTAAAACAACTTTGCACTCGTAAATTTGACAACTTAGAAGAAATGGATCAATTCCTCAAAAGCCACAAACTACCAAAACTCAAATAAAATTGAATTATCTGAAGGGCCCGAAGACCATCAAAGAACTGAATTCAAAATTTAAAAGATCCCGAAACATAAATCTCCAATTACATATGATTTCACCTGAGAATTCCATCAAACATTTAAGGAAGAATTAACTAAATTTTATACGATCTCTTACAGAAAACAGAAGATGAGGGGGCAGTGCCCAGTTCATTTTGTAAGACTAGTATTACCCTGGTACCAAATGTAAACAAAGGCAGTCCCCTTTCCCTAACAAATACACTATAGACCAATAACTCTCATGAATCTAGATGCAAAATATCTCAACAAAATATTTACAAGCAAAATCCAAAATGTTCAAGAAGAATTATATACCATGACCACATGAAATTTTTTCATGTTTTCAAGGTTGGTTGAACACTTGAAAAACAAACAATATAATCCACCATATCAAAAAGCAAAAGAGAAAAAATCTTATGCTTATGGTAATTAACAAAGAAAAACACTTTAAAAATCCAACACTCATTTGTGAAAAACATTCTCAGAAATAAATAGTTGAGAGAAAAGCTCTCAACTTGATAAAAAAGTATTTACAAGAAGTCTACATGGTAATTAGCCAAATGAAAACATAGGAAGGTATAAAATTCACTGGTAAAGCTAAATATTTAGGCAAATTCAAAATATTCTAATATTATAATAGTGGTGCATAAATTACTTTTAACTCTTGTATAAAGGCCAATAGACAAAAGAATTAAAAATAACTATAGCTATAATATTTTGCTAATGGTTACATAATATAAAAAGTTATATTATGATATCAAAAAGATAAAATATTGGGGAGAAGCAAAAATGTAATTTTTGCATGCAACTGAACCTAAGTTCTTATCATCTTAAGATAGACTGTTAGGACTACAAGATTTTTTCTGTAAGCCTCATAAACACAAAGCAAGAACTTATAGTAGATACACAAAAGATAGAGATAAGAGAATCAATGCATGCAACTCCAAAAATCACCAAATCACAAAGCAAGACAGTAAAAGAGGAAGAAAGGAGCAAAGGAATTACAAAACAGTCAACAAATAATTAACAAAATGGCAACAGTAAGTCCTTAAAAATCAGTAATTACTTTAAATGTAAATGGATTAAATTGTGCAGTCAAAAGACATAGAGTGGATGATAAGATAAAAAAGCAAGACCCAACTATATGCTGCCTATATATGCTACCTTTAAGAAACTCACTTTAGCTTTAAAAACACACTAGACTAGGACAGGTCCTGTGGCTGAATGGTTAAGTTCACACATCTGCTTCAGCGGCCCAAGATTTCACTGGTTCAGCTCCTGGGAGCAGACACGGCACTGCTTGCGAGGCCATGCTGAGGCTGCATCCCACATAGCACAACCAGAGGCACTCACAACTAGAATATATAACTATGTACTGGGGGGCTTTGGGGAGAAAAAGAAGAATAAAAGATTGGAAACAGATGTTAGCTCAGGTGTCAATCTTAAAAAAAAAAAACAGAACACACTAGACTGAAAGTCAAGGATGCAAAAAGATATTCTCTGCCAGTGCAAACCAAAAGGGAGAAACAGAAGCTTTCTCAGAGCTCAAAAAAAAAAGATGTTAAATCAAAAACTGTAACAAAACAATGAAGGTCATTATATAAAAATGAGGGGGTTAATTAATCAGGAGGATATGATAATTATAAATATATATGCATCCAATATCAGTGTACCTAAGTATATAAATCAAATATTAACAGAATTGAAGAGAGAAAAAGACAGAGATAAAATAATAATTGGAGACTTCCTCATCCCACTTTCAACAGTGGATAGATCATCCAGACAGAACATCAATAAAGAAACATATGCCTGGAAGTACACTTTAAGCCAGATGGATCTTACAGACATATACAGGATATTTCATCCAACAGCAGAGAATACACATTCTTCTCAAGCACTCATGAAACATTCTGCAGGACAGATCATATGTTAGACCACAAAACAAGACTTAAAAATTTTAAGAATATTGAAATCATATCAAGTATCTTTTCCAATCACAATCGCATGAAACTAGAAATCAATAACAAGTAGAAAACTCACAAATACATGGAAATTTAAAAACACACTGCTGAACAACTGATTTGTAAAAGAAGAAATCAAAGAGAAATTTTAAAACATTTTGAGATAAACAAAAATGGAAACACAACATATCAAAACTTGTAGGACAACAAAAGCAGTTTTAAGAAGGAAGTTTATATCAATAAACACCTATATCAAGAAAAAAAAGATCTCAAACAAATAATTGAAGTTTACACTTCAAGGAACTGAAAAAGAAAAATGAACTAAGTCCAAAGGTAGCAGAAGGAAAGAAGTAACAAAGATCGGAGCAGAAATAAACAAAATAGAAACAGATGAACAACAACAACAAAAAACACAGTAGAAAGGCTCAACAAAACTGAGTTGATTTTTTAAAAAGATAAACAAAATTTAAAAACTTTCCCCTAGACTTACTACCAAAAAAATAGAGAAGACTCAAATAAAATTGAAAATGAAGGAGACATTACAACTGATATCACAGAAATGTACAGGATCATAAGAGATTATTATGAACAATTATACACCAATAAATTGGGCAACTAGAGGAAATAGACATGTTCCTAGAAACATGAAACTCACCAAGATAGAAACATGAAAATAAAAAACTTGAACAGACCAATAACGAATATGGAGATTGAATCAGTAATCCAAAATTTCCCAACAAAGAAAAGTCCAGGACTAGACGACTTCACTGGTGAAATATATCAAACATTTAAAGAGAAATAACATCAATTCTTCTCAAACTCTTAGAAGAAACTGAAGAGGAGGGAATACCTCCAGATTTATTTTTTGAGGCCGCTGTTACTGTGATACCAAAGCCAGTCAAGGACTCTATGAGAAAAGAAAGCTACAAGCCAATATTCCTGATGAAGATAGATGCAAAAATTCTCAACAAAATATTATCAAACCAAACTCAGCAATACACTAAAAGGATCATGTGCCATGGTCAAGTGAAATTTATCCCTAGAATGTTAGGATAGTTCAATACATGCAAATCCATAAATATGACGCACATTAACAGAATGAAGGATAAAAATAATATGGTGGTCTCAATATATGGAGAAAAAGCATTTGACAAAGTTCAATATACTTTTACGATAAAAACTCTTAACAAATTAGGTGTAGAAGGAAAGTAACTCAGTATAATAAAAGCCATATATAACAAACCTACAGCAAATATCATACTCAATGGTGAAAAACTGAAAGCTTTTCCTCTTAAGATCAGGTACAAGACAAGAATGCCACTCTTGCCACTTCTATTCTGCATAGTGCTGAAAGTCCTAGCCAGAGCAATTAGGTAAGAAAAAAGAAATAGAAAGCATCTAAATTGGAAAGTTAGAAGTAAAATTGTCTCTGTTTACAGATGGCATAATCTTGTATACAGAAAAACCTAAAAATCCCACAAAAAGTGCTGTTAGAATAAATTCAGTAAACTAGATGAATGCAAAATCAACAACAAAAAATCAGTTGTGTTTCTATACACTAACAATGAACTATCTGAAAAAGAAATTAATAAAACAATCCCATTTACAATAGCATAAAAATAATAAAATACTTAGGAATAAATTTAACCAAGTAAGATAAAGATCTGTACACTGAAAACTATAAAACATTGATGAAAGATGTTGAAGAAGATCCAAATAAATGGAAAGATATTCTATGTTGATGAATTAGAAGAAATAGTATTGTTAAAATCTCCATTCTACTCAAAGTAGTCTAACATTCTGTTATATTGTGAAAGACAATTCTTTCTCTCTAGTATTGGGAACAAGGCAAGGATGTCCACTCTTACTTCTCTAACAGTCTTGAAAGTCTAGCCAGTGCAATAAAGCAAGGAAAAGGAAATTAAAAAAATAATAATTGGAAAGGAAGAAATAAAACTGTAACTTATTTGTATATGACATGATTGTCTACATAGAAAATTACTGGAAGTCTACAAAAAATAATAACTCCTAGAACTAATAAGTGAGTTTATTAAGGTCATAGGACACAAGATGAACACAAAATAAAACACATTTTTTAAAAAGATGTGTGTACATGTGCTTGATTTCGAGTGTGTGTGTGTATAAACAGATTTATTTAAAGAAATTGGAATTGGCTTACCCGTTTATTGTAGGAGTTGGCAAGTCTGAAATCTGCAGCTCAGGCTGGTAGGTTGGAAAGAATCAGGTAGGAGCTGATGCTGCAGTTTTGAGACAGAAGATTTTCCTCCCCAGTATTCCTCTTAAAAGGTCTTCCAATGGACTGGATAAGGGCTCCAGTGAAAAAAATGTTCTTTACTTAAAGTCAGCTGATTGGAGATGTTAACCACCTCTATAAAATGCCTTCACAGGAACACTGAGATTAGTGTTTGAGTAACTGCATAGTATTCCCTAAACAAGTTGACACATAAATTAATCCTCACAGCCCACCTTTTTTTTTTTTTGGTACCAATACACATCTCCCTAAACCATACTTAATTTCTAAATAATGACAATAATATAGTTATACTTCCACCTAACATGATACAACTATTCTGTGTAGAACTGAAAATACACTACACTATCATCAGAAGAGAAGGTACAGCCCTTGTATGATACTCACTCTTTATATTCTTTTATTTTGCTTCTTTTCTTTGCATTACATATTTTTATTGAGGTAGCATTGGTTTATAACATTATATAAATTTCAGGTGTGCATCTTTATATTTCAACTTCTGTGTAGACTACATCATGCTCATTGCTAAACATTTATTTGCCATCCATCACCATCCAAATGTATATCTTTCTTCCTTTCACTCTTGCCCCTCCATTCTCCACTGGTAACCCCCAATCTATTCTCTATATCTATGCGTTTGTTCATTGTTGTTGTTGTTGTTTTATCAGGTTGTTTGGGTTTTTTGTTGTTGAGTATATGAGTTCTTTATATATTTTAGACATTGACTCTTATCAGATATATGATTTGCAATGTCTTCTCCCAGTTGGTAGGCCATCTTTTTGTTTTGTTGATGGTTTCTACTGCTGTGCAGAAGCTTTTTAGTTTGATGTGGTCCAATTTAATTTTTCATTTCCCTTGCCCGAGGAGACATATTAAAAAAGATACTGCAAATAATGATGTCAAAGAGTGTATTGCCTAGGTTTTCTTCCAGAACTTCTATGGTTTCAAATCTTAAATTTAAGTCTTTGATCCATTTTGAGTTAATTTTTGTGTATGTTGTAGGATAATGGTCTACTTTCATTCTTTTGCATGTGGCTACCCAGTCTTCCCAACACCACGTATAGAGAAAACTTTCCTTTCTCCATTGTATTTTCTTGGCTCCTTTGTAAAAAACTAGTTGTCCATAAATGTATGGGTTTATTTCTGGGCTCTCAATTCTGTTCCATGATCTGTATGTCTGTTTTTCTGCCAAGACTACACTGTTTGATTACTATAGCTTTGTAGTATACTTTGAAATCAGGGAGTGAGATGCCTCCAGCTTTGTTCTTTGCTCTCACAGTTACTTAGGCTACTTGGAGTCTTTTGTTGTTCCATATAAATTTTATGATTTATGTTCTATTTCTGTGAAAAATGTTGGGACTTTGACATGAACTGCATTGAATCTGTAGATTGCTTTAGGTGATATGGACATTTTAATAATGTTAATTCTTCCAATCCAGGAATATGGAATATCTTTCCATTTTTTTGTGTGTGTCACCTTCAATTTCTTTCAACAGTGTTTTATAATTTTCAATGTATAAGTCTTTCACCTCTTTGGTTAAATGTGTTCCTAGGTATTTCATTCTTTTTGTTGTAATTGTAAATGGGAATGTGTTCTTAATTTCTCTTTCTGCTATTTCATTGTTAGAGTATAGAAAAGCAACTGATTTTTGTATGCTGATTTTGTACCCTGCAAATTTACTGTCTTTGTTTATTATTTATAGTAATTTTTTAGTGGATTCTGTAGGCTTTTCTATACATAAAATCATGTCATCTGCAAATAGTGGCAGTTTTGTTCTTCCTTTCCAATTGGGATCCCGTTTTGTTTTTTTTGTTTTTTTTTTGCTTTTTTTTTTTTTGCCTAATTGCTCTGGCTAGGACTTTCAATACTAGTTGAGTGAGTGGTGAAAGTGGTTATCTTTGTCTTGTTCCTGTTCCTAGAGGGATAGCTTTTGGTTTTTCACCATTGAGTATGATGTTATCTGTGGGTTTGTCATATACAGCCTTTAATAAATGGAGGGGTATTCTATCTATATCCACTTTCTTAAATGTTTTTACCATAACAGATGTTGAATTTTATTATATGCTTTTTCTGTATCCATCAAGATGATCATATGTTTTTTATTCTTTGTTACTGTGGTATATCACACTGTTTCATTTGCAGATGTTGAACTATCTCTGCATCTCTGGAATAAATTCCATTTGATGATGGTATATGATTCTTTTTGAGTATTATTGAATTTCTTTTGTTAATATTTTGTTGAAGATTTTTGTTTCTATGTTCATCAGGGATAATGGCCTATAATTTTCTTTTTCCTGGTGTCCTTGCTGATTTTGGTATTGGTGTAATTTTGGCTTTGTAAAATGAGTTAGGAAGCATCCCCTCTTCTTCAGTTTCTTGGGAAGAGTTTGAGAAGGATATGTGTTGAATCTTTGAATATTTGATAGAATTCATTGTCTGGTCCTGACTTTTGTTTTCGGGGGGTTTTGAGGATTGTTTTAATCTCTTTATGAGTTATTGGTCTATTCAGATTCTCTATTTCTTCTTGATTCATTTTGGGAGGTTGTACGATTGTAAGAATTTATGCATGTCCTCTAGGTCATCCAATTTGCTGGCATGTAACTTTTCACAGTATTCTCTTAAGGTTCTTTGTATTTCTATAATATTAGTTGTAATTTCTCCACTTTTGCTTCTAATTTTATTTATTTGTGCTTTCTCTCTTTTTTTGTTAATGAATCCAGCTACAAGTTTCTCAATTTTATTTATCTTTTCAAACAATCATCTCTTAGATTCATTGATCTTTTCTATTGTCTTTTCAGTCTCTATTTCATTTATTTTTGCTCTGATTTTTATTATTTCCTTCCATCTACTGATTTGGGGCTTCATTTGTTCTTCTTTTTCTATTCCTTTGAGAAGTGATGTTAGATTTTTTTCTTTTTTTTTTGAGATTTTTCTTGTTTCTTGAAGTAGGTCTGTATTGCTATAAACTTTCCTCTTAGTACTACTTTTGCAGTATCCTGTAGACTTTGGTATGTTGTATTTTCATTTTTATTTGTCTGCAGGTGTTTTTTGATATCTCCATTGAACTAGTAGTTATCAGTAGAATTTTGTTTAATCCTGCATATTTGTGGCTTTGCCAATTTTCTCATTGTAGTTGATTTCTAGTTTCATACAATTTTAGTTGGAAAAGATCCTTGATACTATTTCATTCCTCTTAAATTTATTGAGATTTACTTTATGGCCTAATATGTGATCTATCCTGGAGAATGTTTCATGTACATTCACAACTAATGTGTATTATGTGGTTTTTAGATGGAATGTTCTGTATATGTTTACTAAGTCCATCTAGTCTAATGTGTCACTTAAGGCCAACGTTTCTTTATTGATCTTCTGTTTGAATGATCTATCCATTGATGTAAGTGGAGTGTTGAAGTCCCTTACTATTATTGTGCTACTGTCAGTCTCTCCTTTTGTGTCTATTAATAATTTCTTTATGTTTATACATGCTCCTATGTTTGGTGCACAGATATTTACAAGTTTTATATCCTCTTGTTGGATTATTCCCTTTATCATTATGTAGGGTCTTTCTTTGTCTCTTGTTACAGCTTTTGTTTTAAAGTCTATTTTGTCTGATACAAGCATTGCTACCACAGCTTTCTTTCTGTTTTTGTTTGCATAGAATATCTTTTTCCATTCCCTCACTTTCAGTGTGTGAGTGTCTTTGGATCTGAAATGTGCCTCTTGTATGCAACATATATATATGTCTTGTCTTTTAATACATCCAGCTACCCTGTATATTTGATTGAAGTGTTCAGTCCACTTACATTTAAAGTAATTATTGATAGGAATATACTTATTGCCATTTTGTTACTTTTTTCTGGATATTTTATAGTTCTCTGTTCCTTTCTTCTTCTCTTGCTTTCTTCCCTTGCGATTTGATGACTATCTTCAGTATTATGTTTGGGTTCCTTTCCTTTATTTTTGTGAATTTGTTATAGGTTTTTGTTTGTGGTTACCATGAGGTTCTTATATAACAAGCTATGTCAGTACAGGCTATATTAAGTTGATAGTCTCTTAAGTTCAACTTCATACTAAAAAGCTACACTTTTACACCCCCTCATTTTTTATGTTTGATATCATATTTTAACTCTTTTAGTTTTGTGTATTCCTTACCGTTTTATTGGAGATATAGAAGATTTTAGTACTTTTGTCTTTTGACCTTCCTACTTCCTTGGAGGGGTCTTTTTAGTTTCTTCAGGCAAAGCTGGGTTAAACTCCTCAGACGGGGCTTGAACTCTATAGACAGTTTTGCCAGACTAGTGTCAAATAAGACTCAGCAGAATTTAGGAGTTTGATGTCCCCAGCTTCACTGGAATCTTCTCACATGTTCCTATTCCAATTTTCAAGGTCTCAATCAATGCTCTTACTTCAACAGAAATCTTGAGAGGTTAGGCATTCAATCTGAGAATTGAGTTAGAGATTAGAGAATCAATTCCAAGAAATCCAGAACTAATGCATAAAACTCATCCTTAAGATTCTATTTCTCAAAACAACTCTAAGTACCAAAATCTGAATGTCATTATTCTCCAGAGAAACAGAAACTTTTGGATATATGGGTATATGTACTTCAAGAAATTGGCTTCATGACTGTGGGGGCTGTCAAAATCAAAATAAGGACACTACTCTGGTAGGTTGTAAACCCTCAAGCAGGGTCTGATGCTTTTGTGTTGAGGCAGAATTTCTCCTCACAGAAACCTCAGTTTTTCTCTGAAGGCCAGGTTGAATGATGCCTACTGACATTATCAAGGATAATCTCTATTACTTTAAGTCAATTGACAGTAGATATTAATCACATACAGAAAATATCTACACAACACTACCTATATTAATGTTTGAATAATTGGTACTATAATCTAGTCAAGTTGACATAAAACTAACCACTATAGCATATGACCCAGCAATTCCTCTCCCATGTATACACCTAACCTGAGTGAAATGTATATTTACACACAAACTTGTACATAAATATTCATAGCAGCCTCATTCATAATAGCAACATAAGCAGAAGCAACTCCAATGTCCATCAACTGATGAATGGATAAACAAATCTGTATATTCATACAATGACCATATAAGAATAAAGAACTGACACATGCAACGACATGGATAAATGTTGAAAATACTATGATAATTTAATGAAATCAGACACAAAAGGCCACATATTGTGTGATTTCATTTATATGGTATGTCTAGAATTGGCAAATCTATAGAGACAAAAAGCGTAAATCAGTGATCGCTAGGGAGTAGGTGAGATAAGAAAGTGGAGTGATTGCTAATAACTACAAGATTAATTTTAGGGTGTTAAAAATGTTCTGGACTTAGATAATAGTGACTATTGACAATTGACGCCCACTATTGACAATTATACACTTTAAAAAATAAATTTTGAACAATAATAAAAGTGTATAATGTATCTAAGGCAAAGGGTTAGTGCTCAGTAAATGATTTTCCATGAAGAAATAAAATAAGAGGATGAATTTTAAAATAGACATATTTCTGTTTCAAATGTCTTAGCTTAGCTTACAACTATAAATGTATATTCATATGACAATTTTTTTGTAGACTCTAAAGATTTATCTGTTGATTGAAATTAACATCTTTTTTGAATAATCATATCAATACTATACCACATACACTTGCTAGTTATAAAATCTTTAAAGTGGAGCAGGAATGTCAATTTTTGTTAATTATTCTTAGCCCATTATGCTGTGGAATTAATACTTTTTTCCTAATGTTTTTACACTATCTTTTCTAAGCCTATTTAAAAACACTATTATTATGGTAGCTCCTCTTTCCTAAGTTCTTGCAAAAAACTTAACTTGGTTTTCATAGAAATAACTATTTTCATGATCTTATTTAATCAGTCTATATACCCTATTTAACGAAATTGTATCATTAAATTGAGAGTTCACAGAGATGTAAAAAGAAATATATCAAACAGTGGGAGGAGAGATACAGACACATTAATCACTTTGTTGTGCTAAGACATAGAAAGAATATTTAACTTAGTGAACTGATTAAAGGTGATCAGTTAGAGAGAATTATGCCATACATATTTTATTTATTGAATTAGCATTGGTAATGTACAAGGTGTTAGAAGTTGAAGATGACTAATACAGGTAGATGTAGAGATAGGCAGTGGTGCTAGTTTGGGCTCCAAAGCCAGCCTCGAATTTGTTACCACCCAAGGTGAGGTCGTCTGCCCACCAGAAGACAAGCCAGTAGTCAAGAGGCAAGGAGGTATGAGAGAAGGAGTTTTTTTAATTACAGCTTGCTAGCAAGGGGGAAGATGGCTGACTAATGTCCAAAAGAAGCATCTTAAGGGGGGCACAGAATCTTGAAGCAGTTATATAGGCCAGTGGGCTTTAGGGAAGGAGGTTAAGAAATGTTGAATTCCCTGGTGTTGCAGACTGGGAATTGCCATGTCAGATCTTTCAGTTCTCACGGATATCAGCACAGAATCTCTGTCCAGAGGCCATCACCTTCCTAGAGAACTCAAAAGAAAAAAGTTATCATCTTATTTCAGCTGGGAGGGGCCATAAAATCTATAGAGCCTGCAAATCTCCTGGAGACAGACCCCTACTTATCCAGGCAAGCTAAAGCAAAGATTCAATGGGGATGATGAGTCAAGGTTATTCATAGTTCCAACATAGCTTTCTCTATAAGATGGCTTCCCTTATGCTAACTTTTGACTGTGCCGATATCAGTTAACTCAGTGGCACTAACAATTTGAATTCTGGCTCCCTCCCTTACTAGCTGTATGATTTGCATAAATAACTTAACCTTTCTGTGCCTTTGTTTTCTTACCTATAAAATGGTGTAAACTTATACATAACCCAGATTTTTAGGAGAATTAAATGTGTTGATTACAAGAAAAGTGCATAGAACAGTATTTACCATATTGCCAGAAATCAATAAATGTTAGTTTAAAGAAAAAAAGAAAGACAGAGCCTCTGTCTCAAGGAGAATTCTAGAATGTGTATTCATATGGAAAACTGAAGTATTCAGACTATGCCTTGTTTATTAACTCTGTTGATTACCAAATTGTGTCATTCAGTAGGACATAGTGGGATAGTCTAAAGCATTGACCAAGAAAAAGAAGAGAATCTGTCTTGTCTCTAATTTTCCATGCTAAGTCATACAGATAAAGCATGTCATTCTCATCCCCTGCACTTGACTCACTGTCATAAACTACTGGTACAGAATGATTACAGAAGACAAACCACCAATTTCTCTTGGGTGGAAATACTGTTCTGTTTGGTAGGAAGCTATTACAGTTGGATCTACCCTAAGAAATATGCATAATGTGCCTTCAGGATTGATTAGAATCAACCCTGCCATGTCTAGGATCATCCATGACCATGGTCATTCTATTATTACAGTCAACTGAGGTGGACAACTGACCCATTTGG
Source organism: Equus quagga (assembly GCF_021613505.1). Lineage (NCBI taxonomy): Eukaryota > Metazoa > Chordata > Mammalia > Perissodactyla > Equidae > Equus > Equus quagga. The sequence continues at coordinate 75,018,412 of NC_060270.1, forward strand.
GCTAATTAGCTTCTTTCTTCCAAGCATTTGAAACTGGGATTGAAAAATATGTAATTATTTTCAGTTAATATTCAAACTGAGAAGATATGTAAACTGATGAGTTGTAAAGTAACCATATTCTGCCACTTACATGGAAAAGCAGATAAAAGAATTTGGCTGAGAAAAGAATTAATAAAATGTCCATATAGAGCCTGAAATTCATGCTAATGCATTGTTAAAAGAGGGAAATCAACAACTTTGTTTCGTGTTTTTCAGGTCCCAAGTCAAGTCTTTTGAGAGGCTGACTGTATTTTATTGCCTTTTCTATATTACTTGTAATCTATTCCTCCTTTCTTTCTAGAGCTACTTTGAGTAAGTTCTTCTTGTTCTCAACCAAAAGAGCTTTGACCAAGGACAGTGCAGTTTCACATGGAGGAGATGGGTCAGGGAATAACTCCCAGTGTTCAGGCCTCCTACATCAAATAAAATAGAGGAGAGACAATCATGTGGGAAATCCCAGCAAAAAGCAGCTGAATTATTTTGGCCAGAAGTAAAGACAGGAAGAGAAAGAAACTACTTTTTCTAAGTTTCATTAATCAAGCTATTGCCTACACATTACATCTGATTTTCCCAGAGGATGCCAGTTCATAAAACCATATGGAATCAGAAGCCCTTAGATGTATTGTGAAGTAGATTCTATATTTAGAAAAGATCTCATTGGTAGTCAAGCTAAAACCTCTCTGGCAATAAAAGAGTCTACAATGAGTAAGAATTTATAAAGCCCAAAGCTCATAGTACCTAAGGAAAGACTAATTGATGGTGATAGACATTTGCCTTCTACTTCAGAGCCTTCTCTGTTCCCCAGAGCCTGAGAGGCACTCACGTTACACCAAAATTTTAGCCAGATCTTTCTGAATGTGAAGTTTTCCAAACCTATAATGGCCTTCTCAGCAGTGGAGAGTCCTTTTGTCCAATCCCTGGAACACCTTAAGGGGCCTTTTAAGTTTATAATTTGTTTTTGCTCACTCTTACATTTTCCAAGGACTTCTTGATTCATTCATTCCACAAACATTTATTGAGTAATTTCCATGTGGCCAGTTTAGAGTGAGATTTCTAAGGGACAGGTATGGAAGGCAATCTTTTCTCTCAAGGAATTTGAGTCAAGCAAAGAGAAGCACAGAAACAACTGCAATAAAATGCCATGGTATATGTGTGCATAAGACCTTATGCAGGGAAGAAGAACACGTACATTATTTTGTGTACAGGTGGGAGAGTGAACGTTTCTTGGGAGAGAAAAATCATGAATGAGTCTCTATGTCTGCTACAAGAGGACTTTCCAATGAGAGGAAACAGCATGTGAGCAAAGCCATGGAGAGATGATAGTACACAACATGGGGCATCTAGGGGTGGGGAGGGAGTGAGAAAAATAGATTGAAGATGAAGGCAGGGATGAGGTGTAGAGGAGTTTATAAACTATGCTTAGGAACTGAGATTTTGTCTTAAAGGCATTGAAGACATATTGAAAGATATAAACAGAGAAATTACGTTTTGATTTCATATATGTCATTTTTTATATTAATGATGAAAAATAACAATAACCATTTATTGAGCATCTACAATAAGTTACTAGACTCTGTGCAGAATCACTACATCCAGGAAAAATTGGGCAAGGAGGTAAAGAAAGGTTTATCAAATTTTGCTGGGTTGACCAGGCAATACTTCTTAGAACACGAACCGAATTCTATGTCTGAGTTCCTGTCCTCTCCACTATGCCATCTTCTTCCTCAATCAGAATCCAGGTTTAGCAGCTAAATTCCGCTGTCTTTTTAATGTGTTATTCTTGATGCTCACGCTGGCATAGGTCTTTGGGCTCAGATAGAAGTCCAGGCCATTGCCTATTATCACAAAATGACTGTTTGAGAGGGAGAAGGCCCTGTTAGTATCACATGTCACTATTTATGCGCATCACACCCCTAAAAAGTGTGTATGTGCTTCATTCCATAACTTCCTTATTTCCCACTAAACTATATTTTCCTTGAGGGCAAGAAATATGACTTCTTTCTTTTGTAATAACAATCCAAAAATTATTTACACTGTATCCGACAGTGTTCTAGGCAGTTCTCTTTCTAAAAAGATTTATCTATTCAACTCTGTGAAGTATTATTCTCATATTAAAGATAAGGAAATTAAGCTACCAAGTGGTTCAGGATTGTCTAAGATCACTCATCAAGTAAGTGTTGGATTCAGGATTTGATTGTAGGCTGCAGGAACCTCTGTGATGCTATGATGTTTCTTTTACCTTGCTTGGCACATGGCGAGCAGTCTGTAATGCTTTGTTGACAAATGAATAAAGGAACAAAATGATTAATTAATCCATCATATTTTGAAAATGAATAGCTCTTAAGTAGTCATTCTCCAAAACACAGTTGTTCACAAGATTTTTGTAATATCTAAACACATAAATGATTTAAATTAAATTCTGGTAAAAATGAACTTAATGTATGCAAACAATGTCATACATGGTGTCTGAGCCTATATTTTGTCAAATACCCAGACCAAATGAAAAGACTAATTATCAACTTACTTTTTTCTTACATACATCCTGGTTTTAAGGTACACTAATCATCTGTCCTGAAACCATCTGCCTGGTCTATACTATCCTTAGGGATTCTCTCCCATCCTATGATGAGGATCATATACTATCATTGAGGATTCTCTACTGTTCTATGATGAGGATCATATACTATGGTTGAGGATTCTCTACTGTCCTATGATGAGGACCATATACTATCACTGAGGATTCTTCTCCCAGCATGCGGTTGTCTCTTCAGGCATGTGCTGGGAGCATGTGAAATTCCGCTGCAGACTTAGCAGTACTATCTCATGAGCCTTCTCATCCATCACTCACTTACTCTGAAACTTCTTTCTCTTATTTTCCTGTTTTGCTTCACTTCGTTTTTAACTTACCCTTATCCACCTCCATGTCTCCACCTTTTTCTGTACCTCTGACCTCTTTGGTTTGGATTCAGCATCTACACGTTAAGCCAGCACAGCCTCTGTACCACACCATTAAGTGCTTGCTGTCCAGTTGCATCCATGTTCTCCACAAGTACGAAGAACTCCACAACCAGTCTGACCTTAGGTCTCAGGGGGCTCATGGGTGGGGCCTAGTTTTTGTCTTTCCTCTGTTGCCACTATTTTACATATTTGTAAAACTTTGTTTTTAACTATATCTTGCCACTAAGCTCACTTACTTTATCAGCGTGCTATGAGAATTAATTTCAGAAAGGTTCAGCGCATAGATTTAAGGCATCTGGGTTTAACAGGAACTCTGCAACTGATCTGCATGCTGACTCAGTTAAGCATGGCCTTCATTGTCTGACTCTCTAAAATGAAGCAAGGAATACTTGTCCTACCTGTCCGCAGGTACCGTTTTGTTCAAGAGATACAACTTATGTAAGGTCATATTGAAAACATCTTTTAGGATAAAGGTGAAAAATAAAATCAGAATATTCGAGTATGCTATTCCCATGAATTTAAGGAGGCTCATCTTCTTTTATATACAGAAAATGCTTCTTTTCTTAATAACATGATAAATGTTGAAGTCTTTATAGGTCAAACATAGAATTAAATAAAATAAGTATAGGTTAAAAAAAGAGTGAAAAAGACTCTCCCATATTAAATTTCAATGATTAAGGAATTTTTTTTCTTATAGAACCTTTGAAACCAAATATGTTTTTTGGTACCTCTTACTACTGATTGGAATTATGCTTAACCTAACAGGAACATTTAGAAATAAAAGCACTGATCAATTTTTCTCTTTTAATTGATAGAAATAATGAATGCAACTTTATACTGGTATTTATATACTTACAACTGTCTCTCTGGTGTAGTAAAATTTACCTTTTCCTTTTAATTAAATGTAGAGCATTGTTTAAAAGGGAGTTATTTTCAGGTGAAGACTAAGAATTCTAATAGCTGGAGTTCAAGTTTTACGGCTTAGAGCTTAGTGGCTCAAAGCTTGGTAAATAAGCACCTCTCTGAGCCTTTTAAATAGTATTTGAGCTGAGTTAAGTTTATGAGTTAGCTATAAAATTATAATTTGGTTCTGAAGAGGAAACCTCATTTGGCGGCACTCAACAAACTAATATAGTGACCCTAAATCCCAACCTGACTGTTCAGTTATTACAACATACCACTATGAAGACTATTAACAGGCCTAATTAAGGCATCAATCACCTATCAGAACTTCAATAATCCTACAATAACTCTTTTTATGGCATTTTTAGCAATTTGCTCTAATGCACGGGGGCCATATACAAATGAATTGGATATTAGGGGCCCTGATAAGACAGGGCCATTTGGCAAGCATTCCCAGCCCCTGCACTTTCACAAACTCACTGGGAAACAGACCAAGTACCTTCTGAGAAGAACGGAGTGAAGCCAGAACGGGTACCCATTTAATACAACCCCATACGCCGCCAGGTTTTTAGACTTATTTAGGCATTCAAACAGAATAATATAGGCCATTGAGCATTTCCAGGTTTATACACTCCTTTTTGTTGAGACTGCACTATCCAGAGCAACCATCTATGTGGAACAAATCACCTACACAATAGCCACTCTGTATGCGGCTGCGTGGGCAAAATTTCTGAAGAGTGCATTAACACTTCTGACCTACTGTGTTAATGGACCAGACTTTCTCAACTGAATCTCTTTCTAATAAATCAAGTATACTTTAGTAAGACAGGATTAAAGGCAGGGTGTTATTTGGTAAATCTCCACGAAGTCACATACTTTAGTTTACCCTAACGTAGGCTTTAGTATTTTCTAACTAATTTGTAAGCTGGGAAATTCATAGATCAATCCACATCCCCCAGGGAAATCACTCTGGCTTCCTGCTTCCTGGGTCAAGAAGGTGTCAGTGAGGGAGGAGGAAACAAGTTGGGAGCGAATGTTTGCACTGGGAGAATACCAATTTCTAAATCCCCAGAGAATATAAATTTCATGAAGGGGCAGGCAGTGGGGTGAGTAGATTGGAGGATGATGGTAGTGAGGACATGATTGATATGGTGAGGATACAGTCCCTAATCTGGTGCCACCAACTGAGTGCCAGGCTGAGAGCTCACGGTGCATACTGCTAGATAAGAAACACATCATGAGATGCCATAGGAAGAACAAAAATCTTCCTAAATCAGTATGTCTTCTAAAAGTTTTCACTTGGATTATGCTTCTAATATTAGTCACTCATTTAAATTAATGTATTGAAAATCTTAAAACATAAATGTGTTAGCATTTGAGGGGCAATATTTTAAATCACATTTAGGTATTTATACATTTGAGTGAATTAGTTAATTATTTTTCAAAGAAAAAAGTCCATGAACACAAGGGGCAGGGATAGGTCAGTTTTGAAAGAGGAAACAGGTTGGGGTTATTGGAAGAGGTGTAAAAATCTTGACCATAGGCGAACATGGGTGGGGACCGATTTTATATAGATAACTAAGAAATGAAGAGACAGGTTTCCTAGAGAGAACTTCAAAATGAGAGGGATATCACTGAGATAAAGGAATAGTAGCGATTCTTTTTCTGTTGACTTAGAGTAATTTTAGCCACTATAACAAAGAAATCGCTGAAAATGTAAAGGCTCAACCATAACAGCTCATTTCTTTAACACATTAAGTCCAAAATGGTTATTCTGAATTGTCAAGAAGTTTTCCTCCAATTGTTAATCTAGAGACAGTTTCTTCTATCTCATGTCTTCATCACTTTAGAAAACATGACTTCCAAGGTTACCAAACCCATCTGCATCAAGTTTGTGGAAAGGGAAAGATGTATTAACACATCTAACTGCAAAGAAGTCTGGGAAATGGGCTAATTGATCTCTGACGCACTGGAATTTTCCAGAGCCCTGGTCCTGGCTCTGTGTCTCAGTCTCCAGCACTGTAAAGGTTATAATATCACAGAAAGAGATGTTTGTAAAGTGAGGGACAAAAGGAGAGAAGAGATTTTTTATTGTTCAACTTTGGTTAAAAATAAAAACGAAAATGTGCCTGTTGGTGTAGTAGAAATTTATATTTGAGTAAGAGGGCTGGCAGAATCAGATTGGAGTTTTCTGCTCTGTGGATATTCTCATAGCTACTATGCGTAGAACTAAGATTACATAATCCTATTAAATGAATCAAGTATGGCAAAACAGTCCTGTCAGCCCTGGTCTTTCCTCTGTCCCCAGCTATGCTGAGTTTATCAGTAATAAAATTAACTCTGTGGTTTTCCTAGTTAAAACACCAAAAATATTGTCTACTTCTATCCTAATCCAAAAGATCATGGAAATTATTGTGGAATGCTTTAATCTACTTCTTGGTTGGGGTACTTAACCAGGATGTGGGCTCAGTAGTGTATTCTAATTGTAATGCTCTTTAAACACTGAAAAATAATCTGGAAAATGTGTCCCTAAAGTTTAGGGAGATAACCAAACTGGATTTCCACTAAGTTTTGGTGGCAGCTCCAAGTTTACACATTTGCTTCTAGCTAAAGCATTTTTGAAAATTGTCAAGTCTCATGCTAGGATCTTAGAGCTAGACTACAGACCCACAATATGCACCCAGTATCTTGATTTAAGAGCCCTATTGGCCACATCCTCTTCAACATTTGTTATTTTTTGTCTTGGTAATTATAGCCATTCTGACTGGCATAAGGTGATATCTTGTAGTTTTGATTTGCATTTCCCTAATAATTGGTATTGTCGAGCATCTTTTCATGTGTCTGTTGGCCATCTGTACATCTTCCTTGGAAAAATGTCTGTTCATATCCTCTGCCCATTTTTTGATTGGGTTGTTTGGGGTTTTTATGTGGAGTTGTGTGAGTTCTTTATATACTTTGGAGATCAACCCCTTGTCTCATAAATGATTTGAAAATATTTTCTCCCAGTTAGTGGGTTGTCTTTGCATTTTGTTCATGGTTTCCTTTGCTCTGAATAAGCTTTTTAGTATGATGTAGATCATCTGATGACTACATAAAGAAGATGTAGTATATGTATGCAATGGAATACTACTCAGCTGTAAAAGAAAGACAAAATCATGCCATTTGCAACAACATGGATGGATCTGGAGGGTATTGTGCTAAGCAAAATAAGCCAGACTGGGAAAGACAAACATCATTTGATTTCACTCACATGTGGAATACAAACAAACACATGGACAAAGAAAACAGTTCAGTGATTACCAGGAGTAGGGGTGTGGGGATGGGCACAGGGGGTGAAGGGGAGCACTTGCGTGGTGAGAGACAAGAAATACGTACAACTGAAATTTCACAACAATAGACTATTGTTAACTTAATTTTAAAAAAAGAACCCTAAACTCTTGTGTCCACATCCTCCAGGTATTCCTGGGATTGGGAGCTAGAGCAAAATGCCAGAGTCTCCATAAATTGTTGTTCTTTATTAGAGGAAACAATGGGAAAAGTAACATGTCATCTATGGCTAATTCCTTTTCTTTGTTAATAAATATTGCTTTTTGTTGATGTTGTCTTCCTTGAGCATTCAATCTCTATAGTGGGATATTGTAACTATTGAGTAATGTCAGATCAATGCCTAATGTTGCATCCTTAAATGCTTGTGGAAAACATTATTGTGAAGTTGATCATTAGAGCTTGAGAATTGTTGTTAATTTTAAACCAAAGTCAAAAAAGTATGAAATGTCCACAATGATGATGAACTCCTTATAGAGATGTGAGGATACTTGTGGAGACTTCTTACAAATGCTAAGCCAATTTTAAAAGAGAAATATTGTTCATTTTTCTCATTGTGCTTCATAAGGGATGCATGTATGCTCATAGCATAAGGTGACTCATCTCAACTTTGTCACAGTGAGTGGGCAGAAAGAACTCCAGCATTACCCAGCAGCTGTCACTTCCATCTAAGGGACAGACTCCTCCTTTCATGGACGCTTCCTGGGGCAGTCTTTTGCAAAATGCTCACCTAATAATTGGGAAAACCTGGAAGGAGTTTTCTCCTAAATAATTTTAGGAATTAACATGAAATGGTAAGGTAGTGTTATTAGCACTTTTTAATAATGAGATTTTTCTCTTATTTAGAGAATTAGTTCAGATTTTGAGGATTTTGTAATGCGATTTCTTCCTTTAGGTTATAAAGAGTGCTTTTTCCAGCTATTTCTTGGTCCACAATTTCATACAGCATACACATTTATGAGTCAAAAGATTTTCCAGGTTATCATTAAGTAAAAAGTAAAGTATTTATACCACCATCAAAACTTATGTCTTGCCTTATAGAAAAGGGAGCATAACTTTTTTCATTTCTTCCCTTGTGGAAGAGAGTATCAGTCAGGAGTTAAAATTCCCCCACAACTGGTAAAGACACCACCACTACCTCTAAAAAAAAGTGGCTTAAACAAATTAGGGAATTTATGCCTCCCTCTGGCAATGATAAGTCTCAAGATAGACTCTCCAGGACAGGTACCATGCTTCATATTGTTGTGCTTAATACAGGCCTCTAACCCTCATCCTCGTTCCCATGAGGTGGTTGCTGTACCTGCAATCATCACATCTGAGTTCCAGGACAGTGGAAATAGCAAGGCCGAGCATAAAAGCTGATTCATCCTTAAAGTGAGCCACTTTCTTAGGGAAACTTCCTACTAGCTCTGCCCAACAACTTTCGGTAACATCACACAGGTCAGAAATCTGTCCCATAGATATCAATAGCTGAAATGGGACTGGTAAATGTTCCTTCTAAACTGGGCACATTGTCAGTCTCAACAAAATCTGGGTTATGTTGTCAAGGAAGAAGCAGAGAATGAATATTAATAAGCAGCTGGTGGCCTTCGTCACAGAAGAACTGGGAGACAAATTTCAGCTCTTCTCCCTCTCCTCTGTCCCATGACCCACTTTCCATCCATTTCCCAAAGAAGAAGGATTCCCCAACCTGGCTGATCAGAGATTAGAATTAATTACGTGCTGTTTTACTAGGAGGCAGAGCTGCTGGTCCTAAAAGATACAGACTTGCTTCTTGAATCCTCTCATGTGTCCTGTGCCAAACTAGTAAACCTCTATGCATATACTCTAGCAGTCAGAACTCCAAAGGGAACGAGCGTGAGAGGGATCACGAAGCCCCCAGAGAAAGTAGTTTGTGTCTTGGTTAAATTTTTTCTTTATTTTTCAGAATTGCTTTGCTGTGGTTTGTTTCGGTTTTTGTTTTTTTTTACTGAGGTAACATTGGTTTGTAATATTATATAAATTTCAGGTGTACATCATTATATTTCAATTTCTGTATACATTACATCATGTTCACCACCCAAAGACTGATTAGCATCCATCACCAGACACATGTGCCCAGTCACCCCTTTTGCCCTCCTCCCATCCCCTCTGGTAAGCACCAGTCTAATCTCTGTATCTGTGTGTTTGTCTATTGTTGTTGTTGTTTTTATCTTCTATTTATGAATGAGGTCATACAGTGTTTGACTTTCTCCCTCTGACTTATTTTGCTTAGCATGATATCCTCAAAGTCCACCCGTGTTGTCACAAATGGCAAGATCTCCTCTTTCTTATGGCTGAGTAGTATTCCATTGTGTATATATACCCCATCTTCTTTATCCATTCATCCCTTGATGGGCACTTGTGTTGCTTCCAAGTCTATGGTAAATAATGCCACAGTGAGCATAGGGATACATATATCTTTACACAATCATGTTTTCACGTTCTTTGGCTAAATACCCAGCAGTGGAATAGCTGGATTGTGTGGTAATTGTATTCTTAATTTTTTGAGGAATCTCCATACTGTTTTCCATAGTGGTTGATCCAGTTTGCATTCCCACCAGCAGTGTAGGTGAGTTCTCTTTTCTCCACATCCTCTCCAATGCTTGTCATTTCTTTTCTTGTTAATTATAGTCATTCTGATAGGCATGAGGTGATATCTCATTATAGTTTTGATTTGCACTTCCCTAATAATTAGTAATGGTGGACATCTTTTCATGTGCCTGTTGGCTATCTGTATATCTTCTTTGGAAAAATGTTCAGATCTTTTGCCCATTTTTTAATTAGTTTGTTTGATTTTTTGTTGTTGAGATGTGTGAGTTTTTATGTATTTTGGATACTAACCCCTTATCAGATATATGGTTTACAAATGTCCTCTCCCAGTTGTTAAGCTATCTTTTCATTTTGTTGATGCTCTCCTTCGCTATGCAGAAGCTTTTTAGTTTGATGTAGGCCCACTTGCTTACTATATTGTTTCCCTTGCCTGGTTAGACATGGTACTTGAAAATATGCTGCCAAGAGTGATGTCAAAAAGCATACTGCCTATATTTTCTTCCGGAATTTTCATGGTTCCAGGTCTTAAATTCAAGTCTTTAATCCATTTTGAGTTAATTTCTGTGTATGGTGTAAGATAATGATCTGTTTTGTTCTTTTGCATGTGGCAGTCCAGTTTTCCCAGCACCATTTACTGAAAAGACTTTCCTTTCTCCATTGTATGTTCTTGGCTCCCTTTAGAGTGTTGTCTACTTCCTAGTTTGTTTGCCCTTTTCCTACCTGTCCACCACACTCCTCTTCTGTCTTTGGCGACCAAGAGTCTCCTCCTAATCTCTCCCACCAAGGAAGCTTTCCCACCTGGTTTCTTTGGGCAGCATTGTTGACCTCCTTCCTGCCAGTGCTAGCCCTGTATGCTCCACCCAGTTTTATTAGAGCACTTAACCACTGAGTTGTAAATATTTACTTGTTTTTATGCCACTAGGTGTCTGGCTTCGAAAGGACAAGGACTATGGTTTGACTCTTTTTTGAATCTTCAGGGACTAGCAATATCTTGTCACATAGCTCTTAATGAATGGTAATTAGAGTTATTATTCAATATAGAGATAGAAACTAATAGTACTAAATCATAAGTCCTGAGAAGGTCAACGTATTTTCTTTCATAAGAAGCTTGGAAACTCAACAGAAGTCAAAATCTTTATTTGCAGTAGTAGTTTATAAAGTATAAATTAGGGGGAACAATGGCAGTGTTTCTTAAACATGAATGTGTATCAGAATTACTTATGCTCTGTGTTACTTTCAACACTCGGATTGCTATTCAATGGATTTGGGGTAGAACTGAGGCTTCCATACTTTTATAAGTATCCCCAAGAGATTCTGTTTCACAAACTAGATTGAATTGGTGCAGAGATAAGCAATGGCCCATAGATTCTTCTATTCCTCTTCCCTGTGAGCAGCTCCAATGTGGTCAGCTTTACATATGCAGGAGTTCTCAACCTAGGCTAGCAGAATTGCCTGGGGATAGTCCATAATCCAGATGCCCAGGCTACACTCAGGAGAGTTCATCTAGAATCTCAGGGAAGGAGCCCAGCCGTCAGTCAATTTTAAAGCTCCACATGTCATTCAAATGAGTAGCCAAAGTTGAGAGTCAGTGACATATGGAGATCCTGTAAGAATTTTCACCTACTGCTACAAAACAACAACAAAATAAAATATGAGCAAATAAACCCTACAGGGACATCTCAGTCATTAGTTTATGCATATCTAAATTCATACCAGCTCAGCATAGCCTGGGCTTTAAGTTACTACTTCATTCCAGGAGCGTCTTTTTGGTTTGCTCTGCTCTTTGGTGCATACCTATTTCCCTGGTCTTTGAACTCCTCATCCTTACTCTGCACTCCAGAATTTGTGAATCTCTGAGTTTTGTTCTCAAATGTACTCTGACCCACTGCTTTCTCTGATCCTTGCACATTATCATCTCTGTGGCTATTGCCTGCCTCCTGGATTCTTTCCCATGGCTTGCTTTACCTCCGATACTTATCTGACCCCTTGAGTATTTCATCTTTACCACATTCAGCTCTGTCTCTGCATCCCCTATCTTGATCATGATGTTATATATGACATAATATCACATTTTGATGAATATTCACCAAAAATCTGTAGAATCCCAAGACTAGATGTCTAAGGAAACTAGAGTGAATTTTAAAAGAATTGGAACTCATTCTGATTTTTAACACATTACATTCTTGTCTTGTTTTGCCTTCATGCACATAACCAGCAAGAGCACAGATGGAATTTGTGCCTCTAGATGTCTCATATTCTTGTATTTGTCACATCTCCTGTGGTGAGCCCCCCAATCCTTAAGAAATGCTTCAAATCAGTGAATATTTCATTTTAAATAAATAAAGACTTACATCCCAAATGGCTCAGATCACTCCTGTGCGCTAGGCCTCATTTTTTCTGGCCCATTAGACATCTGCACATCCACACTCAGTCTCTACTTTGCCATTAGATTGTCTCTCCTCTCATATAGTAGCTCCTCCTTCAGCCTCTCATTCTCTTTTTAAAGATTTCACCAGTCTCTCAGCGTAGACATTTGACTTTTCCTGCTCCTTTATGACAAACACTTGGTAGATTGTTTTTCACAATGCCTTTACATCCTTCACAAACTTTCCCTGGACCTGACAAGGCACTGTCACCAGTCTTCTTCCAATAATCATATGGTACTGTGCCCCTCCAAAAACACTATTCTGTAATGTTATTTTTCTCTTCAAACATTGTGAATGATCCACCACAACCAAAGACCAACTCCTGGGTCCTTCAAGGCCTTTCACAAAATGGTTGACTACCCTACTATAGGGGCCATTTGCTCTCCTCACAGTGGGCATCGTTTCCTGCATCCAATGTGGGCCTGTCCAAATCTGAACTGTTGTTCTCATTGGCTGTGGCACTCTGTGTTTAAATCTTATTCTTCTTGTGCATTTTTCTAATATTTCACCTACTTCATGAAATCTCCAATCATCATAGCCAAGTGCATGCTCTCTCCTTTGAGTACAAAACACTTTCGTTCTTTCTCATGGTACTTACTACTTTCTTCCTTGTACTGTAGTTATTTATGTATAGCTTGTCTTCATTAATAGCTTAAACTTTCCTTAATATCTCAAAACTTACTCATTTTTATATCTCCCTTCCCTGCACGATAATCACTAACTCATTGGTCTTGTCCATAGTAGTTTCTGAGGAATTAATTATTGAATTATTTTCAACAATTGAATATTGAATTAACTAATTACTTCAGTTAATTAGTGAACAAAAATATATGCTCTGAACAGAGTTGCATGTTTGTATTAGAAAAAAAGTACTTCTATTTTATAAGGTATTTATATCTCTTTCTATACTCTTTTGAATATGGAACTGTTTGAACACCGAATTAAATGCCAACCTCCTGGCAGGAAGTTATTGGGTAGAAATGGCATAAAAGTGAGACTGTTTAAACATTTAAGTCCTATAGAGTCAAATAGAAGACAACTGGACTTAGCTGTGAGACACACTTAAATATGAGTGTCCTTGGAATACTGGTGCCAAAATAGTTCAGACTGAGTGCTGATTTCTAGGTAGGATGAATATGGAGCATTAAATGTATCATATTAGGGAAAGCAAGCTGTGCCTTTGGTAGGAAGTTTGGGAATCTGGTGTGAATATAATCTCTTGGGGCCAGATTTTGTTCTGAAAATTGGTGTTGCCTATATTGTAATGGATGACAACTGGAAAATATGATGAGAATACACATTAAATATCACTGCAGAACCAAGTGGTTGAAGTAAGCAAAACTCTCTAGGGTAAGAAACATAATTTTGAAAAACTTAAGATGTTACAGGAAAATACAGTTTGGGAAGTAGATTTCACGTGAACCTATCGAAAACTACACACACACGTTTGCACTGAAAAGAATCAATAATATACTTTAAATTTTTTAAAATATGTGACACTCTGGTGAATTTCTGTTTTTCACTCATACATTATTCTCCTCACTGCTGGTTTCAAGTAGATTTTTTTTTCTTATATAATATGCATTTTCAGTGGCTATTTCTGGGAGTGGGTCTTCATCCAAATACAAAATCCTTTTTGTTCATTTTAGGAAAACAATTTTCTAATGCCTATTGGGTTATAGAGCATTCTCAAAAGCACACATTTTTCCAAATAGTTTCTACTAACAATAGTTCAATATTAGACTTGATGTAATCTTCTCCAGCTTTTAAAAATAATAATTTTTCAATAATATCTCCCCCTCAACAATTTTAACATTCTTTCCCTTTTTTTTTTTTCCCATCTCATGTTTCTAGCAATCCCTAGGTGACATAACTTCATTTATTCTGAATTTTAAATTCTTCCAACAGAGCCACAATTTCCAGAACTACATGAAAGGGAGATCCCATGGTTGGGGAAAGATTTCTGAACCTGCTTTATACCTAACTTAAAATCTCACGTCTATAGGTAAAATTGGGCAACATTCTATAGCTAATACCATTTTAAAGGTATCATGATTCAATTAGAAGTAAAACACAAGAGCTGGCCCCGTGGCTGAGTGGTGAAGTTCAGATGCTCCGCTTCAGCGGCCCAGGTTTTTACCAATTTGGATCCTGGGCGTGGACATGGCATCACTCATCAGGCCATGCTGAGGCGCTGTCCCACATGGCACAACTAGAAGGACCCACAACTAAAACAACTATGTACTGGGGGGATTTGGGGAGAAAAAGCAGAAAAAAAAGAAGATTGGCAGCAGTTGTTAGCTCAGGTGTCAATCTTTAAAAAAAAAAAAAGGAAATAAAACCCACTATTTTCCTAGAGTTCTTATAAAGAAAAGTTTTTACTTTTCATGAGTTATTACAAGTCCCCTTGGTATTTGACTTGGGACTTAGCAAGGAATATTATATACAATTTGTGAAAAGCTGAGATGCTTTAATACAGAATGTTGGTCACCATAAAATGGTTTTCTGTAGTTGAGATTTTATCAATTGATTCTTACAGGTCCTTTTAAGCTAAGTAAATATTGACAAATAGAAGCTCCAGTTATATTCTCTACTGAAACAAAGGTGGTAGAAACATTGCTGGACAGGATAGTACACTTTGTTTTATTGAGCAAAACCCTTAAGAAACGTGAAGAGGGAATGCAAGGGGTCAGACAGAAACACTAGATTACTCCAAAAAAGAGGAAAGAAAACTTGGCTTATATTAGTTTTACGTCGTTGACTGCCAATAGTCAGAAATATATAAATTGTGTTAAAGCATTGACAAGTATAACATTTTATGTCTCTACAGGCATTTCAGGAACTATCATTCTAGTTTCAACTGTTTTGTTGATGCTTCCCGCTTATATAGGATTAACCGGGAGTGGTCTCTTCCCAGGATGTAGAGCAGAATCAGGCCCAAGGCATCCAAATTGAGCTCAATGCACTTCTTCTGGATTCTTTGTAGCAGGTAGTGAGCAGAAAAACTACAACTAAAATAGGGCCATTAAAATGGCCTCTATTTTCTTTTTTGACTGATTACAAAGGCAACTTGGCAGAGGAGAGGATACCCTACCAAATAACTTTGTAGCATTCTTTGTAAACATAATGCTATCTCAACAAACTATTCTGGTATGGACAAAGAAAAAAAAGAACTTATTCTGTTCTCATTCTAAAAACTCCCAAATGTACATTTAAACATTCCTTAATATTTGTACCTTTTATATTTTTTGTCTTTATCTATCAAATGCCAAACAAATCATGTCCTAGAAGCAATGAAAGTCACTGTATCCTTCTGCAGATGCCAAGGAATACGTTGAGATGATTTCAAGATATATAGTGTTGAGCAGTAGAGCTAATTCTTAAATGTAAGCAATTTATTTTGGTAAAAGGCATTATCTGCCATGAGTTTTCATCACCGTATTATATAAGTTCCCTTCTTTCTCAAAAGTGCCATCAGAGCAATGAGTGTTTTATTGGCCTGGAAAGTAGCAGCATTTTTCATCTTTGGATTTTGTATCTAGATATAGTGTAGACCTACTAGCCTCCTGTGGCTATTGCATCTTTGACACGTGGCCAATCCAAATCAAGATGTGCTGTAATTATAAATTAAACATCAGGTTTCAAAGGCTTAATAAAAAAATAATGTAAAATATCATATTAATAATTTTTATATTGATTGAATCTCAAAATATAAATTTTGGATATGCTGGGGTAAATATATCATTGAAGTTAATTGTACCTGTTTTTTTTTTAGTGTGGCAACTAGAACATTTGAAATCACATGTATGCCTTGCGTTATATTTCTACTAAATATTGCTGAGAGAAATTGAGCTATCTTTTCATTAGCTCCTCTTTCTCGAAATGATGTACACGGACATTTATAAATGATTCCTGATGGGAGCTATCATCGAAAGAACTATAGCAAGTCATTGGCAAAATCAAAGTTGGCACCTTTTACAAAAATTTACATAATTATCTAATGGTTAGATTTCATTAATATTATTACTAATTGTCACACAATTTGTCACTTTTTCCTTGCTCTGAATTTAACAAATTGCTCTCAACTTCTTCCATATGAGAGAGAGGGAACACTGTCATGTAGTGACTTCTTGGAGATTAACACAAGATCCCTAGAGAAAACTGAAACACTCTCTCCTCCCTATATTTGGTTTTCCAACTTGTGTGAACTGCAGCCATGTTCTATCCAAATGTGGCCAATGCATTCCTCACTGAAAACCAAGTTTGTGGATCAAATGAAAATCAGGACACCTAGGAGTCAAGAGGAAATAGCCTCAGGAAATAGAAAGAACTCAAATTTAATCTTCCTGTAAATCCCAAATCCTGCAGTGCATGTATCAGAGTGAATATGTAAGAGGAAAAGGTAGCTGCTTCTACTAAGGTAGAGACAGTAGGCGAGCTGTTGGAAAGATGCTCCAACAGAGAAAGAGATAGAAATAGGGAGAAGTGGGAGGGGGGCTAACTAACCCAGAGCTACCCTGGGATGTGGTCTCTGTCCTCTCTTCTAATTCTGTTTGTTCAAGCTCATAAGAGACAGTGACTCTCAATAACAGCTTCTAAGACACCAGGAAACAGTGCATTTATTAGAAAGGCTTACATCAGGCAAAATTTACATACTTATTCAAGAACCATTTTGCTTTCTTGAATGATAATTTCTAATTCTTGAATCTACAGACAGAAAATGCACCAGAAAAAAGAATCTGGGAGATGCTGGGAGATTCATAGATAGAAATACTGCTTAAGGATACTCTTAATTTTAAGGAGATTGGTGACCTACTTATACAGTAATTAACATTTACACTAGGTCTTCCTAACATTTTAGCTTGGAGGATCTCAATATCAAGCCATGTAACTGGCAATGGACCATTGAAACCAAATGCAAATCTGTGGTCCCTTGAGAACTGAGCTTATTTTTCTCCTGAAAGTCTTTTTAGGATTGTGGATGTCTCAGAAATGCTAGTGGGTATGAAACCAATATAAATTGGCAGATACAACTCCCTTTTTTCCTGAAATAATGTCCTCTCAACTTTCCTCTGTGGATTCTGGCTTTTTTTCAGTCCTGGCACCCACTGCCTGCTGTATTCCCATAACTGAGCCCAATGTTTATTGGAAAAGAGATGACCCCATTTAGCAGAGAGGAAGCAATGAAGAGCAGGTGTGTTTTGTCTCAAGCCCAGTGGGCTGTCCTTCTACAGTAGGCTCCTCCAACAACCGGGCCAGCTGTGCAGTGCATATGGAGAGAAGGCCAGAACTATGTCTCAGCACATGTGCCCATATCGCTAACTTCAACTAAGAGCTACTGCTCACAGCATCCCTTGCTTCTTGAAAATGACTGCACCAGAATGAGTCTTATTTTCTTATATCCACCGAAACACTCATGCATTCCCCACTCACATCAAGCAGAAATTTCAGAAATCCATTCTCCACACAGGTTATTTTGTGATAAGAGGATTTAATCAAAATATATTTACATTATATAAAACTACTTGCTCAGCTGGTATTTGTCTTAGTTTGGGTTCCCTAGTGGTAGACTTTGGAGCCAGGATCTCTTACAACTAGTTTATTTGAAAGGAGAAGGAAACTCTTAGTAGGGGATGAGAAATAAAACAATGAAAGGAACTCACATTATCAAGCCAGCTACCACTGGGGATCATGAAAGCTTAATTCTGATGGGGAAACCACAGGAGGCAGTGTGAAGACCATGCCTCCAAATTATCCCCCATAAGGGACAAGGAGATTGGTGTATTTTTGCATCAACTCCCTTTAGTAGTTGGTTAAGGACTGCTCCCAAATGGTCCTAATTCCTCAGCACAACTGGGCCCATGCTTAAGTTAACAAAGCTTACTCACTAGCCAGAGAAAGATCTCAGTAAAGGAATGCAGGTTCTAGCAGCTGGAAGTCAGGTGAGGTTGCACCAAATTAGTAAAGATAAGGGGATTTAGGTGGGCCACATGCAACATCTGTGATGGTTTTGTTATTCAATCGAACAATTGAATATTTTGGGTAAAAAGGAAAACTCAAAACTCTACAGAGTAATGAATATACTAGGCCAGTCTAGTTGCTATGCATTTGTAGAGCCAAATGGAATAAATGGGGAATTTGGAACAGATTTACCTACACTCCTACGTATTTCATCTCTGCTTTCCCTTTTTTGTCTACACAGGAAACATATGTCTTGTTTGTTTAATTTTTTAAACTGGAATTTGTTGCCAAATTCTCAATTTTTCAGGGTCTAATTAATTAGTCCTTGGTTTCTTTTAGAATCTGATTCAAAACTAATAGCAACATTCTCTTAATACTTACAGCCAGAGCTATATTTTGTGAAATTTATCTGATATCTCTTATTTACCCATTCTGCTACTTCTACCCCTCATTGATCTCTTTAAAAATGTCCATATTTTGGCCTTGACTCTTCACTACAATACTTTTATAAAATTTTTGCCTCTTAAAATTCCCCATTTTATGGAGTTCTACTGATTTAAAACAACAAAAACTCTTTGTATGCAAGAATTAATAATTCACAAATGCTTACACAATTTCTCTCATATATGTTTGAGGATTTGAATATTTACATGGTTTACTTTAACATCTAAACTGGTGTAGTAACATATCTTGGGGAGACAGGGAGCTTCTCTAGCATCTTTCAAATTGTGTTATGTAAGTGGTCCTGATGCCGGTCCTGATATCAGTTCTCCCACATTAAACCCAGCATATATGAGGTTAAAACAAAAACACTCTTTCCCTACTTTCTCCCTGGCTCCCTGGCTCCCTGGCTCCAGAATCCACTATCCTCCATGGAGACAGGCACAGCCAAGGACAGCCACCTGGATTCCTTATCATCTCCTCCTCCTCCCTGCAAACATTGTCCCAAGGCTTAATGCAGCCTGGTGGGAAAACTCCAACCAGCAAGGCCACTGACTCCCTGACCCTCTCTAGTAGCAGCCACATTCCTCACACACTTTTAAAAGCCCTGATTTTCCATCTTTCAGGGAGATGAGATGAAATGAGACAAATTTGAGGGCTCACTCTCGTCTCCCAGCTGATATCACCCAAAATGAAAACTCTTTCCTTGCCATAAGCCTGGGATTCCAGTTTTTACTTGGCCCCTCTTGTGTGGCAGGTAAGGAATCTATGTTTGTAGGTGCTAACAATCCCTTTCACCTTAGGGATACTAGACTACTTCTTTACTCCACTCCTTTCATACTTGGCCTTCACACGATCTTGTGTTATCCACCAGTTGTTTCATATCACACATTTTACATCTCATATTTCTGAATAAGACTTTTACAAAATTAAATTTTTTGAATGCTACATCCTATATGAAAATCTTTCTTTCCTTTTTTGGATTCCTTTTTTAAAATGATTTATGGCTCAATTTTGAAAGCTTCACATTGAGTTAAGATTGAAATGGGTTGATAGGTGCACACTGCTCTGATACAGATTAAGCGGTGAGACAGCAACAATAGAAATGCCACTGTCTAATTTATTTCACTTTCAGGTGATCAAAGATACGTCCACGTAAACAAGGCCATCACACTGTTTTAAACAGCTCTTTCAAATTTCCCGAGGCTCTTCCATTGAATCATTATGGCCATGTGGAGTTAAATTTAAAGAAATTAATGGGAGTGATAACGAACAATCCTATGAATGATTCTTTTCTGCATTTCTTTTTAGCTCTGAATTATAATGCAATCTTGGTAGATCCTAAAGTGCAGTGTCTGTTATATTTGTTCCAAGCACTGTTTCATGAAGGTTCCCAAATCTGTGGCAGAGCAATCATAGAAACTAAGAGTTGAGTAAAATGATGTCTGAGCCCTTAACACTAAGGGTAGGGAGAACAAAGCCTGAGGAATCACATTTATGGCCAACACAGGATAAGATAGCTATTAATCTCAGCAACATGGAAAGGAACCTTTATATTCATGATGACCTGATGCACATACTCAAACTTAAAATGCAGGAAACCTCATTAGGTGAGTAACTCTTTCTAAACTTCCTTAAATACTCCATGAATGTGCCATTGGGAAGGAACAATGAAAAGCCCTAGGCCTGCTCCCAAATCTTTAATCTCTTTCTCAAAAAATAAACACACAAACAAAAGAATCAAAATGAAATATTTTGTCTTTTGAGAGAAAAATTAGAAATATATTACAAATACACTCAGATTAACTTCTGTAAGGTGTTTCTGTCCATAATTAACATTATATATCTATCCACATATAATCCTATGGATATAGCTATATAAATAATAGTCAGAGAAAGTTGAATTTTACCTGAGCCCTATGATCCTGGAAGACAGAGAAGAGTGAGAAATCCCACCACTTTTTGTGTTCTTGGGAGTGGCTTACTGTAAAGAACTATGTTTTCCCATATGACTTAGTTAAGATTCCTGGATGTCTACCTTGTTTACCTATGATAAGCTCAGACACAGACCCTCCAAATTCCCATTCTTACCCTAATAAATGATTAGCTGAATGATTTTGTCCTTACTGATTGATTAGAACAAAATGCTTTGAGAGAAGGAATTTACAAATAAACAATGACAAGATCATATATGAAAAGAGAACTTTGACCCACAACTCACGCAACCTGCTCAAAAAACCAACCTCTTATCCACAACAAACAACCCAGGAAGCCAGCCTGCTCTAAATGAGAACTGCAGCAAGCCAGATTTCTATCTCTATTGACAGTCTGGGAAACTAAACAGTAACTTCTCTAACAACCAGCCCTAAAATGGCCAGGACTTGGTTAATAACCAGCAGCTTTCCTAATTTTGTTCCTGCCTTTAATTTAGGACCAATGAGAGAAAACTAAATGTGCATCCTTCATCAATCTCATAGGACATCCCACTTCTAGTTAGCCCACCTACATCTTCCCCAGGACAACGGTTCTCAATCAGGGCATGCCAGAAGCCTTCCTGTTTTCCACTATAAAGCTTTTTCACTCTTCTGCCTGCTTTTGAGTTTCTGTGAAACTAGGGTGATGGTGGCTGACTCCCTTGCTATAAGCAAACTCTTGAAACCAGGTATCTGAGGTTTACTGTAGGTATTCAATAAGAAAACAATTGCCTTTAGATCTTGTTCCCAACACAGACATAGATGAATCTTGCAATTTCCTGTTTTCTTCTTTAACTTCAGGGGTAACTCCAGGGTGGAGGGGATTTGCGAGCTTGTTTTACAGAAGAAAGAGAATGCCCTCGGGGAGGTTGAGATCACTAGATGGCTGGCCCCCAGCTGCCATTGATGCCCAGAAGTCAGATTGCCCAGGGGCTTATCAGGAATGACCTCTTTGTTTCTCCAAAACTCTTTCTGCCATGCCTCTTAGGGTTATAAAACCTTCTGCTTTCTGCTCTTGTGAAGGCTGCTTTGAGAGAACCTATTCTCCCACCTTGTCATTTTGGCCAATTGGAATAAATCTTTCTCCATCTCCAAGCACCAGTGTCTCAGTGTTTGGCTTATTGCACATTGGCACACGAATTTGAGATTAAGAGGTTCCGTATCACTCTGAATAAATAACCTTTGCTTATCTCATTTAATTGGTCGTTGTTTATTTCCACAGCTTGTTAGCCAAACTTTAGTTAAGCTTCTCTCTTTCCCCCAGGTCCCTGAACTTTGGCCTACTCTCCTCCTGAGCCAGCATCCAGGCCCTCTTAACAGGCCCTCTTGAGAATAGAATGGCCTCAGAGTAAAACATTCTTTGATGTACTGTCCAATCACAACATACCCTTTCATCCCACTTCCCCATACCCAGTTCTTTCCAGCCTTACTCACTCCTCTCTATGAAAGAAAAACTGTTTTTGCCTAACCTTTGAGACGCTTGCATATCTTACAGTCAGAATGCTCTCCCTATTATAGTAGCCCCCTCCCCCATTGTGGTAGTCCCTTCCGCCTTTGTATTAATCCTTTCAGTTAAAGTCTGTCTTTACCAAGTCTGGGTTTGTTTCTTTATTTGATGAAGTATTTGTGATGAAGAGACTGATCTATGTGTATATTACTTGTATTTAAAATTTTGCTTTTGTGTGAGAATAAGAAAGATAGTTTCTGTATGGCATGTGGCAGGGCACTGCAAAGTGACTGACCAAAAAAATCCATGATTGTTGAAGCAAAAGGTACGGCTTACAATTCTACTGAAGCATATACTTGGAGAACAAGGAAATGATATTGATTATAAGAGCAATGTGAACTTCATTTTATTGAGCTTGTCTTTGCTTGGTTTTAAGTGACAGGAACCAGGATGATGCACCATCAACATATAAGAAATTGGATTATTGGGGCTGGCCCTGTGGCATTGTGGTTAAATTCAGTGCACTCCTCTTCATTGGCCCGGGTTCACAGTGTCGATGAAAATAATCCATAACCAATCTATAAATGAAAATTTGGGTGAGTTTATTCTGAGATTGAATCTGAGGATTATAACCCGGGAGAGTCTTTCCACAAAGGAACAGAGTACTCCAAAGAAGTGGGGGTATACAGGGTCGTTATATACCCTCAAAGAGTATGTTTCACATATGATTGAAATGTCCCTTTTACAATAGTCACGAGGCTGCTTTGTCAGCACAGCGATTGCTGGAAACGGCAGATAGGTCTGCTGTCTCAGTGAACACTGCAGGGTGGCAGGTCTGTTGCCTTGAGCTGGGCGGTCACAGATGAGCTTTGTAATCAGTTCCCAGCCTAAAGAAAGATGCTTAATCCTCAAGGAGATGCCAACATTGGGAGGGGGAGGGAAGTTGCACCTTTATCTCAAAATGTCTAAGCAGATATACAATGCATGCTCAATGGCCACAGTCAGGCCCTTTTGGAAAAACAAAGTCAGGCCAAATTAAGTTTATACCAAATGGCTTCCTCATATACTCCAATATATCCTGTTGCTTGCCATTTTTATTTGTCAACAGGTTCAGATCCTGGGAACAGCCCTACACCACTCATCAGCCATGCTGTGGCAGCAACCCACATACGAAGCAGAGGAAGATTGGCATAGATGTTAGCTCAGGGTGAATCTGCCTCAGGGAAAAAAAAGTGGATTATTTTTCCAAATTAGTATTAAGATTGGAAATGAGGAGGGCTTTCACATAATAATTCTTATGAGTAAATTCATCTACTCATCTAGAGAGAACAAGCTCAAGATTCAGGGAGAAGAGCTTTCATTGGATGTAGTTAGTCAGACAAATTCTTAACATTTTTCTCCAAATCTATAGAGACCAAGGAATTATTTACTTTTATTGAATTTCCATTAGGAAGACAGGGGAAAAAAGTATGACCTATCAATCAGAGGTGATCAGCTTCTATTTTCTTGATATTCTAAAAACAAAGACCCTTTTTGTGTAGGAAGAAGCTGCTGCAAATGAAGTAGGTATAAAGCACCATCAGAAATGCAGTAGAGTTCTACTGAGCTTCATTCAATCACCCCATCATGTCAGTGATATTCTTAAAAAGACAAACTGCTTTTGCCACAATTAGTACTTCTTTAAGCCCTGTTAATTATAATAATATTACGTAACATTTATTTATGATTTACTGTTTGCCAGGCACTGTATAAAAGCTTTTTGTATAGTATTTCGCTTAATTCTCACAAATCTTGTGATGTAGGTATTATTATCATCAACTGCATTTTAGTGATGAGGAAATTGAGTCACAATTGAGAAACAATAAATTGAGAGACATTACAAACCATGCCCAAGGTCACACAGTTAATAGATGTTAGAGCTGAGCATTGAGCCCAGACTGACTGACTTTGTACATATACCTACCAATCACTATGCTACACTGCTTAGTTTATGGAGACCCCTTGAACAGAAGGATCACTTACATCTCTTCACCTGGTACATATTTCTGCTTAACACTTAGTCCAAAGCTTGCTTTCTCCATGACATTCTATTTGACATCCACTACCCTGTCATAGAAAGTCTTAGGATCTATATATTCCCTTGGCATATAGCAAATATTTTCTTAATCTTTAAATAATTCTTCATGGGCAGAGCAATTTTTTTTTCGTTTTTTTCTTTCATTTCTTTAGTAACTTTTGCTCATTATAAAAAATTCAAACCATTTGAAAGTCATGAAAGAAACAGTAGTCATTCTCCCCAAAACCAAATATTGTTAACTTTATCTTTTGTAACCTTCTAGTGGAATAAAAGCTTCTTTGTGTGTTTGTCTGTGTGTGTGTCTGTGTGTATCTTTCAACAAATCAGTGCTTGAACATATTTTAAATTCATAAAAAGAATTACTCGGTATACATCACTCTTCACTTTATTTTTCTTTTCTACTTAAGAATATGTCTCAGACATATTTTCATATCTGCAAATACTGATCTTCAGCCCTTTCAATAATTGCAGGAGTGTCTATTGTATGTAGGTAACACGCTATATTTCTATAGTGATATATTAATAGAAATTGATTATTTTTAAAAGTTTGTCATTGCAAATATACTGTGATAAATTTTTCACATAAATAACTTGATGTTTTTTGACAGTGTGTCCAGTGGATAAATTCCCAACACATATCCAAAGGATGCATACATTTTACTATAGATACTGACAAATTGCTCTCCGAGAAGGTTTAGCAAATTACACTCTCATCGACTGTGTGAGTGACAGTTTCCCTGCAAATCCTACAATGTCAGATGTAAACTATTTTTTGACAAATGGACAGGTGAGAGTGTTATTACATTTTTTTTGTTTGTTTGCATCTTCCTGATCATTTATGAGAAAGTAAATATTTTCATAGGCTTATTGCAATGTATACATACACAGAACTTTCTTTGTAGCTAGTGTTCTAAAAGAAAACTAACTGCTGTCAAGGAAAGCTCTTTTGCAAGACTGGTGGTAGAAACAAGCAATTTGAGGTAATATATTTGCAATAGAAGACCACATCCTATAGCAAGTATGGTTTCACAGGGCAAAGCCGAGAATTTTTGGGAGCAATGGATCGGGACCTAGTCATAAGAAGCAAAATAAACTTAATCAAGAACCAGTCCTACCAAAGTGGGTAGGGGAACTTTTCAATATTTGCCCAGAAGGATTTCAGAATTGTTACGAATCAGTCCTCTGTGTATCTTTTTGTCTTCTTTCCAAATGGAAATCTTATGTGGTTATTCTAGCCCTGCTTTACTTGGGGTGTGGGAGACAGATAACTGTCTTTTTACTTCATAGGTTCCCAAGAGAAGAGGAACTGCATATAGTCATGATGCAGAGCATGAGATTCTGAATCTTGAGATTAAAGAAGTTATTGGATGACATTGACATTATTGATATGTCTTGTTTGAGATGAGGAATTGGCATTGTTAGGGAAGCAAAAGCTTGAGAACAAGAGGGAAGACTACGGTAGATTGCACTGTGGTTTCCCCATCTTCACTTCCTCCCTGTAACAGATTAATACATCTGTATACTTTGCTATGTGTCTTTGCAGTACTTGCTAAAAGAACACGTAGAGTGTACATCCTTGCTTATTCACTTTGGCATAGTCATATGACTTATTTTGGTCAATGGAAAATTAGGGGAGATAATGTAAATAAAGCCTTTAAATATGTTTATTCAAAGTTCTGTCTAGCATGGTCTACTGGATTTTAGCGTCTATCATAATAACATTATGCCTGTGTAGCTGCAGGTCCTAGGAAAAGACATGAAAGTGACTTGAACCTGACCGTATCCTAAATAGAACTATCCCAAAAGAGTTTCAGTGCTTTGAGCAATAAATAAACGCTTGTTGAGATTATGAAAGTGTTACACAGCATTGTCTTGGCAGAACCCTGACTAACATATAATTAAGTATCACATGGACCATATTATTGCTTTTATTTAAAGAAAGGCTCAGAGCATTTAAGTAACCTGACCAAGATAGTACAGGCATACCTCACTTTATTGCACTTCACAGATATTGCATTTTTTTTTTTACAAATTGAAGATTTGTGGCAACCCTGCATCAAGCAGGTCTATCTGTGCTATTTTTTCAATAGCATTTGCTCACTTTGTGAGCATTTTAGTAATTCTCATGATATTTCAAACTTTTTCATTCTCATTAATATTTGTTATGATGACCTGTGATCAGTGATCTTTGATGTTACTATTGTAATTGTTTTGGGGTCACCCGTGAGCCACGTACATATAAGACAGCAAATTTAATAAATGTTGCATATATTCTGACTTGCTCCACCAAATGGGTGTTATCCCATCTCCCACCCCCTCCTTGAGCCCTATTCCGTGAGACACATCAATATTGAAATTAGGCCAATTAGTAACCCTACAATGGCCTGTAAGTGTTCAAATGAAAGGAAGAGTGGCATGCCTTTCACTTTAAATCAAATACTAGAGTTAATTCTTAATGAGGAAGGCATATTGAAAGTTGATATAGGCCAAAAGCTAGGCCTCTTGCACCAAGCAGTTAGCGAAATTTGAAGCAAAAGAAAAGTTCTTGAGGGAAATTAAAAGTGCTATTCCAATAAACACACGAATGATAAGAAAGCAAAATAGCATTATTGTTGATATGGAGAAATTTGGGTGGTCTGGATAGAAAATCAAACCAGCTGCAACATTCCCTTAAACCAAAGCCTAATCCAGGACAAGACCCTCACTCTCTTTAATTCCGTGAAGGCTGAGAGAGGGGAAGGAGCTGCAGAAGAAAAGTTTGAAGTTAGCAGAGGTTGGTTCTTGAGGTTTAAGGACAGAAGCCATCTCCATAACATAGAAGTGCAAGGGAAAGCAGCAAGTGCTCATGTAGAAGCTGCAGCAAGTTATCCAGAAGAGGTGACTAAGATCCTTGATGAAGGTGGCTACACTAAACAACAGATTTTCAACGCAGATGAAACAGACTTATATTGGAAAGAGATGTCATTTAGGACTTTCATAGCTAGAGAGGAGAAGTCAACGCCTACTTCAAAACTTCAAAGGACATGCTGACTCTTTCATTAGGGAATAATGCAACTGGGGACTTTAAGTTGAAGCCAACACTAATTTACCATTTTGAAAATCCTAGAGCCCTTAAGAATTATGCCAGATCTACTCTGCCTGTGCTCTGTGATTAGAACAACAAAGCCTGGGTGACAGTACATCTGCTCACAACATGGTTTACTAAATACTTTAAGCCCACCGTTGAGACCTACTGCTCAAAAAAAAAGGATTTCTTTCAAAATATTACCACTCATTGACAATGCACCTGGTTACCCAAGAGCTCTGACGGAAATGTAAAATGAAATTAATGTTTTAATGCCTGCTAACACAACATCCATTCTGCAGCCCATGGATCAAGAAGTGATTTTGACTGTCAAGTCTTATTATTTAAGAAATACAGTTTGTAAAGCTATAACTGCCACAGATAAGTGGTTTCTCTGATGGATCTGGGGAAAGTAAGTTGAAAACCTTTTGGAAAGAATTCACCATTCTGGATGCTTGGAATATTCATGATTCATGGGAAGAGGTCAAAATATCAACATTAACAGAAGTTTAGAAGAAGTTGATTCCAACTCTCATGGATGACTTTGAGGTGTTCAAGATTTCCGTGGAGGAAGTAACTGTGGATGTGGTGGAAATGACAATATAACTAGAATTAGAAGTGGAGAGTGAAGATGTGACTGAATTTCTGCAATCTCTAATAAAACTTTAACAGATGAGGAGTTGCTTCTTATGGATGAGCAAAGAAAATGGCTTCTTGAGATGGAATCTACTCCTGGTGAAGATGTGAAAATTGTTGAAATGACAACAAAATATTTAATATTACTTAAACTTCATTGACAAAGCAGAGGCAGGGTTTGAGAGGAATGACTCCACTTTTAAAAGAGTGGTACTGTGGGTAAAATGCTGTCAAATAGTATCACATGCTATAGAGAAATCAAGCATGAAAGGAAGAGTCAATCGATGTGGCAAATTTTATCATTGTTTTATTTTAGGAAATTGCCCCACCACCCTAGCCATCAGCAACCACCACCCTGATCAGTCAGCACCATCAACATTGCGGCAAGACCCTCCACCAGCTTGCTGAAGGCTCAGATGGTGGTTAGCATTTTTTAGCAATAAAGTATTTTTTAATTAAGGTATGTACCTTTTTTTAGACATAATGTTATTGCACTCTTAATAGTCTACTGTATAGTGTAAACGTAACTTTTATATGTACTGGGAAACTAAAAAATTTGTGTGACTCACTTTATTGAGATGCTTGCTTTGTTACTGTGATCTGGAGCCAAACCATCAATATCTCCAAGATATGTCTGTATGTTAATGAAGAGGCAGCCAATATAAACCTACATTAGAACATAAAGATGGGAAAGTGCTTTGTTCCATTATACATTACTGTCTTCCTAACATTTTTGAAGTCGTTGAACACAGTGGAGTGAGGGAAGAAACAGGGACATCAGTCCAGGAGGTACGTAATGTGTGACGTAAAGCAGAGTCAAATGAGAAAACAAGGGTTAGAATGGAAGAAGTTCAAAAGAACGGAATAAGTTATAACGGACAATAAAGGGAGATTCAGGATATGTGAAGTATCACCAAGTACTCCTTTTATAGTGCTAAGTGAAGTGGGATAAACTATTTAGCAAACGGGTACTAGGTGCCTTTCACTGTGGTAATAAAGCAAAAATTACTGGGAAAATTCTCTTCTTTCAGACAACGTCTACCTGTACCTAAAATCCTTCTAGCAAATATTCGGTGGTTTTACCAGGAAAGATATACCTAGAAGAAGCAGCAGCAAAATTATTGAGAATTCTATAATTTATGCTGTTCACTAGATAGGATATGCATTTATTTTCAAATACTGCTTGATTTCTGTATGTGCAGTACAATGCTGTTCTCATTCCAGTAAAAAGTGAGACAATTAAATAGAAAATTATAGACTAATATAAGCATATAGTAGTGGCTGGATTAATTCAACCTAATCTCTTTTTCCACATGTTAGCAATAAAGGAAATAGAATCATGCAAGTAAGCACAGAAGAATATATAATAGTTTCAAGAAATTAAAGAGTTAGTGGGTTCATCTTCAGAGGTTATATACTATAACCACATACAAAAACACACACACACATCATTAACAGTTGGAATAAATTTCCTTGGATACACTGAATTTTTTATTAGTCCTCATTGATGACATGAATGCTCAATTTAAGTAGTTGCGTTGTTACCAAGCAACATTATGAAAGAATAGGCTTTTTGCCCTGGTCGTCTTTAATAAAAATAATTTGGTTCATACCACCATGTTGGGACTTTCTATTGCGAAACATTTAGACAGTTATACCTAACACGTGTATCTGTCAAAGTCCAGTCAGAAGATATAACCATACTGAGAGTTTGAAGACTGAAAATTTTACATACAGAATTGTTAACTAAGTGGTTGAAGGTTAAAAGAAGACTACAAGGGGTAAGCCCCGTGGCCAAGTGGTTAAGTTTGTGCGCTCTGCTTCGGTGGCCCAGGGTTTCACCAGTTTGGATCCTGAGCTTGGACATGGCACCGCTCATCAAGCCATGCTGAGGTGGCATCCCACATGCCACAACTAGAAGGACCCACAACTAAAAATACACAACTATGTACCAGCGGCCTTTGGGAGAAAAAGGAAAAATAAAATCTTAAAGAAAATAAAAAGAAAACTGCAAGATGTACAGAAGTAGAAAAACCATAAATCAGCGACTATTATCCCTGGAGCTGAGGGAATGGGAGCAAGGAAGGAACGTACTTAGACTGTCTCCCTCCTTCCACCTTAAACTCAGATCTGTTTAAAGAGTATGTGGCCTCCACAAGAACACTAGCCTCCCAGGGATGGAGAAACTTGCCAGAGAGAGCAAGCAGGCCAGAGCTCATGTGCAAGAGTGACGCACCAGCTGGGAAAAGCTTACTGGATGGTAAGAGCCATCGCTAGTCTAAAGGGCCTTGAAGTGAATTCTATTGGACCTCCTATATACTGATTTTCTGGCTTGCGTGCCCTCAAAAACAGCACACCAGAGGCAGGAAACCCCTTCCTCCTGCAGTGTCCCTTTAGCTCTTTCTAGTGACAAAGCCTAACACTGAGACAGATGCAGAGGAGAAATGTCTACAGGGTGTGGCTTCAGTATCGCAAGGCAGGACAAAGAAGAGAAGATTTGGGACTGAGAGGCAATGAATTATAAGCAGCATAGCATATATCAGGGAGATCAGAGATGCACCGTGGTGTATTTCCCACTTCCAGATGTTTTCATTTTTTGGAACAGAGTCAAATATAGCCTCTTCTGTTTCATTGTCATATTTTAAAGTAGTCAAAATCTCGTGGGGGAAAAAATAGAGAAGTCAAAAATCCTGTCAAAACTTGGCTCAGAGGCAATTCCAGCAGTCTAATTTAGTCCTCCTGCCTTACAGCAAGTTACATAGAGATGTCTCCCATTATAGTGGGGTGTGAGCCTAATTAATTGAATAACTTTCCGTGAAGTTATCAGAAAGAAAAAGTGACATGAATGCCTTACTTAGCTACAAGTTTCTGGAAATACTGACACTTGAATTTAATTATGCACATCTCTTTATAACAAAGCAAGATGAATGAAGAGAGATGGAGTGTGTGTCAGCATTCTTCAGCCTGCTTTTATGGAATAGGGAACATTTCAAATAATCTAATGTGAAATTAACTTTTTGTGTGCCTCATTTCCCTATGATTAATTGTATGTTTCTTCAGTAGAACAGTTTATCCAATATAGCATGCCACAGAATCAATAAAGATATCCGACTAATCAAGGTGGTAAACATTCTTTCAATAACTTCGATTTTGGGGCTGGTCCCGTGGCCAAGTGGTTAAGTTCATGTGCTCTGTTTCCACAGCCCAGAGTTCACCAGTTTGGATCCTGGGCACAGACCTACACACTGCTCATCAAGCCATGCTGTGGCAGTGTCCCACACAGAACTAGAATGACTTACAACTAGGATATCCAACTATGCCCTGGGACTTTGGGGAGGAAAAAAAAAAGGAGGAAGATTGGCAACAGATGTTAGCTCAGGGTCAATCTTCCTCACCAAAAATAAGCACACTTTAAAAAACGTAATAATAACTTAGATGTGTAAAATTTTTTTCAAATTCAGTTCAGCTCAACAAAAGTACTCTTTTTTTTCAAATTAATAAACTTTGTTTTTTGGAGCAGTTTGGGGTTCACAGCAAATTGAGCAGAAAGTATAGAGAGTTGCCATGTACCCCCTGTTCCCAAACACACAAAACCTCAGCTACTATGGACATCCTGTGCCACAGTGGTACATTTGTTACAACTGATAAACCTCCATTGACACAGCATTATCACCAAAAGTCCGTAGTTTCCATTAGGGTTCACTCTTGATGTTTTACATTCTATAGGTTTGGACAAATGTATAATGGCATTTATCCACCACTGTAATATTATACAGAGTATTTTCACTGCCCTAGAAATCCTCTGTGCTCTGCCTACTCATTTCTCCCTCCCCATAACCCCTGGAAACCACTGATCCTTTTACTATCTCCATAGTTTTGCCTTTTCCAGAATTTCATATATTTGGAGCATACAGTATGTAGTTTTTTCAGGTTGACATTTTTCATTTAGTAATATAAATTTAAGATTCCTCCATGTCTTTTCATGGCTTGGTAACTTATTTATTTTTACCACTGAATAATATTCTGTTGTCTGGATACGCACCGTTTATTTATCCATTCACCTACTGAAGGACATCTTGGTTGCTTCCAAGTTTTGGTTCCGATGAATAAAGTTGCTATAACCATCCATGAGAAGCTTTTTGTGTAGATGGAAGTTTTCAACTCATTTGGGTAAATAACAAGGATTGTGATTGGTGGGCTGTATGGCAAGAGTATGTCAAGTTTTGTATGAAACGACCAAACAGTCTTCCTAAGTGGCTGTACCATTTTGCATTCCCACCAGCAATGAATGAGAGCTCCTGTTGCTTCACATTCTTGCCAATATTTGGTGCTGTCAGTGTTCTGCATTTTGGCCATTATAATAGGTGTGTAGAGATATCTTCACTGTTTTCTTATTTTTGAGTTTTATCAATCATGGCACTTTTGTATAATTAAATAATTGTCTCTGGTGTATTCTACAAAAGTGTAATTTCCTCTTTATTTCTCTTGCTTTTCACAACTGTGTAGACAAAAAGAAAATAACAAAAAGCAGATAGGGATTAAATACATAGTGTGTCAGATCTAACAGTCAATCCAAACATTTGCAGACTTTTGCTGAGAACATATTTTTAAACAGATACTAAGCATCAGGTACAATGATTACTAATAATAACAATAATACTATTAATGATAATAATGGCAGCTCCTGCTATTTATTGAATAGTCATCTTGTGCCAGACATTATATAAGGTGCTTCTTAATCATTAACTCATAAAGTAAGTGAATGTTAGTATCCCTAGTTTTTATAGATCAAATCAAGGCTTAGTTATTGTTAAATTGCTTTCCTGAAATCACATATATGGTAAGCAGCAAAATTGATATTCCAGTCAGGTTTGTCTAACATCAACAAATTCATTTTTTCACTATCCTCTACTGCCTAGTCAAGGGTCAGTTTCCATTGCGTAAATTATACAGGCCATGCAAGTGATGAGAAGAGCTTGTAGCGCCACTCTTGGCCCCTGTCCCTATTTTTCAGGGAACCATTTGAAAGAGGCACATAATGCCTTTTCTCAAATAACCTCCTAATCTCCCTGTTATCATCAGCTCCTTGCACCTTAGCTTGTCTCTCTCCATTCCCAAATCTCTATCTTATCATTCATTCTCTGTTTAAGTATTCTGCTCAAACTTTGGGTGTGATGCACACCTTGATACTTCCTCGGAATCTGTGGCAGAAGCAGCAATACTCCAGCAGCAGGATTCAGCTAACATTTAGTCTGATCAGCTAACAGAACATACCCACCAATATTTGTGTGTCTTCAAGCCTAAGATGTCATTCTGGAAGGGAATAGGTTACTGGAATTACTAGACTTAACCTCCTGCCTCTCCTCCTCCTTCTTTATGAAGTGAACCATGTAACCACTTACCAGTGAAGACACAGGACTCCCTGGAACTGGGGAAGAAGATCTTACTGTATACTGCTCCTAATCACTTCTTATGTCGTCCCTGCTCAGAGGAAATAGCTCAACGTGTATGATAATTATTTTCTATCTTTTATTTCTAATTTTCCAATTATGGATGAATCCTTAAAACTAATGTTTTGCTTTTGCTTGCTTTTGAACTATATGTAAATGAAACATACCATATGCATTCGTATATAACCTCTTTCTTTTGTTCAATATTTTTTTCTGATCTTCATACTATATGCAACTGCTTTATTTTTGTAGATTACTTTTATTTATTTATCCGTTATGCTCTTGACTGGTACTTAAATTGTACCCAGTTTTTTGGGGGGTTTTGTTTGGTTTTTAAATTTCTTTTCCTTTTTCTCCCCAACGCCCCCCGGCACATAGTTGTATATTCTTAGTTGTGGGTCTTTCTAGTTGTGACATGTGGGACGCTACCTCAGCATTGTTTGATGAGCTGTGCCATGTCCGCACCCAGGATTGAAACTGACGAAACACTGGGCCACCTGCAGCAGAGCACGAGAACTTAACCACCTTGGCCACGGGGCCAGCCCCAAATTGTACCCAGTTTTATTTTTGTTTGCTTGGTTGGGTTTCTGCCATTTATTAACATTCTTGAATACATATTCCAATACAAATAGATGAGTTTCTCTAGGGCAGGATTTCTCAACCTCAGCAGTATTAACATTTTGGGCTGCATAATCTTTTGTTGGGGGTGGGAGCTGCCCTGTGCATTGTAGGATGTCTAGCTATATCCCTGGACTGCACGTACTAGGTGCCAGTGGAACAGCCCTCGTCCACTGTGACAGCACAAAATGTCTTCACACATTGCTGAATGTCCCCTGAGAGGCAAAATTGCTCCTAGTGAGAACCACTGCTGCACGGTATTGTGGTTATCATTAATTTTGCCAACCAGATATTTCAGAATCATAATCATCTAGATGCATGGGCCAACTGTACTTGCTGACCCCACGTGGTTGAGTGAGGTTATGTGACTAGTTATGACCATGAGTTATAAGAAAAACAAATGTGTCTCCCCTGGGTTAGAACATTTCATTGCCAGTGCAAGACCCCCATTCCCCAACTTTTTTCTTCCTTTAGCTCAGTGTCCAGCAACATTAAAAAAGGTAGCTGATTTGTCTGCTTAGTTGCTAAGAGACCACTGGAAACAGAGCATCCCCACCAACACTCAATAGACATATATGATGCGTGAGACAGAAATCTTTGCTTTAAACAACTGAGATGTTGAGGATTGCTTGTTATAGAAAATGTTACAGAACATGTTATAGAAACTGGTACCTAGAATTAGGGTACTATCATAATAAAAAAATGAAAATATATGACTGGCTGTAAGCAGAAAGAAAACTGTCATTGGGAGCTGGAAACATGGCCATCCATGGAATGGAGAGGCAAAATATTAGGTAATATATTTGCCTGTGTTTTGAGAAGCAGATAATATACCTAATACATATTATGGCTTTAGGGATAGAGGATGAAAAACAGAACGGTAATAGAGTGTGGGTATTGGCTTCTGTTTGGTTGCTTTGGATATAGTTGCTCTAAGAAAAAAATTGCAAGAAGCAATTAAAGGGAATAGAAAAAGTTCAGGAATTTAGAGACTTGA
Organism: Equus quagga; assembly: GCF_021613505.1. NCBI lineage: Eukaryota > Metazoa > Chordata > Mammalia > Perissodactyla > Equidae > Equus > Equus quagga. The sequence goes on from NC_060270.1 coordinate 75,053,297, forward strand.
AGAGTTGAGTGTGGCAATTTATTAATCCTAAACAGTAATAGATAAAATTGAGAGATGCTATGAGCAAGAAAGCCCAATTAGAGTTCAACATAATGGCAAACATCAAATCTAGGGTGAATCCAGACAACAATGGTTAAAACATCTGAATGCATTGAGATACACAGGGAATCTTAACAATAGGACAGACTTTTTCAGGGTAAGGATATTGCTCTCTCACCAAAATGATAGGCTCAGAATAGCCAGGTTAAATCCAGAGAAGGAGAAATGTCTAGATCTATGCATATGGCTAAGGACACATGGAACTATATAGGATCAAACAGGTAAGAAGCTACATTTTTGAAACTCAGTTTTAAGAGTTTGTCTGCCAAAGACACAATAATCCTAAACTAAAAATGTTTCTGGTTGAATGAGATTTACAAAAGTCCTTAAGAATCTAAACCTTTCCAGACAGGAAACAGGCCAAAAAATCTTCCCAACTCCCTGTCCTACCCCCCCACTCTCACCCCAAGGACTTATTCTTCAACGCCTACTTCGGCAGTGGCCAGGGAGGAGGATGAAAAGGCAAGTAGTAGGCGACAGTCTTCTATGAATTTCTCACGTTTCTGTCTGTCTTGTTAGCAGAGGCATTTGTTGGCTTTGTTCTAGACTATCTTTGCAAAAATGTTCGTAGAGTGAATGGCTTTGAAAAGTAGAAATAATGTCTTCTCTGGCAAAAGTCTGGAATGTTACCATCCAGTAAAATAAAGGTAATATTTCCCTCGGAATGAGGTATTCTTTCTGCCTGTTATAAAAGACATGAGTTCCCTAAATTCATGTTTTGTCTTCTAAAACGCAACCCACTGTTTGTTGCAGGATCACCTGGCCGTCTTTGCCTCACTCTGTGGGAATGGGGGCTTTGGGGACAGGCACAAGAAAATGCTGCTATTCTTGCTAGTGCTATAGTTGTGAATAATAAAATTCTTTCTCTCTGTCTCAGGAGTCTCATCTTTTCTGCCAATATCTATAAAACTGTGGCAGGCTAACTTCAGTTGCAAGTATGGTAGAATCTCAGACCCTTCACAGTTGTTGATAGGCATAACGACAGAGCATGATGTCAAGGCAACACATGCACACACACACGCACGCAATACTAGGGACTTTCTTAAATGGGGTGGAATTCAGACCTTAAAAGTTCGTTCCTAACCACTAATCTCAGGGTAGGGAGTGCTTTGGAATGTCTTCTCAACAAAATTTTAGAATTGTTACAAGTTAACCCCTTTTGTATATTCCCTATTTTTCTCTTTCTTAAATAGCAGTGTTTGTTGCAATTAGATGTTTTCTAAGCCACAACTGTATTTCAGGCACATGGAGAGTACAGAACTTGTGCTTTTAGTTCAATAGGATTTATATTTGCAATTAAAGTTATAGCCTTGAGATAATGGTGCTTGAGTTTGTTGATACGACTGAACATTTGGAGTGAGTATATTTTGTCACTGGGAGAGACAGGATGTCAAATATTTAGTGACTAGAACAGACCATAGTAGACTTATCAAGTGTCTCTATTTATGTCAGTCAGCTTCTATGTCCCGTTTTGTTACATTTTTCTATTTATATTCCTTCATAAGTCCATTTTATCTTAATTACCATCGCTTTATTATAAGTTTTGCAACTAGTAAATGCTCCCATTTTTTTCTCCTTCAAACATATCTTGATATCAGTGTTCTTCCTACTTCCACAAAAATGGTGGAATTAAGACTGTCAACTTAAATACACACACACATATAACAAACACACACACTCCCCTGAAAGACAACCTGAATTGTTGGAATTTTTGTTGGGATTGCTTTGTACCAGGGATCAAAGTGACAGAATGCCATCTTTATATTATTGAGTTTTCCAGCTGGAAATATTGCATATTCCTTCATTTATTTAGATCTTCTTTAACAATCCTCAAAAATTTTATATTTTTTCCATAACTTCTTGTATATCTTTGGTCAGATTTAAAGTTAGGTATTTTTACTTTGATGCTATTGGAAATCAGATATTTCAATTTCTGTTTGTTCCTTTTATACAGAAACCCAATAATTTTTTTAATATATTGATTTAATATTTTTCACAAACTTTCTTACTTAAAATAATATTTAACTATACAGTCCTTTAGATATTCTTTCATACATATCATATGATATGTGAACAATGATGTTTTTCTCTTACTAATTCATTTACCTTTATTTGGTTTTCTTGCCTTTTTCTTCCTATTAGTGACTCAAAAATGTTAACTAAAAAAGGTTTACAGTTATAATAGTAGGCCACTTTATATTGTTCCTTTCCTCAAAGGGAGTAGTTTTAACATTTCACCTTTAAGTCAGACAGTTGTAGATTTTTATACTGCTAAATTGTTGCATCCCAATCACAGAAGGATTAGATGTCTTTGAGTTTGTATGAATAAGGCATAATCTAACTAAATAATTTGGTCAAAATTAATTAAAACAATATAGAAATATTTCTTGGCTGTAGCCATATGTTGAAAACTGTCTCTAGCAAAGCTCTCTGATAAAATTTTCTATGAAGACGGCAATGTTCTAGACTGTGCTGTCTCTACTGTGGCTATCGAGCCCTCGAAATGTGGCCAGGGCAACTGAGGAACCAAATTTTTAATTCCATTTAAGTTCAATTAATTTAAGTATGCACATGTGGCTACTAGTTTTTGTCTATTGGACATCACAATTTTAGAAAAATTGACTTTGCCAAATAGAGGCCATATCCAGCACAAACTTACATCTGGCATCAAGATTTAAGAAAACTAAGAGTAAAAAGAAAACAATCAGGACACGTTTTAAAATGTCTTCACTCTCCTCACATAAATCCCAAAATTTTCAATCATTGCAAAAGTATGAGGAAAAAATCTATTATTATTTTTAATAGAATGAGACATCACTTATTTCCATGGTGTGCTGAGGACCCTAAAATGCTTTTCTTCTCAAGCAATATTTAAGTGGCCGTGCCTCCACCCAATGTAAAATATTTCTCCCCTCTCACATATTCCATTAGGAAAAATCTTTGGATTTTCAAGTGACAACTAAGGAATCTCATAAGCTGATGTGCTTAAGGGTATTAATAGTTATTGTGGTATAAAAGGATGCCACTCCAGATTTACTTATTTAAGTTGGTTGTGTGGGGACCTGGAATTGGCCACCCCAAGATATGTCTCTTTGGCATCAGGATTATTTGAGGCTGATTGCTTTTGATAAACTGGGACAGGGAAGGAGGCTCTGAGGAGTGGAATTTGCCCTTTGTTAGGACACATTTACATTTGTAAGGTAAATCTCTATCTGTGAAATTTGCCTCCCTCTCTGTACCAGGAAGAAGAAAGGAGATGACCTTCTCTCTAAAAACTCTTAATCAATACCAAAGGCAAGGACTTAAATCTGCATTTTATTGTGCTAGTCTGGTAACCTCCTGTAACTAACTTCCCTCCCCTTCCCAACGCTGGCATTTCTTAAGGATTAAGCATCTTTCCTTAGGCTAGGAACTGATTGCTGAGCTCACCCTGTGACCGCCCAGCTCAAGACAATCGACTTGCCTCCGGCTACACCCTCTGAGACAGCAGACCACTACCTGCTGTGTCCATCAAGCACTGTGCCAACAGGGCAATCTTGTGACTATTGTGGGAGGGCTTGTGGGAGGGACATTTCAACCATATGTGAAACACCCCATTTGGAGGTATATAACCACTATGTGCACCCCACTTCTTTGGTGCCCTTTCTTCCTTGGGGAAGAAAGGCCCCGGGCCATGGCTCCTCATAAAGCTTTGTTTAATTTTCTCTTGCTATTCTGTCTCATGTGAATTTAATTCGTTCTCCAGCCAGACGAACCCCCATTTGGGGAGAGGAAATGTCCTCCTCCCCTACAGTTGGAACTCCCAGAAATATTATCTTTAACAAAAAAGGATGGATTTCAGATGGACTTCAGCTAAAGAAAATTCATTTGTAAAAGGCCAATCGTGTAAAATGCTGTGAGCCCTAGCGAGTGCCTGGGGCCCTTGGCAACCTGCCCTCGAAGATCAGAAAAGTCACATTAAGGGCGGTCTTACTTCATGCTGCTGTAATGAAATACCATAGACTAAGTGGCTTAAACAAAAACATCTATTTCTCATAGTTCTGGGGGTCAGGGTGCCAGCATGGCCAGGTCCTTGGTGAGGACCTTCATCCTGGTAATGTCCTCACAAGACCTTCCCTGATTCAGGCATGCAGATAGATCTCACATCTCTTTCTCCTTTCATAAGGACACTGATCCCACCATGGGGGCTCTACCCTCATGACCTCATCCAACCCCAATAACTCTCAAAGGCCCACCTACAAATATCATCACATTGGTGATAAGGGCCTCAACGTATGAGTTTCCAGGGCCCAGAAACATTCAGTCCATAGCAGGCATAAACCATATATTGAGAAAGGCCCTGAGACGTGGAAGAAGACAAAAAGAATGGGGGGCAAAATCACGTGCATTTGCCAATATCCAAAATTCAATGCAATGTGTCACACACTGAATTCTGTTTAAAAAGGGTAATGTGGTGGAATAACAAGATTAAGCCTAGTGTGGGTGTTGATGACTGAACGTTCACTCATCCTGACTCTCAAGCATGTTTTCTAGTATGCCTTTGATTCTCCATATTTGTTCCCCATCAATTTCCCATTTTGGATTTCTACTATTATCAAGATCAAATTAATGGGTCATATCTCATTCTTGTTAAAATCATTTTTATTAAAATTTGATTTACTGTCTTGCTTTCTTCTGTTACTTGCTATGGGAAAGGGAGCTTTACACTGTCCATCAAACTAAGCATGAAAATAATGTTTTAAAGAAATTTTGTGGGTTCTTGGCATTTAACACTTTTGGCAGTTAGCATTTTGGCAGAAACGTATACAAGCTACTCAGTCCAGTCAAGCTTTCTTTGAAAGGCTGTGTAGTAAAGGAATGTAAAATTTGATTTGATTGTTCAATTTTCTTTTAGTTTTCCTCACCACATCCATTTGTTTGTAGAATATTAAACTTTTCTTGGAGATAAGAAGAGATTTGTGGTGACACTGAGTATAGCCTGACTTCAGAAAAGAAGAAAAAAAATCTAGAAGCTATTTCTGCTAAAGCCGTTATTCATTTTAATAAGTTAATTGAAAAACAGAAATGAGCAGTCATGATACTGTGCTAATTTTAACCCACTTCACTACAATATTTCTATTTCCATGTTGAAAGTGGTAGTGTTTTACTGCCTGAAAGATTGAAGGAGGCGTATAGTACACTGTAATGCCCTTGAAATATTTTGACTATATCTTGGATTCCAGATCTTTCATGACTTTGGCGGGTGATTCTTAAAGCAATGCTTTTATTCCCTTCATAAATCAGGTAAAAATCATACTGAGTAGAGAGGGGGTAGAAGGGTGGGAGGTGGAGAAGGGGGAAGGAAGTGGTTTGACTTTTTAAAAGATGTGGGGAAAGGAAAATGGATGTTTGCTCACAACAAAGTAACAGCCAGGCCTCCATCACCCACTTCTGATTACATTTCCTATGCAAGAACCAGACAAGCCCAGGCAATCTAATGGCAGAGAGACAATAACAATAGTTTGCTAACAGGTATGGAATATCACAAGCAAAGATGCAGGTAATACAGTGTGGGGACCTGAAATTGGCCTCCCCAAGATATGTCTCTTTAGCATGATGATTATTTGAGGCCAGTTACTTTGCAGACAGGAAAGAAGCTGAAAAGTAGAATTTACTTACCCTTTGTAAGAGACATTTACATTGCAAAGGAACGCTCCATCTGTAAAGATATCTCTAGAAACTCTTAATCAATGGGGAAGGCAAGAACTTAAATCTGCATTTGTTTATTGTGCTTGTCTGGTAACCTCTGGTAACTGACTTTCCTCCCCCTCCCAACGTTGGCATTTCCTTTAGGATTAAGCATCTTTCCTTAGGCTAGGAACTGATTGCTGCGCTCACCTGTGACCACCCAGCTCAAGACAATAGAATTGCCTCCTGCTACGCCCACCGAGACAGCAGACCACTACCTGCTGTGTCCATCAAGCACTGTGCCGACAGGGCAATCTTGTGACTATTGTGGGAGGGACATTTCAACCATATGTGAAATATCCTGTTTGGGGGTATATAACCACTATGTGCACCCCACTTCTTCTGTGCCCTTTCTTCCTTGGGGGAGAAAGGCCCCGGGCCATGGTCCTCATAAAGTTTTGTTTAATTTTCTCTTGCTATTCTGCCTCATGTGAATTTAATTCGTTATCCGGCCAGACAAACCCACATTTAGGTAGAGGAAAGGTCTTCCTCCCTACAACATCATATTGAATCTCCTTGTATTTAGATGTTACCTTATTCCAAAAATACTTTTAATGATAAAAAATATATATATAATTATAATGACTGAAAAAAAATCAGGTGAACATGTCGTTGAATGGAGATTAAAACCTTGGCAACAATATCAGGAATTTAAGTATGACATTAGAAAAGAACTACTGGGAGAGGGCAAGTCTCTTCTTAGCTCTATTTTGCTTCAATTTGCTTTTTTGTTTGTTTGTTATTTTGAGGAAGATTAGCCCTGAGCTAACTTCTGCCAGTCCTCCTCTTTTTGCTGAGGAAGGCTGGCCCTGAGCTAACATCCATGCCCATCTTCCTCTACTTTATATGTGGGACGCCTACCACAGAATGGCTTGCCAAGTGGTGCCACATCCGCACCCGGGATCCTAACTGGCAAATCCTGGGCCGCCAAGAAGTGGAATGTGCACACTTAACCACTGCGCCACCGGGCCAGCCCCACTTCAATTTGTTTTGGGGAAGAATGATGCTTAGTTTCTCAACGCTTTTAAATAAGTAAAGAATAAGAAAAAGTGTCTTACATGAATAGATGAGACTAGATGAAAAATTCACCTTGAATGTTATTGAAGGAAAAGTTACTTAAACCTAACTTATCCTTACAGTATCTGCCATAAAACTGCTAACTATTCAAGGCTCCAGCAGGTAACCCTGCCACATGTGTGAAGGATGCAGTGCTTGTAACAGCTAGTGTACAATCAGCTCAAAGAAGAGAACTGATAAAGGAAGTTTAACTGTGACAACAAAAATGTAATAACAGCTGGCATTTACTGAGCACTTGGTATGTAATAAGCATTTTTCTAAGTGTTTTCTCTGTTTTATTTTACTCATCTTCACAGTAACTCTCTAAGGTAGATACTTTAGCTATCCCATTTTACAGATGAGAAAACTGAGGCCAAGAAGAATTCTCTATTATAGGTCCATGGAACAGAAAATCTTCATATAATGGTAAGTCCACAGGTAGATTTTCAAGAGTTGGTTAATTCAGCAATTAAATGATTTCAAGGCAGTTGATCAGCTTCTCTTCAATTTTCTTGGATTTCCTCATGTGGTAACAAGATGATTTTATGGCTCTAAAAATTGGCTTATCACTCAACCTGACAACAAAACAGGCCGTGAAGTTAGTTGAGGGTGTTTGTGGGGTGGGGCTCTTCATCAAAGGTCTGTTTATTTGAATCAAGGAGAAAATGTTTTCCTAGAATTGAGCAAGCAAATTCTCCTTTTCATCTCATTTGGAACACTGGGTCACACAACAGTCCCTAAGGCTCACTGGCAGAGAAGGATGGGATGACCATAATTGATTTACACCAATTATGATGCATCCTCTGGGAATGGACACTTTATTTCTTGATTCCTGACAATATCTAAATTATTTTAGCAAGGAAGAAGGATGAGATATCTGTGGTTTGGCAACCAACACATCTACCATGTTTGTCACACATAAACATTCTTAACTGGATAAATTAAATAAAAGTAATAAAGAGATTAAGTTGTCACTAATAGTGTTGAAAATAGCCTCTATGCAAAGATATTTTAGCTAAATGCAGTAAAAGAAAGCAGAACTAGAGCAAAATCAGATTCCATAAAAAAATTAGCCTGGTCAAAAAGAGTCCTGTCTTCTGATGTTCATAACTTTATGAATTCTTATGAAAAATTCTAAAAATTTGTAAAAGAATTATTAAAATGCAATGTTTTGCAAATTTTACCACACTTCTTTAAGACATATTAGATAGACAATGGACAGATATAAATTGATCTATTTGATAGATAACACAAATTTATTTTACAAGATCATCAAACATTTACAAAATAGACTATATATTTTGCTATAATGCATATAAATAAATTGCAAAAATAGAGATAATATAAACCATGTTATGTAAACACAATTTGTAAACAGATTATGCATTGAACTAAAGTATTTGGAAATAACAACAACAACAAAAACCCTAAAGAAAGTAGAATGAATTAATAATGTTAAAATCATATTAACATACATTGGAGCAGAAGTGGGGGGATAACAGAACTCAGCCTAAAACCGAGTCCAGTTGTTTGAAACTGGAAATCCCTCCTTTCAAATTTAAAAACCTATGATATAAGCAAATTGCGTTTTATTAATGTTGCAGTGGGGAATACTCCACGGACAAATCTGAAAAGGTTTCCTTTGAGAGGAAATGAACACGTTTTTATTGGTTTGTTTTCGCTATGCTTGGGGCTCAGAAGTTCGTAGGACAGAATTACAGAACTAGCGTGTGACGTCAGCTAGATTAATTTCTTAAGGTGATTACTACCAGAAGAGAAGTTCTGGGTGAAGAAGCAAGAATTTTGCAAGTCACAAAACATTCTGCAGTTGTAATTCCATAGTTGATAGGGTTGTGGTATGAGTTTTCAGTCTTTGGTATCCGACGGGAAGAGTTGGTCCGCGGCACGTGGAACTACCACAGTGCTCGGGGTGTGGGGCCAGGGCGCATGTGCTGCAGTGGTGAAGCCAGGGTCTGAGGCACGGCTGTGCAGATAGCCCATGGATTTGGGGAGAGACCCTGGGTTTTCCTGTGATAATTCAGGCGGGGATTGGGGCGGGGGTGGGGGAGTGGTATGCAGCAGCAACACAGGCCAAGGATGACAGGCTGCAATGCTGCCTGGGCCCCATGGGGCAGAGCCAGAGGCAACAAACACAGCCCGGGAGATGGCAGGTTGATCAGGGAGTGGGGTTCAGAGCAGAGGCAGCTCTGTTCCCACGGATAGTCAGGTCCTATGGCATCTTGAGCCCACAGAGCAGAGTGCAGTGGTGACCTGGGTCCATGGGGTAGTTGTCAGCACAGCAACTACAGCAGCACCTGGGAGGGGACACACTGGTGAGGGCTCTGGGCAGCTTTGCCAGCTATGTTCAGGATCAGTGAAGATCGCAGGGGTCCTCAGTAGCAAAGACTACTGATGTCCAGGGCGGTGAGGAGGATTTCGGAATCCCACTGCTGTCCTTTTCCCTGGGATGTGAAATCCCTCAGAGGGAACCCCTGCTAGCACTGAGCTGCCCTGGACTCAGGGATGGGGTGATCCAGGTAAAATGCTTCCTATTCTTTTCTATGTGCCATCTCATTTGTTTGTGCTTCACAGGGTTTCTGCTGCTTCTTCACTGTTATCTGGAGTTTTCCCAGAGGTATTTTTATTGATTTGTAGTTGTTTATTGCTTGTGTTTGCTGTTTTCAGAGGGTGAGACTGGCATTGGGAAGTCCTAGTCAGCCATTTTACATTTCTTCCTCCAATTCGATTATATCTTGAGGAACAAGAATAATCCTCTCTGCCTAGATGCTTTGCCGTCCAGGCCCACTGGGACAGCATGTGGCCCCACACCCATAGCTTTTGGGATATGACTCTGCAGGCCCTATCGTCGTGACTTTGCAGGGTGGTCCACCCGCTGAAGCTGAGGAGGAAGCGGCCTTGCACCCTGGGCCTGTGTTTGGAGTGGCAGCCCTGATGATTTCTGACTCGCCTGTGGAGTCATTCTTCCTTTTTCTTGAAGAATAATTCATGTTCGAAGCTAGGTTGTCCCAGTGTATAGAATCCAAGAATTCCGACAGCCTTCCTTCATTCTAGTCTATTTTATCTGTCCCTTTAGCCTCAGCTGGCAGTGTTCCTGCTGGTATAGTCCCATCTATATTCCTGGCTTCCACTGAAATGAGTGATTAAATCTGTGGGTGATTTCTTTATGGAGAGATTGTCCAGCCACACACTTGGTGTTCTTTCCAGAATGTACTTTCTTATTTTCTGCAATATTGATAACCTGAGAATTTTCCCAATCTGCAGGTTCTGGTTCCTTTTGGCCTACAATTCCTTCAATTTATTTCTCTCCTCTTACATTTTACTATTGGAAATAAGGAGAAATCACCTTCAACACTTTTCTTAGAAATCTCTTCAGTTAAACATCCAAATTCATCACAAACAAATTCTTTCTTCAAATCGCTGGAACACAATCCGGCTAAGTTCTTTGCCACTTTATAACAAAGATGGCCTTTCTTCCAGTTTCCAATAATGTGTTTCTCATTTCTATCTGAGTCCTCACCAGAAGCACTTTTAAAGTTCGTATTTCTACCAACATCCGTTTATGATGATATATGTATTTTCTAAGATGCTAGAATCCTTATCTACAGCTCTCCACTTGTCTTTCTGAGCTTTCACCAGAATTGCCTTTTACATTCTTATTTCTACCAACAGTGCCTTCAGGGCAATCAAGGCTATTTCTAGCATGCGCTTCAAACTTTTTCAGTCTCTATCCTTTACCCAGATTCAAAGCCACTTCCACCTTTTTAGGTATTTGGTACAGCACCCCACATCTCAGCACAAAATCTGTATTAGTCTAATTGGGATCTGTCTGCACATGTACACAGAGGAGAGGCCATTTGAGGACACAGTGCGAAGGCAGTCATCTGCAAGCCAGGAAGAGAGACCTCACTAGAAACCAAACCTACTGTCACCTTGATCTCGGATTTCTAGCCCCAGAATTTGAAAAATCAATAGTATCTTGTTGGAGCCTCTCGGTCTGTGGTATTTTATTATGGCATCCCAAGGGACTAAGTCACCAAGTATAACACAAAGTTTTGACAATAGTATAGAAACTGCCTTGGCTAGTTAACAGAAACCCTAAAGTTATTGAAATGTCTGTCATTGCTTGTTCCAAAGAGTTTAATAAACTCATCTGTCAATCCTTGAGAATGGTAGAATTATCATTTTTAATTTTGACTAAGGTTAATGATAAATTTATGACCATATTTTCCAGTTTTATAATTTTTATTATAGGAATCACTGCTTGGATGGTCTGCATAAAATTGAGTTAATGATACCTTTGGGGGACTCTCCAGACTAGCTTAAACTGGTTCCATTTTTAAGTCTCTGAGCTCACTGCCGTGGTTTACAGGGAATACGGGGTCCTTGTATACCTGAAAATCTCCAACAATTACTCCATAGTCACCAATAAGGGTTTTGAGTGGAAAATAAATGAAGACTTGGAGCTCCCTTATAAAATAAGATTTTAATAACAGTATAGAGGCAATTAAAGTATACGTCTTTAAACGTGACAGAAGTATGCCAACTTTCTCTTTGTTGAGGAAGACAAATTACTTGAGTGCAATTGAATAACTAATATAAAGCAGGTCAGGTATTCTTCAGGCATTTCAACTGGACTACTGACAGTACAATGGCCCTAATACTATATTTAACCATGTTGAGTCTTCAACTGCCACGGATAGTGCTGTATTTATTACTGCATAAACATTTTTCTCTTCTGAGGTTAGAATCCAGTTTTTACATGACTGAACATTAGAGTTAATGATGTCAAGTTATTTCAGCAGCCAGAAAAATCCAAGGTAAGCTAAGTGTCAATTTGATTTTTATCCAAAGTTTTAGGTAATAGGTATAAAATTCAGTATCTGTAAGGTATAGCACTGTGGCCACAGTCTGTGGGACTCTGATGAGAGAGTTGGGTAATAACTTATAACCCTTTGGGAAATAATAAAGAAAAATCTGACAACGGTTTAAGAAAAGTATCTTCAATAACGTCACACTGCAGGTGCTATACTATCAGCAATCCGTGAATGTAAACTCGGCAAAGTGGAAAGAAGTATGCAAAAATAAAATTAGAGAGTAGGAAGAGGAGGGTATGTTAATCTGGGACTCCAGGCATTTGGATGGTCTTGTTTTGAAGATCTCTGATGTAATCTGTCAACTTTGTGCCATTGTGTACTTGATTAGGAAGAGAAGCATCTAGAAATTCTTGGATTACAGGCAGATTCAGAGGATTGTCACAATTCTGTTTGGGATCTCTGTTTGAGACTTTCATAGCTGTTGTCCAAGGATGATTTGTATCTCTTTATTGTGGAGACAGGGATCCAAGGATCAATTCTTTAGAGTTTTACTGCTATGTTAATTGTTAAAAGTACCTTTTAAGGGGCCGGCCGCATGGCCAGAGTGGTTGAGTTCGTGCGCTCCCCTGCAGGCGGCCCAGTGCTTCGTCAGTTCAGATCCTGGGCTCGGACATGTCACTGCTCATCAAACCACGCTGAGGCAGCGTCCCACATGCCACAACTAGAAGGACCCACAGCTAAGAATATACAACTATGTACCGGGGGGAAGGAAAAGGAAAAAAATAAAATCTTTAAAAAAAAAAAAAGTACCTTTTAAGGTCTTCTATCAGGGATTAGGACTGAACTTCTCTGATATCTTTTCCAGAAAACTGAGTCTCCAGGTTTTAAGGTTTACAAAGTTTGCATAGGAGGCTGTTGAGGTAAAGATGCTCATATCTCTTCATGGTAAGGCCAGGGGTGCTACAAAGTCCCTTGCAGTGTTTGGTCATTATTTTAGTATGGCAGTGTGTAAGATTAGGGATGATATTCCTAGTTGCAAGGGTGGGCCAGTTAATAACTCAGGAAGAGAAAAATCAGTAAGCTCCAAAGGAATTGATATTACTGCACTTAAAGTCAAGGGCAGGATCTTGGCACAGAAAAGTTCAAGTGTTTCTGAAAGCTTGGCTAATTTTGAGAATTCCATCTGTTCTTTCTACTTTGCCTGGATATTGGCGACGTAATGAACAGTGGGGTTTTTGAGTAAGTGGCAATACATTGCAGAACTATTTAATAACAGTCTCAGTAAAATGAATACCTTTATCACTAGAAAGATCGTCTGGGATCCTCAAGTAGAAAACACAAAATTTAATAGCTATCCTGTGTCTGTAAGAATGGCAGTTCTTTGACAGGCAAAGGCTTGGTTCTGTTCTTAAAAGCATCTAACAACACAATAAAAACCCTCTAGCAGGGGTTAATTATATAAAGATCTTTTGGTGTGTTTAAATGGGTCCTGATATTTTGGCTGTCACCCATGTCTTGCACTATAGTTTTACTATAATTAAATTGTTGGCAGATGAGTCCGAGGTGGAAGACTATGGTAGAGATTTTGTCAAAATTACCCACTAGTGTGGTTCTAGAATGATGACAGTTACCTTTGTTGGGTGGGTGACTTTTATGCAAGAACTTGAGATACTCTAGCACTACCAGGTAGCTATCAAAGGATTGCTAAAGATTATCTTCCTGCAATTTATATCCAAACCTTTTATGAGAATTTTCTTTGTTTTTATTTCCAGGCCAACTTTAGATTCTATAAGGGGCTCTATGAACGCCTGAAGAGTCAGTATTGGGTGGGGCAGGGGGTATATATCATGGGAAAAGAGACTTTGGCTACCTACTGGTCATAATAAATAAATGGGAAAGTTCTCTTAGTCTCTGTGTCACTCTTTCACTGAGTGAGCGTCCATCTTTAAAATAGATGCTTCCTTTGCCAGCCTTAGGGCATCTAGACATTCCTCAAACAGACGCCGATTTTGAATTTTATTTCTAATTAAATTCTCATTTCAGGGCTGGCCCAGTGGCGCAGCGGTTAAGTGTGCACGTTCTGCTTCTCAGTGGTCCAGGGTTCACCGATTCGGATCCCGGGTGCAGACATGGCACTGCTTGGCACGCCATGCTGTGGTAGGCATCCCACATATAAAGTACAGGAAGATGGGCACAGATGTTAGCTCAGGACCAGGCTTCCTTAGCAAAAAGAGGAGGACTGGCAGTAGTTAGCTCAGGGCTAATTTTCCTTGAAAGAGAAACCAATCAATAAATAAATACTCATTTCTTCAATCATTTAAGCATTGTGCATTGGTTTCTATTTTATATAATATTCATGTTGCTACACCTTTGCCTAGTATGTTGTTTTTCCTTTCTCTTTATTTTCAAATTTTGTTGTCATTTAGCTTCACATGTCTTTGGTATTATTGTGTGGCTGAGTCTTTTTAAAAAAAAAATCTGCATTCATATTTTAAATGTTTTGATTACTGATAGATTGAAACATTTCCCCATCTTGTTTCCTCGACTTTTTTATTGCTTGCTGCCTCCTACTTTTCTGTCTTTATTTACATTGATATGTATGGGTTTTTCCTCTTTTTTTGTATGGAAATTTCGCTCCTATATAAGCTTTTATGGTTACCATTAAGTTCTGAATATATCCATTAAAATTTTCCTAACATTTCTGTAACAGTATAATCTTTCTCTCCTTTCATCCTGAAGTCTATTAAAAAAATGCCTTTGTCTTGTCTTTAAAATTGAATGCTACTTGGACTGAGCATAGGATTCTAGGCTTGTAACTTTTTTCCTACAGAACTTCTTGATATTATCTCATTGACTTCTAACATCTAGTGTGTCCAATGAAAGGTCTATTACCAACATGATTTTTGTTCCTTTGTAAGTTCTCTCTTCTTCTCTCTCTCTCTCAGCTTTTATTAATTTCTTTTTTATCTTGAAGTTCAAAATTTCACCAACATCTGTCTAGAGGTGTCTAGAAGTAAGTATCTTTACATCTATCTTACTTGGTATTCTGTAGGCAATTTAAATCTCAAGATTTAAGTTTTTCTATAGCTTTGAGGTTTTTTTAATTGTTTCTTTAATTATTTCCTTCCTTCTATTTTTTTTTTCTGGATTAGTATTAGACAGATGTTGAAACTTCTGAAACTATTATTTGTATCTTTTAAACTGTTTCTATTTAGTTCTGTTTGGCCATTTGCGTTGTGTTATAAGATCATTCTTCAGTTTGACCTAACCTCTTAGTTCTCTCTTCAACTATGCCCATTCTACTACTCAGAGAAACTTTTGAGTTTTTGATTCCCAAGAGCATTGGTCAGTTATCCTTTGTTGTTGCAATCTTCTTTTGCATCTCTATGGAGATATTAATTAAGATTCTCCAGTTTTCTGTTTCCTTTAGTAACTCTGTTTCTTTAGATGTTAGTTCTTCTATTTGCTGAACTTTGTCCTTTATTATTTTTTTTAATTTTGCTGTAGTAAAGCCAAATTTGTACATAGATGGTCTTTATGCACACCATAGCCGATATCCAGTAATTGTGAGGGTAAGACCAAATGGGAAGTAGGAGAAAGTATACTACTTCCTTGTGTTTGGGGCCTGGCTGCTCCCTGTTTCTTACGAGTTTTGTTATCCATTTGGGAATCTGCTCTGTTGACTTTATGAAAGTTCTAAATATCATGGTGCTAACTTAGCACAGTTTCATGATGTTGAAGTTAGACTTCTTTATCAACTAGATATAGTCTCTACCCCTTCTGCCTCAGATGCCTCGCTCTTTGTTAACTCTGAAGCTTCTTCCTCCTCCAGTTCTGAGGCCTCTTGTGCTTAGGCATCTGAGATCTCCTGGCTCAGCATCCTTAACTTCTTAAATGAAAAAAAAAACTTGTAAATCAGGTTTGTTGTTTCCTTAACTCCATGCTTTGTGTCCACCACATTATAGCCCTAAAAGTTTGAGACCTTTTCCTCATCTAAAACTGCAGTCTGACCTTCCGTAAATGAAGCCTGATTCTTACTCCTTCCTTTGAGGTCTGTCCCTTCTTCAGGGGTTTCTTCTTTATCTGTCCACTAGAAAAGTATGTCTGTAGAAACTAAGATATTTACCTGTCACTCACAAATTTTACTCCTAAAAAGAAAACTTTGTCCATCACGGGCTGTTTCCTCAGCTTCATGCTTTCAATCTATTAGAGTTTGACTTTCAGGAAGAAGAGACTCAGGGAGATAAGAACTTAAGCCTGGAGGGATAATTCTATTTAAGATAGAGTTTTCTGCGTTGGCCTTTCCAAAGCTTCTCAAAGTCGTGGGCAAAGGCTTAGCTATTTTCTGTGTATAAATAAATATTCTTGTCTTTGGCCAAGTGACCAGCTCTAATGAGGGCAATCAATTCTGCCATCTGGGCTGTGTTAGCCTCCTTTGGTGAAGATCTCCTAAGGGTGAATTGAGACCTATTATGGCAGAACCAGCCTGATAATTTCCTAAATTTCCATATGCCCCTATATATACCCCATACTGTTTTTTATAAGTATTGAAAATCTTTTGCTAAAATATCCAATGAATACATCCTTCTTTAAGTTTACAAGTCCAATCAATCTTTGTGGGAAACTTAACCTGTGAAACCATTAGCAAAGATTTTCCCACCTCTTGGACTTTCTTTAGCTCCTGTTTTGTTCATTGTACTTCAGGAAGAGCTACATCATTTTTCAAGTCTTTTATTCATGTTTTCCTTTCTCTATTTTTTTTTTAATCTGGGCTTTAGAATCAGAAGGACTTACACTGTATTAATTGATATTGGTTAGGTAAATTGGGATCTTAGATTCCCAGCACTGTCCAAATCCATCAGAAAGTTTATGCTTCTCCTATAGGGGTTCAGAGAAATCTTAATAATTGTCTGTAACATGGACCAAGATCCTATCTTAAACTCTGCTGCCAGGGCTACTATCTTTTCTTTAGCAGTCCAATTTTAAAGGAAATTGTGATTTGAGAACATAATCAGAAGAACAGGATGGTTGTGGTATTGTAGGATAAAAACAACGTTAGGAGAAACAAGACTGGAAAATTAATAAATGAGATAATATTTAAATTTTCATATTTTTTTAAGTAGCCATGGCCAAAGAGTCCTTTAATATAGTTATTTTGGAGTCAGAATTGTATTTAAAATCTTCTTATACTATTTAAAAAATACATACCATTGAACAAGAAGGTTGTTTTTCTCTAAGTTACTTCTGAGATAAACGTTTGTGCTTATATTGAAAATTTTCAAAGTGGCCACTAAAATTTCAAATTATTTTTGATATAGTTCCTACATATGATAAGATACATGAAAAATTTCTGTTATGTTAAGAATATACAATGAAGCAGATGTCTAGCCTGGCAGAGATGAGACTTGGATCAAAAAGCACCCCTGAAAGTTTATAACGCTCTGTTAAAATTGTTTCTTCTGCACATTATTATGTCTTATCCCTGTGTAGAGCTTTTGCCATCTATGACCTGAGTCCCAACAATCCATGATCCCAAGAAGATAGACTTTTGTGTGTGGATGGGGGGATTTTGCTTCCCAAATCAATTCTCAAGGACACAAAGCCAGGATAAAGTCAGTAGAGCTCTTATAAGGTTTGTGGATGGTGACCTAGAGCAAAATTTATCCACTAAAGGATGCTGGCCTGGCAAAACTTGAAACTTTTTAGTAATCAGGGATGGTTTTAGTCACACATTTATTAAGACTCTCTTTCTGTTGATTGTTCTATAGCCTTTTTATTTCTTAGGCAAACAATATTTTATACAAAATAAGATGAGATAATGTGAGGTTAGATGAAGCGCATATCGTCACCAAGAATTTTTAGGCAGACAGTTCTGATGAGAATAAAAAGTACTGTGACAGGTGAATACTAATTTTTCTGTGACAAAATAAAACTCATGGTTTGGAAGTTTAATGAAATTGGGACTCAGATTCAGCTTAGGTCAGGTTTGTTAAGCTAAAGAGATGAAACAATCTCAAGGGATATTCTTAGAAGTGTTCTGGGTAAAAGGTCCTAGCCCATGTCATTAAGATTTATGGCTGACTCTCAATGACTCCTCCAAAGTATAAAAATCTCCTTCATCTAGTAAAGTATTGTGGGGACCTGGAATTGGCCACCCCAAGATATATCTCTTTGGCATCAGGATTATTTGAGGCTGATTGCTTTTGATAAACTGGGACAGGGAAGGAGGAATGGAACTTGCCCTTTGTTAGGACACATTTACATTTGTAAGGTAAATCCCTATCTGTAAAAGGTGCCTCCCCCTCTGTACCAGGAAGAAGAAAGGCGATGACCTTCTCTCTAAAAACTCTTAATCAATACCAAAGGCAAGGACTTAAATCTGCATTTTATTGTGCTTCTCTGGTAACCTCCTGTAACTGACTTCCCTCCCCCTCCCAACTTTGGCATTTCTTTAAGGATTAAGCATCTTTCTTTAGGCTAGGAACTGATTGCTGAGCTCACCTGTGACCGCCCAGCTCAAGACCATAGACTTGCCTCCAGCTATGCCCTCTGAGACAGCAGACCACTACCTGCTGTGTCCATCAAGCACTGTGCCGACAGGGCAATCTTGTGACTATTGTGGGAGGGACATTTCAATCACATGTGAAACACCCTGTTTGGGGGTATATAACCACTATGTGTACCCCACTTCTTCGGTGCCCTTTCTTCCTTTAGGAAGAAAGGCCCCGGGCCATGGCTCCTCATAAAGCTTTGTTTAATTTTCTCTTGCTATTCTGTCTCATGTGAATTTAATTCGTTCTCCGGCCAGACGAACCCCCATTTGGGGAGAGGAAATGTCCTCCTCCCCTACAGTATCCTGTTACATTACAATAACACAGAGGTTTATTGACTTCCCTTGGCATGGAAAACCCACACAGACAATTCAGAAATCGTGTCATATCAGGGGAAGTGGGTGTACAGTTTTTTTGCTTATAGCTTGGGCTCAGAATTTCTTCAAGTAAAATAACATAAGGCTATTCTTTAGGGATTGGTTGATTTCTTAAGATGAGGGTGTTTGCAAGTGAAGAGACTTTTGAAAGAGGAAATTAGGCAAGTCAAAGACATTCTGTAGTTGGGATTGCATAGTTTAGGGTCACACTTCTTCAGTTTTGCATTATTGGTGAGGGTGTTTGCTTTGATATTCAAAACAGACATATCAAACAAGTCATATCAAGAGGAAGCCAAATTGTAAAATCAGTTACAAAAACTAAAAAGGAAGGGTAAAAGAGAGAAGAAAGGAAGGAAGGAAGGAAGAAAGGAAGGAAGTGAGGTACTACTACACTACTACAAATATTTATTTCAAAAGGAATGAATGAGAAAAATAAATACACCAATATTTGTGAAATAAAGTTAGAAATTTATAGAATGGCCAGCCCAGTTAGTGTCTTAGAAGAACTCTTTCATACTGTGACAATAAATAATCCTTATGCTGATGAAGATTACAAGTGATAAAAGATCTCCATTTTTCAAAAATCAATGTAACTCTGATGCCAAAAGCTGAAAAATAAAGTATTATAATGTACTATAGACAAAATTTTTCTGAATACATATTAATAATATGTGTTAGAAAAATAGTGCTTCCCTTTTGGGATGTCATATAATCACATATATTTATTTTTATTTTCCCAAATTTCACTGAAATGATAGAAGTATCAAGATAAAAACAAATGCAGAGCATTATTACAATAGCTAGAAAAGAAATTCACTAGATGTTTAGAGACATTGCAAAATTGAAAGCAATTCAATATAGAAAGCAATAGAGAAATCCAAAAAGGACGTTATTAACTTCTAAATATACAGTCTTTCCCAACCATCGTTGCTTTGAAGGATTCTGCATGTGTTCTGACTTCCTTTTTTTTCTTTTTTTTTACTATTGACCAATAATGTCTAGCAAAGATAATTGGAGGAAGGTGGGAAAGTTAAATAAATATATCTGAGAAATGAAGTGGGACTATTCACAGAAGAAAAGACATGTCTTGGAGGAAAAGGAGCAGGCTGGAATGTTTTGGGTGGGGCTATGTTGGTGGCTTGTAGTAAAACCAGTTTGTTTTTCTTTATCACTGAGAATATTATCAAGCTTCTTTGATTTTTTCTAAAATATGTTTTATGCTTTATAGTAAGCTCTTTTGAAGACAAAAGTGAGCTAGAAGAAGGACTTTTAAATCTTCTAGCTGGACTAGGAGAAAAACGAGGATAAGAGATATGTAATAATACGTACCAGATACCTCGCTTGACACTTTACTAACATACATATTATCTTGTTTATTTTCTACCAGAGTACTGCTAAATAGCTATGCATTTTTGGCTTTTTATTAAGGTTTAACACACGTGCCCTAAAGTGCACAAATCTTAAATGTGCACAAAGTACACATATCCGTGTAACCATCACCTAAATCAAAGAACAAAATATAACCGTCATCCTAGACTCCACTTCACATTCCTATTCTTGACTTACAACAATGGATACATAATTTTAGTTGATTTCACAGGTAAAAAACGTGAAATTCAAGGAGATAATCCAGAGTCACAAAATTATTGAGCCAGATATCTAAATATTGGCAAGCATTGTATATAGTCATGTTTCATGTCCTTCTGTGATCTGTCCAATGGCTACCTCTTCTCCAACCTTATTTGCCCCCAAATTCTTTTGTTTTCTAAAAAAATCAGCAACCATCTTACTTAGAGTCTTTCTAATTGACTTCTTTCTTCCTGGAATATATTGAGGCATATGTGTGGCTCACTGACTCGTCTCATGCAGGTCTTTGATCAATTGTTGTCTCCTCAGAAACCTCTGTATATAAAACTGCATAACCTCTTGCTTTGTCTATCTTCTAAAACGGATTTTTCTTTCTTAAAAATACTCATCACTTCCTGACATTGGATTATATGCTTGTTTGTCTGTTTATTATCTGCCACCTCGCTAAAATGTAAAGTCCCTTATGGACAGGTAATTTGTCAGTCTTGTTTCTGATCTAGCATTTTATGGTGGTGCTAAGTGGGTTGCTCAATAAATATTAGTTAACTGAATTTCTTGGGAAAGAAGAGTGGCAGCTACAGATCAAATCAAAGTCAAGGCAAATGAGAAGAAATCATGTAAAATTTTTTACAACATTTTGGCTGTAAGCAATTACCTAAATTCACGAATGGGAACTGACAGTCACCCTTAGAGTCTCAACCTAATATGATGCTGAAGCTAAAATGCCAAAATATATATACATATTGTGTAAACACCATCATAAAGAAAGCAAATACAATAGCATTCTTTGCTTGTAAAAATCCTCGGTACCCCCCATGTTGTTTTTGCTTAGCATACGTTAATGTAAATTTGGCAAAAGTCCAGAGAACTATAAAGGAAATCTTCAAGGAATGACAACATAAAACACATACCTAAGCCTGGAAGGATTTAATTTAGGTCAATATAATACTTCAGACTGCTTTGTCTGTCCTGTTGGAAAATAATCATCATGTTAAAGGAAAATTACAAGGGAACACACAGTTTCATAGACTTTGTCTGAAGACCTAATTCAAATTTGCACTCTAGTGACATAGGTTGAATTCAAGGACCAGCAGAAATCTTTGTTCTTGCTATTCTCTTGAGACACTGCACTCTCCCAACTCTCCAGACCAAATATTCCCAGTATGGAAGGTTATTACCAACAGAGGGAATAATACACACAAGTGAAGATGGTGAAGGAGCATGGCATGTTCAAAATCAATGCATTGAGGACAGAGAAGGAAAAGTGAAAAAGTAAGAAAACGGGCTGACTTTAACACTTGATTTTGTGTCCTTTTGGCCTTTTCTTTCATTTCTGCCCTCAGAGTGTGTTTGTAGCACTTCTTTGTGGAAGAGTTGAGGAAGAGTTGACTTAAGAAGTATCATCCAGCTTTCTAAGAATGACTAATGACTAAAGAGAAGACAAGTATTTATACTACTAGTGTCAGATTAACTCTTATTTCCCTGAAGCAACTGCCTTTTACCCTGAACTCCAAGAAAGGATGTCTCGATTCTTCTGTGTGGATGTGTTTCATAAATAGACTAATTTTATTTAGTTTAGATTCACAGAAAAATTAAGCCAATAGTGCAGAAAGTTCTAATATATCCCTCACATATAGTTTCCTCTATTGTTAACATCATATATTAGCATGGTACATTTGTAACAATTAATTAATCAATATTGATACATTACAATTAATTAAAGTCTTTACTCAGATTTCCTTAGATTTTACCTAATGTCTTTTTTTTATTCCAGGATCCCATCTAGGATACCACGTTACATTTAGTCATCATCTTCCCTTGGACCCCTCTGGGTGTGACAGTTTCTCTTACTTTATTTTTAATGGCCTTGAGAGTTTCGTATAGTACAGAGTACTCGTCAGATATATTGCAAGATGTTTCTCTATAAGAATTTGTCTGATGTTTTTCTCACGACTAAACTAGGGTTTTGGGTTTTGTGAAGAACACAGAGGCAAAGCGCCATTTACATCACATCATATCAAGGGTATCTACCGTCAGCATGATTTATGACTGTTGATGTTGACCTTGATCAGCTGGCTGAAGTAGTGCTTGTCAAATTTTCCTACTGTAAAGTTATTTTTTCCCTCCCTTCCTATACTGTACTCTTTGGAAGAAAGTCACTATACACAGTTCACACTCAAAATGTGGAGAGTTATGTTTCCCCTCTGTTAGGGTGGAGTATCTACATAACTAATTTGGAACACTTTTGCATGGGACATTTGTCCATTCTCCCCTATTGATTATTTTTTCAATGGTTGCTACTATTTTCCTATGTCTCTATTCCACAAAAATTACCATGACATTTTAAATTGATTGAAGTTTAAGTCAAAACAATAAATAATTAAACACATAGCTGAACTCAGAAGAAAACAAGCCCCGGTTTCTAGCAATAAAAAGACAAAAAAATATCCTTTAATATGCTGAGAAAGTTCCCTTTTATTACTAGTTTCCTGAATGTTTTTATTATAGAAGAGAGTTGCATTTTGGCAAATGCCTGTTCTTTGTCAATTGAGATGATCATGGTGTTTGTTTAATTTGTTCTATTAACGTAGTATATCACATTATTTTTATTATGTTGAATGACCCTTGCATTCCTGGGATAAATCTCACTAGGTCATGATGTATAAAACTTTTAATATGCTCTTGGATTCAGTTTGCTGGTGTTTTGCAGAAGATTTTTTCATCTATATTTATAAAGAATATTCCTTCATAATATTCTTTTCTTGGGATGTCTTTTTGGCTTTGATATCAGAGTAATTCCAGGCTAATAGAAAGAGTTAGGAACTGTTCTCTCCTCATCTATTTATTTTTGGAGATTTTGAGAAGGGTTGGTGTTAGTTTCTCTTTAAATATTTGAAATGTTTAATAAAATTCATCAGTGAAACCACGTGGTCCTGGACTTTTCTTTGTCGATTACTGATTCAATATCTTTACTTCTTTTAGATCAGATGAGATTTTGTATTTCTTCTTGGGTTAGTTTAGGTAATTTGTGTGCCTAGAAATGTTTCCATTTTATCTAGGTTAAATAATTTGCTGGTCTGTCATTATCCATAGTATTGCCTTATAATTATTTTTATTACAGTAAGATTAGTAATAATATCCCCACTTTCACTTCTGATTTTAGTTATCTGTATCTTTTCTCTTTTCTTCTTTGTCACTCTAGTTAAACATATGTCAGTTTGGTTAATCGTTTTAAAGAATAACTTTGAGTTTTGATGATTCTTGCCATTATTTTTCTATTCTCTATCTTTTCTGTGATGTTAATTATGTCTTTCCTTTTGCTAGCTTTGGGTTTCATTTGCTCTTCTTTTTCTGGTTCTTCAAGGTGTGAAGTTAGGTTATTGATTTGAGATCTTTCTTCTTTTTCAATGCAGGCATTCACAGCTCTAAACTTCACATCTTTGCTGTATCCCATAAATTGTGGTATGTTATGTGACCATTTTCATTTATCCCTAAGGGCTTTCTAATGATCTGTGTGATGTCTTCTTTGACTCAGTTGTTATTTCAGGATATGTTGTTTAATTTTTAGATATTTGTGAATTTTCTAGTGTTCCTTCTTCTGTTCATTTCTAGCTTCATTCCATTGTAATCATAAAAGATACTTTGTATCGATTCAATCTTTTTAAATGTATGAGAATATTTTTGTGACCTAATATACGGTTTACACTGAAGAATGTTTTTGTGTGCTTGAGATAAATGTATATTCTGTGGTTACTCGGTAGTTTGCTTTACACACCTACTAGGCCGAGCTCATTTCTAGTGTGGTTTACGACCTCTGTTTTCTTATTGATCTTCTTTGTAGTTGTTTTATCCATTGTTTAAAGTAATGTATTAAAGTTTCCAACTATTACTCTAGAGGCATTGCTCCTTTCAATTCAGAAAACCTTTGCTTCATATATTTTGGGGTTCCATTGTTTGTTTCATATGTGTTTATAATTGTTATATCTTCCTGATGAATCGACACTTTTGTCAGTATATAATACCCTTCCTGTCTCTTACTACAGTTTTTGACTTATAATCTATTTTTCTGAGATTGATTTAGCCACCTCATCTCTCTTTGGTGTGGAATATCTACTATTTGTGTGGAATATCTTTTTGCATCCATTCTCTTTCAATTTATTTGTGTCTTTGGATCTAAAGTGAGTGTCTTGTAGACAGCATATAATTGGATCATGATTTTTTTAATCTTCTGCCAATATCTGTTTTTTGATTGCAGAATGTTCATTTAAATTATGTTTAAAGTATTTACAAATAAGGAAGGAATTACTTCTGCCATTTTACTATTTGTTTTCTATATGCCTTATATCCTTTTTTTAATTTTAATTTTCTTCACTGCTGTCTTTTGTGTTTAGTGGATTTTTTGTAGAAAGTTATTTTGATTCCCTTCTCATTTCTTTTGTGCATATTTTTAGATTTTTTTGATTACCATGGAGATTACATTTAGTATCCTAAATTTATAACAATCTAGTTTGAATTGATACCAACTTAACTTCAATTAACTTCAATAATTATGCTCCTATACAGGTCCTTCTACACTCCACTTATGCTGTTGTCAAAAATTACTTCACTATATGTTGCATGCCCAATTACATCAGTTTGTAGTTATTTTTATTCATTTGTCTTTTAGATACTGTAGTAAATAAAAAGTGGAATTACAAATAAAAAATACAATCATATATGACTTTATAGTATCATATGTAATTACCTGTAATGAAGATCTTTATTTCTTCATATGGCTTTGAGTTATGGTAAGGTGTTCTTACATTTCAACCCAGAAGACTCATTTTAGAATTTCTTGTAGGGCAGGTATAGTTCTAGCAAACTCTCTGTTTTATTTGTCTGAGACTGTCTTCAATTCCTCCCTCATTTTTGATGAACAGTTTTGCCTTGGGAGATATAGACATAGAATATGTGGTTGACAGATTTTCTTTCAGCACTTGAAATATGTCATCCCACTCTCTTTTGGCTTCTATAGTTTCTGATGAAAAATCAGCTTTTTTTCTTATCAAGAATTTCTTGTATATGACAAGTAACTTCTCTCCTGCTGATCTCAACATTTTCTATTTGTCTTTGACTTTCAGCAATTTAAGTGTAATGTGCCTGGGTGAGGCTGAGTTTATTCTACTTGGAGTTGGTTGAGCTTCTTGGATCTGTAGATTCATGTCTTTCATCAAATTTGGGAAATTTTGCCCATTATCTCTTCAAATATTTGTTTTGCTCCTTTCTTTGTCCCCTTTCCTTCTGAGACTTCCATAATGTGTATGCTGGCATACTTATTGGTGTCTTATATACTCCTGAGGTGCTGTTAACTTATTTTCATTAATTTTCTTTCTACTCCTCAGACTAAATAATTTCAGCCATCCTATTTTCAAATTTGCAATTATTTTTTCCACTTGCTCAAATCTGCTGTTGAACTCCTCTAGTTAATTTTTCATTTCATTTATTGTACTTTTTAAACTACCGAATTTCTTCTTGGTTCCTTTTTATAATTTCTACCATTTCTTTGAAATTCTTATTTGGTTCATATCCTTTTTCAGATCTCCATGATTTTTATCCATATTTTCCTTTAGTACTTCGAACATATTTAAGACAGTTGTTTTAGACTTTAATAAGTCTGCTGTTTGGACTTCCTTAAGTCAATTTATTTTGCTTCTTTGAACAAGCCATGTCTCCCCATTTCTCTTTATGCCTTGTCATTTTTTGCTGAGAACTGAATATTTGTGTATTATGAAGTGGTACCTCTGGCAATTAGATTCTTCTCTTTCCCTAGTGTGTTTTGTTTGTTTGTTTGTTTGATTGTTGAAGGCAATAGTAGCCCTTTTCTTTATTGACTTTCCCCAACTATGTTTGCAAAAATTGTGTTACTTTTCATGTGTGGTCACTTAAATCTCTTTTATTTAGCTTCTGTTCAGCTAGTGTTGTCACTCTTTTACATAGTTATATTTTTACAGAGATTGACTTGAACCCTAGGAACTAAAATCAAAAACAAGAACAAAAATTCCCCACCATTTTTTGTAGCTATTCTTTATTAAGTTAAGGAAATTTCTCTCTATTCATAGTTTGCTGAGAATTTTTACCATGAATGAGTGTTGGGTTTCATGAGATGTTTTTTCTGTATCCATTGATAGGATCATATGATTTAGCCCATTACTGTGATGAATTACATAAATTTATTTTTGAATGTTGAAACAGACTTGCAAATCTGGAATAAATTCCAATGATAATTGGGTACATTTCTGTTTATACATCCATGGGTTTGATTTGTAAATATTTTTCTGAGAATTTTGCATATACATTCATAGGAAATATTGATCTGTAGCATAGTTTTCTTGTCATTTCTTTATCTGATTTTATACTTTGCCAATTTTGTCCTCATAGAATGTTAGGATGTGTTCTATCATATTACATTTTCTTGAAGAGATTGTAGAAAATTGGAATAATTTCTTTCTTAAATGTTTGATAAAATTCACCATCTGGGCCTGATGCTTTCATTCATGGAAAATTATTGATTAAATTTTGATAATAGTTAGGAAGCTATTCAGATCTTCTATTTCACCACTGTGCGGTTTTGGTAGTTTGTGTCATTCAAGAAATTAGTCCAGGGGCTGGCCCTGTGGCCGAGTGGTTAAGTTCTCGCACTCCACTGCTGCGTCCCAGGGTTTTGCCAGTTTGGATCCTGGGCACACACATGGTGCTGCTCATCAGGCCATGTTGAGGCAGCATCCCACATGCCACAACTAGAAGGACCTGCAACTAAGATATATAACTATGTACCTGGGTGATTAGGGGGAGATGAAGCAAAAAAAAAAAAGGAAAAGAAAAGAAATTATTCCAGTTCATCTAATTTGTGATATAGAATTATTCATGGTATCACTTTATTATCCTTTAATGTCCATGGGCTCAGTAGTGATGACTTCTCTTTCATTTTTGATACACTTATGATGGCTGTTATCATGAGTCAGCTTGACTGGGCCACAGGATGCCCAGACACTTGGTCAAACATTATTCAGGGGGTATCTGTAAGGGTGTTTCTGGGTGTGATTAACATTTGAATTGGTAGATTGAGTAAAGCAGATTCCCTTCCCTAATGTGGATGGGCCCCATTCAATTAACTGGAAACCAGAATAGAACAAAAAGCTTGAGTAAGAGATAACTGCTGCTTGATTGCTTTGAGCTGGGACAAGTCTTTTCCTGCATGAGGTCCACACTGGATATCAAGTCTGCTGGCTTTTGGATGGGAACTTACACCACTGGCTCCTGGTTATTGGATTTTGTGTTTCCTCTTTATTGCTGGGCTGGAAATTTATCAAGTTTTTTTATCTTTTCTGAAAGCAAGGTTTTGATTTTATTGACTTTATCAATTGTTTTCCTGTTTTCAACTTTATTGATTTTTTACCGCTATGTTTATTGACTTCATTCTGATTCCTTTAGGCCAAATTGTTATTTTATTCTGGCTTTCTAAGGTAGAAGCTTAGAGAATTGATTTTAGACTTTTCTTCTTTTGTATTATATGTATCTAATGCCATAATTTCCCTCACATTTTGCTGTTCCAGTAGCCACTCCCCAAGAAGCCAAAGAGATAAGCAGGCTAGCCTCAAGCTTTACACAGCTGTCCTTACTTGCTAACATCATTTTTTTTTTTTTTTGGTCTGAAGAAGAGTTGCCCTGAGCTAACATCTGTTGCCAATCTTCCTCTTTTTCTTCTTATGTGAGCTGCCCTCATGGCATGACCACTGGAACGAGTGGTGTGGTTCTGCGCCCAGGAACTGAACCTGGGCTGCTAAAGTGGAGTGCACTGAACTTTAAGCACTAGGCCATCAGGGCTGGTCCTGCATCTTTCTGACAACTTTATTATGTTGCCTTCTTGTTTCTCACTTTGATATTTAAAGGAAATTCAATACACTGTTTGAATGTGCTGGTGACTGCTTTGCTTTTGAGCAGAGCCAACAGCACCACAGCCCAGCCAGGTGAGTACTCTTTGGGCTGCAGCTTTGGCTGAGTGTGAATCCAGAAGCCATGGTGAGCTCTGTATCCCGCAGAACACACTTGGCAGAGGGAGGAAGCATCTGAGAATAAGGCCATGACAGTTACAGGGGTTATGTAATCCTGCTGTCTTGCTTTTTTCTTGCCAGGTGTTGTATGTATGGTGATGTATATTTCAGTGTATAGGAAACTTTGCATATAGTCAAGAAATCTGTTCCATGTTAAACCTTGATCAAAGAGGAAGTTTTTATATCCAAAAAAAGCGATACTTTCTCTGCATCTCACAAATTTTGGCAAGATCTGTTTTCATTATAATTTAGCTCAAAACATTTTTAATTCCCCTTAAGATTTTTTCTTTGACCTATGTGTTATTAAAACTTATTGTGTGTTTAAATTTCCAACTATTTTTGTGGTTTTCCAGATATTTTTCTTTTATTCATTTCTCCTTTAATTCCACTGTGGTCTGTGAGTGTATATTGTTTGAATTCTATTTTTTTTTTAAATTGTTAAGGTATATTTTATGACCCAGAATGTGATCTGTCTTGATAAATGTTCCATAAGAACTTGAGAAGAAGGTGTATTCTGCTGTTGTTTAGTGAAATTTTCTGTAAATGCTAATTAGACCTGGTTGATTGATGGTGTTATTGAATTTCAACTATATCCTTACTGGTTTCCTGCCTACTGGTTCTGTCCATTACTGATAGCGGTGCTGAAGTCTTCAGCTATAATAGTTGTCTATTTCCTCTTGAAATTCTATTAGATTTTGCCCCACATATTTTTATGCTCTGGTATTAGGCACATACACATTAAGGAGTATTTGTCTTCTTAGAGAATTACCCCTTTATCATTATGTAATGCCCCTCTTTGACAACTTTCCTGCTCTCTAGGCTGCTTTGTCTAAAATTAACACAGTTACTCCACCTGTCTTTTGATTAGTGTTGGCATGGCATATCTTTCATGCTATCTCTTTACTTTTAACCTAGCCGAGTTGCTATATTTAAGGTGGGGTGTTTTTTTGGATAATATACAGATGGATCTTATTTTTCATCCCTCTCTGACAATCTCCATCTTTTAAATGGTATATTTAGACCATTCACATTTAAAATGATTATAGATATAGTTGGCTTGATATATACTGTGTTTGTAACCGGCTACTATATTTTGAAAATTTTCTTTTTCTCTTGTCATGCCTTCTTTACTTGTTTTCTAGAGTTTTAACAGAATATTTTATAGTATTCTCTTTCTCTTCTCTTACCATTTCAATTATACTTATTTGTAATTTTTTTTTAGTTGTTGTCTTAGATTTTGCACTCTTGGTTGCTGGTTATGAAGTCTATGCAAGACCAGTGACTCTGCCTCTAGGTCTGAGGACATTAAGGGTCAGTAAGATTAGCAGACAGAAAAAAGAACTGGATGTGAAGAGGAAGAGAGGGAAAAACATGGGATCCCTATAGATAAACTGAAACTCATGAGGACAAATAGAAACCTGTGTCTGTCTCCACTTTGATTACTCTGATAACCTACAGGAAGAGTTGCCACTTTCATTATAAAGCTGTACTTGTGCCTAGCCCAGAACCAGGAGAAGAAGGAGATTATGTGGGAATTAGAAGGACTAGAGGCCAAGGTGCTGCCCCACACAAGCAAAATGAGCCAGAAGATTAGCAACATGTGTGAGCTACAACAGTCCCTGCACCTCACACCAGCTTCCAGAATATACAATGGCTGCTGCTTCCCTTTCACCTTCCACATCTTACACACATTTATCCTGTGGGCAACTCTAAAGTGGGACTATAAGGAAAGGTAATTCTAGGAAATGTAGTGTCCGTTCGGCAAGATCAGATGTGTACAAAATTACAACTCCCTACCGATCCAAAATACATATGGAGAAACAACTAACCTTGAAAACCAGCAAATAAAGAAAGAAAGGAATAGCACAGATAATCATTATTACACATGTTGAGGGGTGGAAAGTTTCTTTGGGTCGGGGCTGTATAAGAAGCATGAACATAAAAACAATTTTAAATTAAAGATGAATGATTGACAGTTTTGATAGGGAGATTGGAGTGGGGTTGGGAAGCAGCTTTGGTTGCACATATAATGGGTAGGAAAGCTAATGGGAACAGAGATGTGGACAAGAGAAATAGGGCTTCAGATAGAGGAACATAAATAAACTAGTTTAACTAGAGTTGAAGAACCACATAGGGGACCAATAGTAAATAAACCTGAAAAGGAAATGTAAGACAGTTTGATAATTGACTGGAATTTCCTTATAGAAATTTAGATAATTTTCAGCAGATGGCAGTGAGTTTTGAACAGTAGTAAAAGCAGTTTCTTAGGAAAATTACTCTAAACAGTAATTTTCAATAAGTTTTAAAAGCAGGTAAGTGTAGAAATAAAAGCTTTTGCAATATTTCAGGTATGAGGGTAGATTGCTCCAACAATAATTCAGAGTGAATTAAAAAAAATGGGAATGAGCCAGCAGAAGAATGTTTTCAGAGGAGGAAAAGTAAGATTTATAGACTACGGGCTATCAGGATGGGAGGGAAGGAGAAGACAGAAGTAAACTCCAGTGTATAGCTCAAAAATGGTAGCTTTGGAAGAAAGAATAGGAGTTCTATTTGCTATGTAAAATGTAAGGAGAAGGTGTAAAAACAGGTCTCCTGCTGGCCAGTTCCCAGTACTTCCACTAGACTGCAGACATAGAATAAATCTGAGTCTCTGAAATTATAAGCCCACTCGAGTATTGAGAAAGCAACCAAGTTGGTCAGGATAAAATCTCTCAAGTTGTGCTTTGCAAAAGACATCATGAAACCATTTTTCTTAAAAGCTCCAGACTCTACAATATTCTCCAATTAGAAATGAATTCCCAATAGATTATTCTGTGAGTTTTTTTCCTCTAGGTGATAAGTTTATCATAAAATGTATTACCCGCTTTTCAAAGATGCCAATTTTGCTAGACAAGTAGCATAAATCATTTCTACTGTCTCCACCCCAAGAGATATTGAATGGAGCATTTCCTAAGAGATTTTTGTGAACACTGAATTTATCTTTGTGACTGAAGCCACAGAAAATAATTTGAAATTTCTTAAGTTACTTTCTTTTATATTATTACTATAAATGTCACTACCTTCACTTGAAGAAAGTCCTTCGAGTGATGATTAGATAACTTTACCTTTCTGAAAGAAAGAGAGAGAGAGAAAGAGAAAGAAACAAATAAGTAAAGAAACAATGAAAGAAAGAAAAAAGAAAGAAAGAGAAAAAATAGAGAACAGAGAGAGAGAGTAGAAAGAATTTTTAAACCTCTTATAACATAGAATGACCTCATTACTATTTTTATTAGATTGCTTCTTGTAAGAAAAATGACAGAATTTTTGTAAGGACAGAATTTATGAAGATGTTAAACCCAAGTATAGGCCAAGATCAGTTTTCATTGAAATGGAGTGACCTTGACCAGTTTAAAGTTGATTAGAGTTTGAATTTAAGTAACCAATTTATTTAGGCAACAAGAAAATAAATATTTAACTAAGGCAGAAAGAGTGTGAGGAAGAAATTTAAGAATTATTAGGAAAAAAATGCAATCAGTTAGAAATTCAGATGTCCACAGAACATATGATGTCAAATCTATTAATTTGGAATTTTTAATATTTCTCAAGTAGACTTGGCTAATACTTATCTCTAGTCTCCTATGAAAAAAAGAGGGGTGTGTGTGTGCAAAGTAGAATTTATGAAAGGTGGGACTTAATCTTATTTAATTTCCATTTTTTTCTTTTTCTTTTGAAGACTTGATATCAAAAATAGACTAAAGAATTGCTCGTTGTCATATATTCTTTACAGCAAAAGTACATCATTCTGCATCTGGATGTCCTGTCCGTCTACTCTCCTTTACTCTGGAATAGTTTCTCAATCTTTTTCGTGATTTCTGTGAAAGAATTCTTCACGTTTTCAAAAGTTAGAGACCAGTAATTTCATAGAATGTCCCTCAATGTGAGTTTTCCCACCGTCTTCAATTCCAACCCAACACCATGGACTTCATTCTATCTTCCCCTCTCCATATTTGCACCTCCCTTCTCCAACAAATGAGAAGCCTGGTTCATATTATCTGTGCGTTTAATTGTTTGAGCAATCCCCCTCACTGTAGCCAATCTCTAGTATGTCTTGCTCTGCTCTGAAGTCCTCCTTGTGGGTGTCCCAGCTGCCACAGCTGCCTTGTCCTGACTTTCCCCCTGCATGGGTCTCAGTCACCATTGGGTAGCCTATTTGAGCTGTATAATGATTTCTAAAGAAATTCTTAAATAAGCTTTTGATTTTAGAATAGATTTGGATTTACATAAAATAAAGTTTTGAAGATAGTAAAGAATTTCCATGTCTCACACCCAATTTCTCTATTACTAGTATCTTACATTTGCATGGTAAATATATTAACAATTAATAAAACAATATTGATACATTATTTTTAACTTAGGTCCATACTTTGTTTAGGTTCACTTCATTTTTACCTAGTGTCTTTTTTTGCTGTTGTTGTTATTCTAGAATCTCATCTAGGATATCATATTCCATTTAGTCATCAATCATGTCTCCTTAGATTCCTCTTGGCTGTAGCAGTTTCTCAGATTTCCCCTGTTTTTGATGAAATTGATAGTTTTAGTGTTTGGACAGGTATTTGGTTGAATGTTCTTCAGTTGGGATATATCTGATGTTTTTCTCATGATTATACAGGAGTTATGGTTATTGGCAGGGAGACCACAGAAATAAAGTGTCATTATCGTCACATCATATCAAAGGGTACATACTATCAACATGTCTTACTGTTGTTGATGTTGACCTTGAACACCTGGAAGAAGTAGTGTTTGTCAGGTTTCTCCACTGTAAAATTACTCCTTTGAACCCCTCTTTCCATATTGTACTCTTTGGAAAGAATTCACTATGTGCAGCCCACAATTCAGGAGTGGGGAGCTATGATCCACTTCCCCGAGGATGGAGTATCTGTATAAATTATCTAATGACTTTCTGTTTAGGAAGAAAGGAAGGAAAAAAGGAAATTCTCTTAAAACAACTGTTAGCAACATAACAGATGTGGTAACTGGAAACATCTTATTTCAGTGATCTATTAAATAGTGTGTATTGATCCTTATCTCATGAAAAGCATGCTAAGTTACTTAAAATACATATTCTACTTTAACTAATTTCTCAACTATTAAAGGAAAGAAGGTACATGCTCACATGTCTAACATACAAGGTAAGACATTAAAAATTATGAAAGTGATTCAGGTAAAATATTCTGGGAGTTAGCAATGTGAAGTTTATTTCGCTGGCAAATTTGAAACGTTGCAAACTTTTGAGTAGTGGTGCCTTATTAAGGAAAATTTCCATTAAATTTGAAGCTGATAATATCCCTGGCCTGGAATCTTTATGTGATTGGACCATAATTCAGAGAAAGGAGGTCACTGCACTGGCCGAGATATAGATCTTGATTGCTAAGAGGACAGTTTTCTGATACATAATAGTGGGAAGGACAACTATATGTGGACCCAGGAGATTCACAGAGGATCTCCTTATACATCTCTAACCAGCGTTTCTGCTGAAGAAAACAGTGGCTTCCTAATAAAAACAAAACCTACCAGGGACTTGGATCATTACATATGAGGTATGTTGTTAAAATATTGGATTTTTGCCAAGATGGCACTTGAGAAACATTAAACTTTTAGAGTCAGTTCTAGTATAAGTGGAATGGAAATCAAATTTCAAGGGGTTGGTTATACAGTAAGTAGACCTTGAAAAATTTGAAAAGGGAGAATGAAGACTACTTTCTAAAAAAGAGTTTCAAGTTTGAAAAGTTGGCCTGTTCATGAGGCTGGATAACAAGAAATTGTCAGGTATGAGACCTCGATGCTGTTTGCTTTACTTCTGCCTCCTAATTCAGCTATTCACTTCTTTTGAACAATGAGATGGTGAAAACTGCTATAGTCAATGTGTCAGAAAAAGACTTGGTCTCTTTGGGGTGCCCAAAGAAGATACTGGCAGAACTTTCTCCCTCATAAGTTGAACAAACGACTTAACAATAGCCTCTGAGCCCAAAAGTTCAAAGTGAGCCCCCAAAATAGCGTGCTAGCTTTCTCTGACAAACAAAAGGCAAATTAAAAATGAAAAAAGGCAGACTGTCTTCTTTGCTTTTGAGGTAGGACAAAATGGTGAAACATAATAAACAATTTGAGCAACAAAATAAGTAACATAAATATCCACTAGTCTATATTGACATAAATAAACAATTGAATAGATTATAGACAGACAGATAGATAGATATATAGAAAGATAGACAGACAGATAGTAATGGACAAATCTGTGCAGAAATTCCAAGTAATTTAGGTAGATACTTTGCCTTTAAGAAAGTGGAGCACAACTCCTCACTCATTAAGTGTGGGCTGTGCATCCTAACTTGTACACAGAGTACAGTATATAAAGGGGAGGAGAAGAGGAACTTGGCAGCAGAGAAACCTGACAAACACTACCTCAGCCAGGTCGTCAAGGTCAGCATCAGCAGTGATAAGCCATGTTGATAGTATATACCCTTGATGTAACGAGAATGGCATTTTACCTGTGTGATCTTCCTCCCAAACCCATGCCCAATCTAATCCTGAGAAAAGTGTCAGACAAACTCAAATCGAGGAACATTTTACAAAATACCTGACCAGTACTTCTCAAAATTGTCAGTCATCAAAAACACGGGAAATCTGAGAAGCCGTCACTGCCAAAAGGATCCCAGGGAGATATGACAACTAGAAGTAATATGATATACTGGATGGGATTCTAGAAGACAAAAAGGACATTAGGTAAAAATTAAGGAAATCTAAATAAAGTGTGGACTTTAGTTAACAACAATGTATAAATATAGGTCCATTAATTGTTACAAATGTACCATACTAATACAAGATGTTAATTATAGGGGAAACTGGTTGCAGGGTATATGAGCACTCCGTACTATCTTCACAACTTTTCTGTCAATCTAAAACTATTCTAAAATTGAAATTAAAAAAAAAACAGGACATAAAAACACACAATTGAGGAAAAGACAAGTTAGTGAATTACATTCTGCAGGAAACTGAAAGTGTACAGGAAAGAGTTTAGTGAAAGTGCAGAAACTGCATGAGGTTCAGAATATACAGATGGTAGAGGAGGATAAAATGAATGGCAAAGGGCATCAATGTCTATCAGTGAAGGAACTGAACACTGAAAGGATCTCAGAGAGTGTGTGGATCCTAGCGTAATGCATATCAACAAGGACAAATAGCAGAAAGGCACAGAAAAAACAAGAGAACTGAGGCAATGACCTAGCTATTTCTAAGAGGCATGAGACTTACTGTTAATGAAGACAAACTGCTGCTCAAAACTAAATTCACGTCCTTTTACTTATGGTGATTAATTGTTGATATTGAATATTAAGACTTGCTAAGAATGCTCATTAGGCAATAAGATCTTCAAGAATTGGCACTGTATTATTTGAGTGATAACATCTAGCAGTTATTATGTAGATGTTTACTAAATGAACGAACACATACATTTATCACAACTGCTGTTCCCTTTCTCTGTAACAATCTTTCATGTTACTTGTATATTTGTCCCTGTGAGTGTGTGTTTACACTAGATCTTTTTCATCATTCAGCTCATTGTTCAAATAGCTTCTTAGAGAGTTCTTGTTTGATCTCTACATAAAACAGGTTTCCTGTCACCCACTTCTGTCACTCTCTATCCCTTTACTCTTTAGTATTTTCTGTTTAACATACAACACACCTGAAATTATTTATATATTTCTTTGTTTTTTGCCAACTAAGATGTTAGCTTCTTGAAGACCGGGACTTTTGTATGTCTTATTCACTGCGAAGTCCTTAGCATCTACAATACTGTTGAGCACACAGAAGGCACTCAACAAAAATTTGATAGATAAATTAATTAATGAATCCATGACATTTTAGTGATATCTCCAATTATTTGTCAGGCTAATGTGCATAGCATTAAGTTTGACTCTGGCTAGACATTTTTCCCAAATAAGCAGAAGAAGACTATCCCAGATTTTCTCTCTGCCTTCACTTCTGCATACATGAGTAAAAGATGTAGGGCTACATATTTATTCTCCTGAATAGAACCACTTATAATGTCTCCATATTGTGAATTATTTCATACACTAATACTAATAGAAACAATTTTTCTTTAAACCAACTTAAATTAAGACTTGACTAATTCAGGCTCTTCTCTTTCAATTAATTCCAGTTAGATTAAAAAAAAAACCTCCTACCAGCTCTGTTCATTCCTTTATTCATTGAGTCTCTCTTCCTTTATGTCTTGTTCTATTCATTTAACAAGGATATTTATGTGCCTATTATGAACAAACGTCGTTCTTATTGTTGGTTTTATAATGATGCTAAGATGGACTCTCTTGCTTCAAAGAATTAGAATATGGACCCTCTTCATTTATATTTTGTTTTGAAAACTGCAGTCATCTTGGCTTATCACAAACTTATATTCAAAAATATCAACAAAATTGACTTGATAATCTATAATTATAAGACTGAAAAAGTGCTAAACAAATGTAAATCAGAAAGTTCATAAAATCAGTAAACTTAGAGATTTGAAAATTCACCAACATCTAAAAGGGAGATATACTACAATTGACTTAACCTTAAGGCATACACTTTTAGGTGCAATAAATAACGATGTATTTTATACGTACGGAAATAAATGTCTAGAGTTATTCTGCAAAGTAGTCTGAGTGCAATACATGAATGGAATCAAAAACATTGAAATAAAAGAATTGACAATAGCTTCATAAAGTTGCTGCATCTAACCAGAATCTTCAATTGTGACTCACAGCTCATCCCTTGAATTTTCCTCTTACCTATCTACACACCCTTCTTTTGTGGTATCATCTTTTGTGTGGCTTTATCTTCTATTTACTGACAACTCTCAAATGTTATGTCCCATCCTTTCAATTCCAGATTCAAATATCTATGTACTCACTAACATCTCAACAAAGGTACCTGTTAGATATTTGGAACTTAATGTGGTCAAAAGGGAACTGCTAATTCTCCTAATTGCCTCCAACATGTGTGTTGCTTCCCACCTGGTCCATCTCAGTTAATGACAAGTGTCTTTACGTTTGTTCAGATCAAAAATCTAGGAGTCACTCTTCTCTCTTTCTGTCATACTTTATATCTAGTATGTCAGCATAACCTAATGACTCTATCTTCACAATATATCCAGGATCAGCTGACTTCTCAATATCTCAATTACAGTGCACCTGATCCAAGCTTACCATCACTTCTCTCCTCCGTTACCCCGGGAGCCTCCTAACTGGTCTCCATGTCTATTCCCTTGCCTTCCTTCAGCCTATTTTCAACACAGCAGCCAGAGTGATCTTGTTAAAATAAAAGTCAAAGCATGTCACTACTTTGCTTAATACTTCAGTTGTTTCCATCTCTCTGGGGGCAAAAGCCAAGTCTTTCAGAAGACAGGGACCCACCTGATTGCCTTTCTTAACTCATCTATTGCTTTCCCCTTGATCACACTCCTCCAGCCACGCTGACCTCCTTGCTACTTCTTAAATACACCTAACATGTTCTCAGCTCAGATTTTGCTTTTGCTGGTCCCTCTGCCTAGAATATTCTTCCCCTCAGATATATGCAAGACTCTCTCATACCTCCTTCAGGTTTTCCACTCAAATGTCTCCTTTGAGTAAGTTGGAATTCCTCCCGCCCAAATCTCCCTTCCAACCTGATAGCATATATCACCATGTAGCATATTAGATATTTAGCTTATTTATAATATTTATTGCCTTCTTGCTCTTAGCAAGCACTATGAGTGCAGGGATTTGTGTCCCTTTTGTTGAATGACGTCTCCTCAGCACCTAGGACTGTGTGCGATATATGGTAAGTGCTCAAATTCACTGGACAAATTTGGTAACAATTATTAAAATAGGAAAACTGTTTATTTTTTAACAAAATAGACATAGTTTGTTTTAGACAAAAGCTTTTAAAAAAATGAAACAGTGAGCAAAAAAATTATTCCATATATTGTAAATATCAGGGGCCATTGGTCCATGCACATACCTTAATTTTCGACATCAGCATACATGACGATTATTAAAATACTAATAATACTAACCTTTGCTTAGTATTTTTAATTTGTAAAGTCTATGAATTTTCTTTGTTGCTCTTCTAACTATTTTACTTCCAAAAGCAGTGAAATGAAAGCAAAAAGAAATAAAGCAGTAATGCTTTTGTGAAACAAAAAAATTGGATCTTAAGACAAAAGAAAAAAAGAATCAGGAAGTATAGTACGCTGATACCAACACATATTAGTTATTATAAATATTCACTATATTAGTCTGCTCAGGCTGTCTTAAAAAGAACCCACGGCCAGATGGTTTGAACAGAAATTTATTTTCTCACAGTTCTGGAGGCAGAAGTCCAAGATCCAGGTGCTGCCAGGGCTGGTTCTTTCTGAGTCCTCTCTTCCTGGCTTGTAGACAGCCAACTTCTCACTGTGTTCTCACATGGCCTGTCTTCTGGGTGTGTGCAGAGAAAGAGAGAGCTCTGCTGTCTCTCCCTCTGCTTATAAAGGCACCTAGCCTACTGAATCAAGACCCCAACCTTATGATTTTATTTAATTACCTCTTTAAGGGCCCTGTTTCCAAATGCAGGCACATCTGGAATTAGGACTTCAACACATGAATTTTGGAGAGACACAATTTAGTTTATAACATGCACATATTTACTCCTTGCATGAGGCAGGATCTTTCAAGTTGCAAGGAATAGAGACATTTTACCTCAGTAGATGGAGATTTATTATCAGATGTATCTCAGGATACTAGCCTCTAGTGACCTTGCTGTCTTTTAATGTTTTGAACATGAATATATTTATTCCTTACTCTAGAGTTTCATCAATCAGCTCACCAGGTCCCCCTTTTTATCTCCCTATCTATTAATTTATTTATTTAATTTTGCTTCTATGTCTCCTGGTGATAGGCCATATCTCTTTGTCTCGTATTTCAGTCTTGAGAGGAAATAAGATCAGGCTGACTTGTCACAATGTGATACTGAGGGATCTGTTGGGCAGAGCTATTTTACAAGACCTTCTTTTATTGAATGATCCACCTATAAAGGTCTATCTTTTCACCTTGAACTGTTCTCTGTCTAAAAGATTATGATCATTTTATGGGGATCATGTGCTAAAATATTATTCCAAATGGGAGGATTTCCTTTCTTTATTATCTTTCAAGACATTCCCTATAGCAAGCCAATTCTAGCTGATGAGCTGTGAATACAGTTTATCTACTTTGCTATATCTAGTTATTAAAAGGGATGCACCATGACCACATGCCTTCTAACTCTTAATAGGTACCATGTGAGTCCACTGAGGGATAGACTGTAATGCTTACCAAATATTCTATTTTCAAGCCTAAATTTTCAACTCCCCTGGAAAGCAATGAGACTCAGATGTTGGACTGTGTAGGAAAGCAAAACGTATGGCTGAGTCAGTAAAAATAAACCTATAGGCAGACATCCGTGGTTCTCTACTCTCTTCTTCCCTTTTATGACAACCAAGGAGGTCAAATATTCTTTGTTTGTGTGTATGTGTGTGCATTTTAATGGTGGAGGCAAAAAATGGTGGAGCATAGCATAAGCAAAGGAATGTTTCTCTTGCTAACCATAAATGTCATGTAACAGTTTGTTTGTAAAGCCTCTGATATTTGGGGGTTATTTGTTATCACAGCCTTTCCTATCCTGGTCAATGAAAAAAGAGAAGAATTTGCAGAAATAAACAAACAAAAGCCTAAAATGTATGGCTTTGATTTAACAGGCTTAGTAGTTGAGAGTAAGAGTGACAAAACTAACATAGGAGTCTGAAAAGGTAGTGATCCAGGTAATAAAATGGCAAAATATTAGGTAATGTTTGTGGTAACTTGGAAGATAAGTCGTATGTTAATAAACTTTTAGCTCTGGACGAAGAGCTTGGCAAAGAACATTAGTGGTGGTGAAACCAGGTACCTGAGGGTTAGTGTAAACATTGAGAAAGAACGTGATTACCTTTTGACCTTGTTTCCAACACAGATACAGATGAAAAGAAGTTAACTTGCTGTTTTCTTGTTTAACCTGAGGGATGACTCAGGGGTCACAAGGATTTATGAGCTTGTTTTGCAGAAGAAAAATAATGTCCTTAAGGAAGTTACTATCAACAGATAACCAGCCCCCAGCTGCCATTGATGCCCAGAAGTCTGATTTCCCAAGGGCTTATTGGAAATGAAAGAAACACAAATTTCCCCTTTGTTCTTCTGAAACTCCTCCTCCCAAGCTCCTTATCTCTATAAAGACCTTTTGCTTTCTTCTTTCATTAAGGTGGATTTGAGAGAACCTATCCTCCCACTTTCTTATTTTGGGCAATCCAAATAAGCCTTTCTCCATCTCCAAGCACCAATGATTCAGTAATTGGCTTATTGTGCATGAGCACTCGAGCTTGGGATCAAGAGGTTCAGTAACAGTGGGCTTTGCTTATTTTGGTTGCCTCAGGAAGGCACTTCAGGATAGAGTTGAGCTCAGGAAAGGACTATTGCCTTTGTGAGAAGAAATGAAAGGAAATGTAGACATCTCGGAAACTTGGAAAGGTGTAGTGTCAGAAATGCCAAAGTTCAGATGCAAACAAGTATTAGAATGAGAAGGAATTGGAGTAACAAACATCTAGCAAAAGCTTTCAATTGATTAAATTTTATGAGGGCAAAGGTTAGACTAAGGTATGGCACCCAACATCCTTTCCATTTATGAAATCATTAGGGGGAAAGCTTATAATGATGTGGCTCTTTTAACTAATCTTCTAAACTCAAAGTATTCATCATTAAATTAATTGAGTGAGAAGGAGGACAAAGGAGGAAGAGGATAACAAGAAACAGCAATGAATTATGTTCATTATGAGAAATATTTTTGGAATGGAACTGCTGGCATGATTACTGTCACAGGATTCAAATGAAATATAATACATAAGAAGCATATGAACCAGGTTTTAGAGTCTAGATTAAAAGAGATTGTAACTTATATTCTTCTTGACTTAATTCTTTCCTGGCTTCTTTTAGAAGATTTTACAAAATTCTTCATAATTCATGTCTTTTTGCCTTAATTTGATTTTTTTGACATTGTTCTCGGGTCCATAGGGCATTCTGATAGCATTTGCTTTATTTGTGGGAAGAAATTAAGAGCTAATATGTATGTTTTTGGAGTGTTAGTATTCTCCACCTCCTCAGGCACTTTCAATTCTTCCCAAATAATCCCATTCAAATTCCTGGATGCCTGACTTTTGATTGTTACAGTTCTGATCTTGACCATGAAATTCTATCATCTTTAAACTTCAGTTTTTCTTTAAAACGCACTTCAAGTATCCTAAGATCTAGTTTTAAGTTATGTCACAGCACCAGTTACAAGGAGAACATTGCTTAAAATAAATTTATATGATAACACTGTCTTTTGTCCCCCTTTTGTCTTGTGTTTTTCCTACTGAGTCATTTACAGGTGTAAGAAGCTAACCTTAACTCTACTGTGCCTACATTAGTTAACACATTGAATGTATTACAAAGCTGCAGCCAAAGCTCTGCTTTTCAGAGACAAGTTTTATGTGAGAGAACCCAGGTGATATCTTAATCATCAACTTCACAGACAAACCATGAGCCACATCCTGCTAACACCTCCATGTTTGTACCGTTGCCGGTCCTGTAACCTCCAAGTCTCTGTGAGGATCATTTACTTGAAAATTAACTCCAATAACTACTTTAGATGCTATTCTTTAATGGTTTTCAAACTACAAGGAAAATGGACTGGCTTTGTACGTAGTTTGTGATTATTTATTTCAAGAAAGAGAAAACAGAAATGACAGTTTCAAAATTTGTTTAGGGAAGGCTCTTGACTTGGAAATTCATTCAGGTCACAATGCTATCCCTAGCAGTCCTCTATCCCAGGGATGCGGGGTCTAAACTTATTTTATCTTTCTCTCTTAACAGTCACCTATATTTATATACTTCAGAGACACACATATGCACACTTCTCCAGCTGCATAGATTCCTTTATCACTTTTTTATGTCATTGCCTAGATTTTGTTGCCACTATTCCTCACTTGCTAGCTGTCACTTTCACAATAACACTCAATGAGTTGTGATTATGTGAACCTATGCTGTCATAATCAAATATGGAGTACCTTGTATTAAGCTGAAGCTTTAAAACACCTCTTAATTTAATTCCTGCCCCAAGTATCAAAATAACTTATTTAAGGTTGGTATCATGTGATGCAAAATATGACAATCAATGGAAAATGAACCACACAGCCTGCTTTCCGTAGATGTAGCATGTTGAGATGACGAAAGTGGAAGAAGGAAGTTCTTCTTAAAGTGGTTAAAAGTGATGGTGGTGAAAAGTCACTATGTTTTAGATATTTGGGGGATCTTGCTGATAAATTGAATGAGAAATACAAGCTAAAGAGAAAAATAAACGATGAACGACAGATTTTTGACCTGAACAACTGGTGATTTACAATTCTCTTTACTGCAAGGGAGAAGATAGGAGTAGAAAAAGATTGGAGGAATGGCATCAGATTTTACTTTGGGCATATTAGGTACGAGAGGCCCATCAGATATCTTAGAGGATCTGTCAAACCAGCAGTTGGTTGTATGCATCTAGAGATCTGAAGAGAATTTTGGACTGAAGGTATAAACTTAGGGGTTATCAGCATTCATTTAGAGGCTGTGGAGTGGAATATATGACTGTTAAGATTGTAGGAAACAGGTATGTGTTCTATACAGAGAAATGTGGTAAAATTCTATAAAGTAAGAGCAAGAATAATAAAATGCTACTTTGCATTTGTGTAATATTTTATAATTTTTCAATGAGTGATCACCACAATATTCTACCCTTATAACAATCATGTCATAGAGATAGAGAAGTTATCATCTTTTAATATGAAGAGACTGAAATACCAACTATTAAAGTTGCTTGCACATAGGTACCTGTGTAGATCATAGGAGATCTGGGACTAGTGTTTGGATTGTCTGCACAAGTCTACACTTGCTACCTACCTCTTTTTGTTACTAGTGTTGTAGAGTGGATTCTAGTTCCTGTTGACTCTGTACAGCA
The DNA here is from genome assembly GCF_021613505.1 of Equus quagga. Taxonomy (NCBI): domain Eukaryota; kingdom Metazoa; phylum Chordata; class Mammalia; order Perissodactyla; family Equidae; genus Equus; species Equus quagga. The sequence continues at coordinate 75,096,709 of NC_060270.1, forward strand.
GAGCAGAACCCTGCCCAGGCTTTTTGCACCTTCCTCTCACCTTCCCGTGCTATATCAGACAATGCTCTGCTGCTGTTCATAGAGTTTTCATGGCCAATTTTCAGAAGTAGGTGGCCAGGTCCTTCTTCCTAATCTGTCTAGTCTGGAAGCTCCACTGAAACCTGTCCACTAAGGGTGACCCAGTTGGTATTTTAAATACTGGTAGCAGCTTTCAGCATCACAGCAACACCCAACTGCCACAGTATGACAACCGACAGTTGGGTAATGTGGTTCCCTAACCAGGAAACAAACCTGGGCCATGAGGAGGAGAGCATTGAATCTTAACCACTGGACCATCACCTCTATATCTTATACTTATAGAAAAATTGACACCAAGGGGAGGAGACAAACAAATCTTCAAACCTTACCTAGACTTCATATTCCAGAAACTTGAAAAAATCGATTTTGCTAACAGTTTTCTACTAAGAGTAGTGAAAATAACATGAGAAACCTCCTTAAACACTTTAACCTGGAAGAGGGTTCCTATGAAGAAGAGTTGTCTGTTTAGAAGAAGGTGTGATATTTACTTAGAGATTAAAGCAACATGCTGAGGTTATATTCTATTTGTTTCTAGACTTGATTCTCCACCAGCACACATTGCCAGATTTTCTTGTCTTTGCAAATGGCCCATCCAACTCCTATAACATTTTCATTGGTGATACAAAGCCACAAGGCCAAAGGCTGGGGAAGGTGCAAACTTGTTTATTAAAATTATACATGTGCTTTCTCAAAAGCAATGCAAAGGACAGTCTAGGTTCCAGGGGTACGAATTGAAAAAATCTTATATGTAGAAATTTAAACCTGCTTTTTTCTTTCTTTTCTTATTTTTCCATTTTCTCTCCTATCTTGTTAATAAGACAATTCCTTGAGTGGTGAAGGTAAAGACAAAGACACTACACCAAGAGGGTTTTTGTCAATACTGGTGAGGATAGGTCGCCTACAATGCCTTACTACTTTTTTTGGTATGTGTGTACCTTGGTTTTCCAGTGAGAATACCTTCTTCCTCTCTTTCAGTTCATGTGATTCCTGTATGGCTGACCTCAACCTCTGATTTAAGGGGAACCAGGCCTACTCATTCAGGACATATCATTCTTCTGGACACAACAATTGACCTATGGATGGCCAAATAACCCAAAAAGGCCAATGGTACCCATTCTCAGGTCTTTGCTGGGAACTACTAGGAAAGAGGAATTCTATCCTCATTGAATTGCTCAACTGATAGCCTGGAAATGAGGCTACAATGTTGAGAGATGCTGTTGGCATAAAGCCAGGGTAGAAGATAGAAAGTCCAACCTGTAAAGAGACAGACTGCATCCTGATGACTTTACTTGAATCTCTGCGCATTGTAATTACATGGACTTTATTTTCCCCTTAAGCCTGCTTAAGTAGTTTCTATGTTGCTCGCAACCAAAATACTCTTTTCTAACAAATCGGTACTCAGTCACAGTTAGTTATTTTTGTAGCATGGTCTCCTAGCTGTGCCAATACTAAGATTCAAATTTTGCCTACTTATATCGTAGTAGAAATTTTTGCAAGAGATTGTCATGAAGCCTTTCGCTTTGGAAGAAAGAAGGATAAAGGAGTTCATAGGGATTCAGTTGGGGAAAACCGGTCAATAGAATGAGTTTGGTTCCTTACCCGGTCTCTTAGAACAGTTTCAGGCTATTCACAAACTAAGAGGTCAGAGAAGTAAGATAAAGAAACTGTTTCCATTGGCAAACCATGACTGTGTGTGTATTTATGTGTGTGTGTGTCTATGTGGAAGGCAGGAGTAAATATTGAGAATTAAGTGATAAAATGTGGCCAGAGACTCTACACTTACTTACGCAACTGTTTGGGCAACTTTTAATTAATTGGCGGGAAGCACAATTGGTGATCATAGGTGGTCCTTTGGAGAACACTATTGGCCATGAGAGCAATGAGGCATCTTCTAGCTGTTTTCTGAGTCAAGGGCATCACCAAGAGGAAATCATAACTAGAAAGGAAAGCCTGTAGGTACATCTTGGTTTCCGTATCTGATGGATATTTGTTAAGATAAGTCTGGAAATTTAAAAAAATAGCAAGTTGAAAGATTACAGATTTCAGGTTGTATGCTAGCAGCTTGAGGAAAGATCATGAAATTTAGTTTGTTAGTATTAATTTGAGTCCACCAGGTGTTTGGTGTGAGGACATCTTGATGACATTTATTTGAATTCCCTTTTCTTTAACCTAACAGTATGATTTTCCTTAGCTCTTAGAAAGACATTTGTCTCTGCTCTGCTGATCTTTAAAACTATTCTATTTCTTAGAACCCTGGAATTTAAGAGTTGGAAAAGATCTCAAAAATTCCTATTTCTATGTACTATTATAGTTCTATTTACTTTATCCTTATTTGGAAAGGTTAGTTAATAGGACCCTTTTAGTGATTCAGTCGTCCTCAGAAATTACCTCTATAATCTTAACTTCTGCTTTATTTGACATAATTAGGTAATACATACGTTTTGTGGATTTAGCCCTCTCAGAAGTTACCTTTAAAACACTAACTTACATTTTTATTTAGAATGTTTAGGTAATGAGCTATCATGGCTAAATAAATGTTATGGTAAATTGTTACTAAATACTTGTATTATCCAAGTGTAATGACTTTTTTACTTATGCATTCCAGGAGCCCTCTATGTGCTCAACTTTAAGTGAAAGTCACTATAAAATTAACCATCCTGTGAGAACTCCAGAACCTCTCAATATCAGAGGTCTTTCTACTTGGATTTCCCTACTTGTGACTTCTTATCATTTGGGGCTTCCTGCCATACTTGACCCAACTATGAAGTCAAACCCTTGTCTAATTCATCTCAACTCCAGTCTTATCCACAGCCAATAATTCCTTAGTTAACGAATCTAAAAAGTCAAGTTTAACAAAACATGTATTAGAACTAAAAGCTTTTTGAAAAAGTATAATTTAATTTCAAAATACTATGGAAATAATTTTAACAGTGGCCATTATTTGCTTTTATCCTTTTTTACTTTTTTAACGTTATTTATATTTTTAGCACCTAAATCTTACTAGCTCTTATTAACTTCAAATGTTTACATAATTTTCCTATGGATCCTGGACATATGACTCTAGGAATATTCAGCATATGGCACTATAGAAGATATAAACAATTAAAATGTATTAATAGCTTATAGAAATTGATGTCTTCGTCAGAAAACAAGCACAAAATCTATGATGTTTTTGAATACATCTGATCAACCTACATATACTCTTTGACTTTTATACTTGCTAGGAATTGTGGTAAATCCTAGAGATATTCAATAGATGCATCAAAATCCATGCTAATCCCAAAATCAGAAATAAGGGCTTTTGGCTGAAGATGTCAAAAATATAATAAATAATCATATAGAGAATTATTTATTTTACCACTTCATAATAACTGACTTCCTGGATCACTTATACAGGAGGAAAAACTATGCTCCGGTCATTGTGCTAAATCCTTTGCACATCATATCTTTTCCCTTTTAGTATTGCTGGAATTCTTATTACCAGATCACTAAAATGTTGTACTGGACCATTCATCTCTGAGCATTATACCTTCAGTTCATTTGTTCCAGAAATGTATATTAAGCGAGATAATATATAAGATCCATTGCTCAACACCAAAAGACTTGTTAACAAGATATGGATAGAAAGAAGTCATCACAAATCCTAGGAAAAGTTTTTTTTCCCTAGGGAAATTTTTATGACAAACGATTTGGTTCCTAGGTGGGTAAAATATTTACAAAGTAGCCTCATGCATTAAGAAGGAAATAGAAGAATTCTGGTTTTAGCAGTCAGAAATCTTCAAAGTTGAAATGAAAGAATTTAGAGGCCAGCCTGGTGGTCTAGTGATTAATTTGGAGCGCTCTGCTTTGGCGGCCTGGGTTTGCTTCCTGGATGCCGACCTACACCACTCATCAGAGGCGATGCTGTTACCGTGGCTCATATACAAAAAGACGAAGATTGGGAACAGCTGTTAGCTCAGGGTGAATCTTCTTCAGAAAAAAAAAAAAGAAAGAATTTAGAAGAGAGATGAGAGAGAAAAATAGCTAAGGAGGCTGTTAGCAATGGATAGCCAGAGCAACCAGACACTCATCAATAATCTCCATCCTCTAATAAATGAATGCTAGATAAACCCAGAATTTTTTTCCTCTGTTTTCAAAGTACTCCATTTCTTCTTACTGTCATAAAGTCTATCATCTCACACCAGCTAGGCCTTTCCTGCCC